>NC_045702.1:2106301-2411139 GCF_009834535.1 Camelus ferus | reverse complement strand
TTTGAATTTCGAAAATAGCAAATATCAATTAATGTAATCCACATAAACAAAAACTTTTTAGTGTCCTCAGTACGTTTGAATCCAGAAAGTTTGAGAATTGCTATTTTAGAGGATGAAATAGGCTTTATCCTTGATGATTTGGAGTTTTTCCTTCCGTTTTATCACAGGTGCCTGGTTTCCCATTGCTCTTAGACTAAAGACAAACTCCTTTCCAAGGTTTGTGAGTTCTGCATGACTTGGTCCCCCAGCCTGTTGTGTCAGCCTGCCCCCCCACCCAAGAAGGACTGCTTCTGCCCTCACTCTGGCTCTTTGTCGCCAGGTCTCAGGCTCCTTGGGTGGCCTGTCTTGAGCATTCTTCTGTCTCAAGTATGTCATCTCTTGCTTATGTGCCTCCCCCACCTTTATTCTGTGGCGCCCTTGTTTTCTTCAGAACATTTATCCCGGTTTGTAATTGTTATTTTATTTGACTATTTGCTTTTTAAAAATATTCTCCCCCAGTAGTCTGTAAACGCCGTGAGGACAGGAATGCTGCCTATCTGTTTTGCCTGCCATGTATTCCAAGTTCCTGGCATGTATGGTCAACAAAAATATTTGACGAATGAATTAAAAGAATGAAATATTTCCATCATGAATCCCTTTACACCCTTTTCTGTGCATATGTAAGTTGCACATTTACAGCTGTGGGGACTTTTATGGTATGGGTGGAACCATGTCGTATTCTGCAGTTTGCTTTGTTCACATAATAATAGGTCCTGGAGGTCTCTCCTGTGTCGCTAGGTGAGATGGATCCACTAATATGGATCCACCATTTATTGATTAACCATTTTCATATTGATAGGCATTTCAGTTACATGTTCTTTTTCACCACTGTGGCAAATTCTGCACTAAACATCTACGGACACATCTTCTTGTGCGTTAGCAAATACTTCTGGAGGATTGATACCTCTAGAAGTGGAAGCTATGCAGGATTAAAATTTTGGTGGCTATTGTCAAGTTGTCTTCAAAAAAGTTGATACCACTTTATCCTTCCATTAGTAATGTTTGAGAGTACCCCATTTCCTGTACCCTAAGAATCTTTTTGATAATCTTGAGGCAGGAATATAGCCTCAGTGTTGTAATTTATATTTCCCTGATCGCTACTGAGATTAAGCATCTCTTCATACATTATATTTATTTATTTTTCTGTGACTTGTGTGTATCATTTGTCTTTTTTTATTGGGTAGTTGATCTCTTCTTATTTTCAGGAATTCTTTGTGTATTATGTTAGGATTATAAACCGCCCCCCCTTTTAACTTTTCGCTTATGGGAATTTTAAAATTTTGCCTTGTGAAATGTCACTTGTTTTTATAAATTTTTTTCATAATGGTGTCTCTATGCCAAGAGTTCCTCTATGCTTTTAACATTTTATGCTTCTGTGCTTTTTTATATTTAGCTGTTATTCCATATGAAATTTTATTTTGAGTGTGGTATGAATTTGGGGCTTAAACAATCCTAATATGATTTATTGAATTCTCTTTTCATCTTTATACTATATTAGATTCTCAGTTTTTAAAAATTATTGTTTCATAGTGTGTGTCTATATAAATTATAGCGTGTTTTTCAGACACTATGATTAGCTCTGCATTTTTAAAAAAAATGAACTTTAGAATCGTCAATCATATTCTATAAAGAATTCTGCTGGAATTTTTACTGAGATTGTGTTGAGTTTATTAATATAACTTGGGGATGATGGGTGTTTTTACAGTATGGGTTCTTTCATCCAGCAATAAGAATGTCTCACTCTTTTTCTGTCCACGAGTCATCCAACAAACACTTGAGTACCTGCTCTTTGCTGGCACTGGTCTAAGAGGTTGGAATATGTAGTGAAGAAACCAGACAGTGATCACTTCTATGGAGTTTCCCTTAGTAAAATTTCCTTTATATCGTTCTCACATTTCTTGTTAGTTTCTGTGTCTAGCTATTTTGTGTTTGTTACTGTGGATGGTATAGTTTTTTTTAATCCTATTATGTTCACAACCTTGTTAATGACCTATTATAGAAAAATGTTTTTAGTAACTCTGTACAACTAGCTTGCTGGAATCTCGTTTTAATAGCTTGGTGCTTTAGATTTTCTAGTTAGACAGTTTGTCTGCAGTCTCTTCTATTCCAGTATTTACTGCTCTTACTTCTTTTTCTTGTGCTTCTTGTCCTAGAAGCGTTAATCGTCAAGTCCTCCAATATAGTGTTGGCTAGATTGATGACAGGCTTCTCTATCTTGTGACCTTGTTCTGAGTTTAATGAGTATTCTCTTAATGTTTTACCATGGAGTATGGTGTTTGCTGTAGGTTTCTGATAGTTTTGTTTGTTTAGCTAAGTTTGTTTTTTTGAGTTGAGGTTTTAATTTTTATCAGGTTTTTTTTTTTTTTTGCATCATTGAGGGGCATGAGACCCCTTCTTTAATCTCTTACTGTAAAATCTTGATAGATTCCCTTTGCTGAATCAACCATGCCTTTTTGGGTTCAAAACCTTCTTGTTCTGCAGGTTTTATTCTTTTTAATGTATTGTTGCTTTTCATTTTAGGATTTATCTATGATCGTAAGAGAGGTTGGCTTACCGTTTTCTTCCCTTGTATTTGTATGTGCACATGTGCTATCCTAAGTTTTATAAGATAAGTTGGCTTCGTGGAATGAGTTGTGGATTTTCTGGGACATTGTTAAAAAAAAAACAACTCCATTTTGGTGTGTTGCCTGTTTATTTTTGGGTTTCTTCTATTATTATTGGCCTATTTGGCTGTTGTAAATCCACAGGTCAATTTTGATGATTTTTTCTGGAAAAATTAGTTTTTATATTTTCAAATTAACTCATAGAGTTAAAGGCTTAAGCTTCCTCAGAATGGGTGTGTTGAAGGTAAATTTTTTGAGACCCATGCATATCCATAAATCCTTAGTTTATTTTCATACTTAATTGATGATATGATAGGGTCTGGAATACTAGATTTGAATTCATTTTCCTTAGATTTTAGTTGTATTATTGTGTTGTTTTCTGTCTTCTAGTTCTGCTTTTTGAGAAATCTGATGACATTTGGATTCCTTATCATTTGTATGTGACCTTTTTTCTCTCCCTGGAAGGTTGTAACAATTCCTCTTCATTGTTCTAAAATTTCATTAGCATAGGGTTTTTTTTTTTTTTTTAATATTTATTGTGCGTTTATTTGGTGGATACTTTAGCCTGGAAATACGCATCCTTCAGTTCTGGGAAATTTTCTTATGGTGGTTTTGTTCTTTCATTTCCTCTGCTCTCACTTTCTGAAATTGTTATTGGATTTTGATGCTTTATTTATTTACAAAACGTAAGAGTAATGAGGCAGTTCAGTTAGCATTCTTTTGGAAGGTTAGATAATGTGGTAGTTCACAGAGTCAAGAAAAGAGCAGGGCGACTGTGAGAGAAGAGCGGCAGGAGTCAGGGCGCGCCTGGGCCTGGGCCTGGGCAGCGCACAGCTACTGTGGGGCTGCTGTCCGGCTACTTTTCTTGTAGACCTAGGAATTGGGGTCCTGTTTGGCCAGGTGCTGTTCTTTAGCTGATTTGGGTGCAGCAAAATGTGAGCCCGCTGTTCTAGATTTTTTGATTACTTTCCCCCTTTTTGAGAGAAGATGAAACCCTGGGACTTGTATATAATTCCATTTTTCAAATGTTAGCAACTAAGTTGATTAAAAGAAGACAACATAATTCAAAGAGAACGTGTGTCTTACAGGCCACCAGATCACAACCTATGCTTTAGCTTTTCAGTGATTCTGCCTTCATGATTTAGTAGATTCCATGAATTAATGATCTCCCTACCTAAACACTGAGGAAGTTATGGTTACCCTTTAATATTTTTACATTGGAAATCAGAGGGTTTGTTACTACAGTTGCTTCCTAAATAAATTCAAGAACACTGTACTTGGTTTTTGGTAGACCTGAGTTTAAATCTGGTTTTGCTGTTCAGTAACTGTGGTTAGTCGTACTTTCCACATCTGTAAAAGGAGAATTTGGGAAAGGATTAAATGAAAAACAAATATAAAAATGCTAGCTTGTTAAGGTAAAATGAGGCTCTGTTCAGCTCTCAGAAGTTCTAGGGTTATTTGAATTTTATCAATCTTGTCTAGTCAGGACAGGAGCCATGCTGTGCATTCTAAACATGAAAGGGTTTTAACACAGGAGTTAGAGATTAATCCAACCCTTAGAAAGGCTGGGGGTGCAACGGTCAGAGGAGTTTTCTGATAATCTGAGCCTGGTTGTCAGGATCTTGCCAGGAAGCCATTGTAACTCTGAAGACTATTCTGGAAGGTCCAGTGGGTCGTCTCAATCTGCAGCACTGGGGGTGTTGACTTTTGATGATACTGAGTCTCAAGAAGTCCCCACTGTCACAGCTCCTGCAAGCCCAGAGGCCACACATGATTTTCAGGGACTGACTCTGACCTCTGTGTGCACATGTGTGTGTGTGTCTCCTGCCTCAGGAGGATAACTTTGCTGACTGTGACTCACACCTACTGTGAGTGTCTTGCCTTGCATACTCTAACTCAGAACCGCACAGGGAAGGAGCTCTGGAAAGTGCATTCCTTCCATTCTCTGCCCCATCTCATAGAGCAGTAGGGACGACAGTCAGCAAAGCTGTTACTTACGTCTGTGGAAGGAAAAAGAGAAGGACTTTCTCCCTTTCTTGGGCATTTCTTCCCTTATGCTTTATCAATTTAGCAACTAATTTTCAGCAAGTTAGAAGGTTTCACTTTTTAAAAGAGGGAAGACTCTTGGGAAAAGAAATGGGATGTCATTTCCTCTAGATTCTAAGTCATGGAAACGTGTTGGCTGAGCTCAAACCCTCAGAACACGTGTCCCCTTCCAGGCTGCCCGAGCCAAGAGAGAACTCAAGGGTCTAGCTTTTTATGGCTTCCATGTTGGGAGGCAGAGCCCTGTCTTCTTTCAGGACTCATACTATGGTTGATGTCCAAACATAGGAAGGGGAAATTCAGTTGAAAGACAGCAAATAAATGGTCAATGTTCACTACACTTAATAAATAAAATACAAAGTTTTAGGGAAACCTGTCCAGGGCCCTGTAAGTAGGAGATTTTTAACACAAGACTACAAATTATTTTTCAAGCAACATGATGTCAGAGCACTTTCTGAAAAATTTGCTTGATTACTCAGAATTTGATAGTATACTATAGGGCAAGTATGTTCCCTTCGAAAATTCTTGAACATTAGGCTGATTCTTTTTTCTAGTTATTATTTAAAGGGTCTGGGTTTCCTCATACGTGAAATAAGGAATTTTGAGTCAGTGATTGAAGGTATAAGCATGTATACATGAGAATGGTGTTGAGGCAAAAGAAAGAAGGTTGAGAACCTTTGGAGTAGAGCAGAGATTGGCAAACTTTGTGAAGAGCCAAACAGTAATATTTTAGGCTTTGCAGATCACACGGTTTCTGTTGCAATACTCTGTTCTGCCCTTGTAGCTTGAAAGCAGCTATAGACAATATGTAATTGAATTAGCATGCGATGTTCCGATAAAAGCTTGTTTACATAAATCAAGCAGTAGCCAAATGACAAAAATGGGTGGCAGACCCTGTGTGGCCTGTGGACTGTAGTTTGCTGACCCTTGGACTAGACAAGTTCCCTATTCCAATCTAATAGTCTATAAGGTTTCTCATCTAAGTTCCAGATTCCTGGAAGAGATGGGGAAATAACGAGAATGCTAAATAAAGGAGTTGTATTAATTATAGCTGTCTAATTGCTATGTAACTGAAAATTGTAAGAATTTGAGTAGCTGTTTTTAGTCTTGCTAATAAGGAAAGTGGACTCCCTTAATAAAATATCATGTCTAGTCCAGGGTTTAGCCTTAGAAGAAAGTTTCTAGACAAGGGCATTGACCACTTTTATCCTGCTGATTTAATCTTCCCTTTGGTCTTCAGGGATGTGCTGTTCTTCCCTTTAAAACTCTGGGCTAACGTGGAAGTGTTTTGTTCTCTTGGTTCTACTCAGTATAACCAGAAGGGAAATGAGTGCAAAAAATGTAAGAATGAAAATAGGCACACAGGGTTCTTGTCTTGGTTAGGGTTTTGAGCTGCGGTTCTTGCCGTATCCATGTGCACATCCCGTATCACGTCTGCTTTCTGCTTCACGGAGTGTGGGTCTTGCCCTTGTTACTGTGCTTCTGTCCAAGCACAAGCTTACCCACGTTGACAGCCATTCTTAACTTCTTTCAAGAATCCTAGTTTTCCACTTCCTTTGGGTGTTTAGTTTCTCAGCAGTGTTTCACAGTCAATTTACGGGTCTCTCACTTTTTCATTATGATTATCCCTAGTATATACTTCTTATTTTTATGTTATTGCATAGATTTGTTTTTTAATTTAATTTTCAATTGTTCATTCCTTGTATGTAGAAAAATACTGGTTTTTATGTTGATCTTGTATTTTGCAACCTTACTCAAGTCACTTATATTAGTTTCAGTACCTTTTCTTCATAGCTTCTGTATGGTTTTCTACATAGCTGATCGTTTTTGCTGTGAATAATGACTGTTTTATTTTTTCGTTTTAAGTCTGAATTCTTTATTTCTTTTTCCTGCCTGGTTGCAGTAGGTAGAACTTCTCTTCCAATGCTGAATTGCAGTGGTGGGAGCAGTGACCCCAGGCTTGTTCTGGACCTAGGGGAAAGTGCCGAGTCTTGGCCTTTACCTGAGCTGTTTGCTGTAGGTTTTTCTTAAAGATGCCCTTTGATCAGGTTAAAGAGATTCCCTCCTATTCTTAACTTGGTGAGTTTTTACAAGGAATGGATATTGGGTTTTGATGAATGCTTTTTCTGCTTCTATTCAGACAGTACCTTGCTTTTCTGCTCTTAGTTTGTTAATGTGATGTATTACATGGATTTTAAAAAATACTGATTTTTGAATGTTAAATGAACCCTCCATTCCTGGGATAAACCAGGTCATGATGTGTATTATCTTTTTAATTACTGAATTTTATATGCTCATTTAAAAAAATTTGCATGTGTGTTCATGAGGAATGATGGCCTAGTTTTTTTCTTTTAATATCTTTAGTTTTGTAATGGGCTCAGAATGAATTTGAAAGTGTTTTTCTAGTCTCTGTTTCATGTATCTTTTCTAATAATTATTATTTACTTCTTTTTGCTGACTTTTGGTTTAATTTCCTCTTCTTTCTCTAATTCCTCAAGATTTAAAGTAAAGCTGTTGATTTGAGATCTTTCTTCTTTGTTAGTATAAGCAACAATAGCCATGAATTTCCCTCCAAGAACTTTTTGCTGCCTTTCGTAAGCTTTGATATGTTTCCTTTTTGGGTTCATTTGTCTGAAAGTCTATTCTTATTTCCTTAGTTATTTCTTCTTTGACCTCTTGGCTGATGAAATGTGTTGTTTAATTTCCATTTATTTATGAATTTTTCAATTTTCCTTTGATTATTGATTTCTAGTTTTATTATCCAGTCAACCCTTAAACAATGCTGGGGTTCAGGGAGCCAACCCCCTGTGCAGTCGAAAATCCACATACAACTTTGCAGTTGGCTCTCTGTAATTACAGTCTCACATCTGCGGACTCAACCAGCCACCGATTGTGTTGTATTGTAGTATATATTTATTGGAAAAAAATGCACATGTAAGTGGAACCTGTTCAGTTCACTCCAGTGTTGTTTTAGTTAAAGACTATGCTTTGTATGATTCTGACCTTTTAAAGTTACTAGGAATTGCTTTATTGCCTAACGTATGTCCTAGAGAATGTTCCACGTACACCTAAGAAGAATGTATATTCTGCTCTTGTTGGGTTGAGCGTCTTTTATTTATCTGTTAGATCTAATATCCAGTATAATCTCATCTTAATTACATCTGCACACTCTGCTTCTAAATAAGGTTGCATTCACAGGTCAGGGAATGGGGTGGTGGGACTTAAATGTGTCATTTTGGGGCACACAGGTCAGTCAACTACAGAGAATCAGCAACAGATTCCTTCTGTTTTTGTTTATCTGTGAAAGTCTTAATTTCACTCTTGTTTTTATAGTTTTGCTAGATATAGAATTCTTTTTTTGAGCACTCTGACCTCCATTGCTTCTGATGAGCATTAACTCTTACTCTTACTGTATTTTTAAGTGATGAGTCGTTTTTCTCTTACTACTGCTAAGGGTTTCTCCCTGTCTGTTGAATTATGATGTGTGAGTTTGTGGATCTCTGTGTTTTCTGCTTTGACTTTCTTGAACATTTTGCGTGTATAGATTAATATTTTCCAATACATTTGGAAAATTTTCAGCTATTCAAAAATTTTTCCTACTCCTGCTTCTCTTCCTCCTCTTACACATATTGGTGTGCTTACTGGTGTCTCTCATTTCTCTGAAGCTGTGTTCATTTTTCTTCACTGTTTTCTTACTGTCCTTTGGATTGGATCATCTCTGCTGATCTATTTTCAAGTTTACCAGTTCTTTCCTCTGCCAGTTCAAATGGATTGTTGAGCCCCTCTAGTGAAATTTTCATTTCAGTTATTTTTCAATTACAGAATTTCTTTTTGGGTTTTTGAGAATAATTTCTGTTTATTCATATTGTTTATTTGGTGCAGCATTGTCATCAGATATTCCTTTGGTTCTTTAATCGTGGTTTCATTTAGTTCTTTGAGCATATGTATAATGGCCAATTTGTCTTTTTCTGTTAAATCTGACGTCTGGTCCTTTCACAGGCAGTTAATTGCCTTATTTCTAATGGGTTGTACTTTCCTGTTTCTTTGTATGCCTTGTAACCTCTTGTTGGAAATTGGATGTTTTAGATAATATTTTGTGTCAACTCTGGGTGCTGGTCTCCCCACTTCCCCACCCTGAGCCTGTTGTTTGTTATTTGCTTGTTTACCTGTTTGGTGACTGGCTAGGTTTTAAGTAAAGTCTGTTCCCTTCCCCTACATCTGGGCAATGTGAAGCTTCTGATGTCACCCCGCAGGGGCCACAGCCTTGGGCATGCCCATGGTCATCCTGGGACAGTGGTGGTTTGGCTGGCCTCTTTCTCACTGTCTCTTGATTTGATCACACCTTCAACTGTGCCCTGGGGCATAATTTGCAAAAATTTTTAATGATTAAAAATGGCTAGAAATTTCCTTGTATATGAAACTTCAGTATTTTAAAATGTCATGTCAGGAATCCTTGAAAGAAACAAGTTGTTTCAGTATTTGAGTGTCTGTATGTGTCAGTTTTAATTTAATAAGACTAAATTCATGGCCTCTCCCTCACAGATGATGACTTTGACCAGTTTGATAAGCCTGGTGCAGAGCGGTCCTGGCGGAGAAGAGCTGCAGACGAAGACTGGGACAGGTATGGAGGGTCCATGCTGACTCCTGTCATTCTGCCACTTGGCCATGCAGAGGTCTTTACTGACAGCAGTGTGTTGCTACTGATGCTCTTTCCTGAGCAGGCCTGTCCCTCCTGGGCTAACATGGGGGCAAGGACAGGCGCTCTAGGCGGGGGGCTTTGTGGTGGGCTCCAGGTCCAGGCCTGTGCTGTGTACATGGCTGCCAGTGGAGCCCTGGGTGTCTTGTCTCTGTGCTTTTGTAGTGATGGTGTTAACTTTCTGGGCGCCCGAGCTGCCATTGGAGGAGTGTGCCTGCAACAGCAGCAGTGGGGTTTCCTTTTGCCCACGTCTTACACAGTATTTGGCTGTACCTTAACATTTTTGCTATTTTAGTACGTGTAAAACTGTATCTCACTGTGATTTAAATTTGTATTTCTCTGTTTACTAGTGAAGATGAAAATACCTGTTTAGGAATAAACACACAAACAGTATAAAAACGCCCACAGCAGTGGGAGATGTCAGTTCAGCGCAGCGACTGCTGCTGCGAGGGCTGCGGCAGGGGTGGGAGGGCCTGCGCAGGGGGTGGGGGGGCGCCAATGGCGTCACCTGCGCGTTGGGGTTCCCGGGTGACGGTTGTTCCTTCTCAGGTGACGATTATTTGGTGCATATTTCTTACCATCTTAAGTATCATGTTGAAAATGTAAACATTACCTTGGAGTTGCAGTCAGAAAGTTTAATAATAAAGGTAAGTAGATCTGAATGAGGAACAACAATGAGGAACTGCTGTAGAAAGAAAGACTACCTGATTGCTGTTTGAAAACTATAATGTCCCAGAAGTTTTACTGAAAAACCTACATTAAAAACTATGTAATTCTTACAGCCTGCATGAAGTTGCGTACTCTTCAGTGATTTTTAGGCAGTCTATAAAAAATTAGAGCTTAGAACAAGTCTCCTATAAGAGAAATGGTCCTACTGAGAAGTATTGACAACTAGTTTTGTGTAAAGGCCTCTGGCAGGGAGCTGAAAAATCTTAAGTGTATTTTCATAGTTTCTTCACCGTTTGGATTTTCTCGTCTGTCAGTCATCTGTTCGTATTAATGTCTTTTTTTCTTTTGGGTTTTTGTCTTTTCCTTATTGGTTTTAGGGATTCTTTATGGTTTCTGTTTATTCTTTTTAATTAAAATATGAAAAAAGTGTATTTGAAAATCATTTCAGACTTATTGGAAAGGTGCAGGAATAACACAAAAACTCTCACGTGCCCTCTCTCTGACAGCTGCTTTTTGTCATTCACATCCTTCTCTCACTCTTTACCCCCCAAACTTTATTTTTTGTTTCTCCACCATTTGACAGTAGTTTGCAGGTGTCATGCCGACTTCTAAATCTATCCAGGGTCTGTCAGTGGCCCCAGTAATGACCTTTTTAGTCAGAAAATGAGTTTCGTGTTTTTTCTGGTTCAGGATTGAATTCAGAATCATATGTTGCATTTCCTGCTCCCCCCTTGGTTTTTTCACCTGGAAGAATTCAGTAGCCTTTGTCTTTTATGACTTCGACATTTTTGAAGTAGACACACCTCATTTGTTTTGTAGACCAACCCTCAGTCTTGGTAGTGTCTCCTCAGGACTGGAGTCAGGTTATGCATTTGGTCAGGAGTGCTCCTGGTGATGCTGTGGCCTTGCTGAGGGCATCACTTCAGGAGGCATGTGATGTTGGCCAGGCTGCTTTCTGCTTGTCCTTAAGAAGTTCTTCCCTGCCTGTATTCTGGTGTGTCCTCTATGTTCCTATGAAAGTTAGGCACATAATCCGCCTGAAATTGATTCAATTGATTGATTTTTTTAGTTTATTGAGAATTTCAAGCGTATGTGAAAGTAAAATAGTACAGTGCAGGTAATGTGCCATCCCTCATCGTCAGCAGTGTCAGTGTGTAGCCAGTCTTGTATTACCTGTAACCTCTGCAGCCCTCTTCAAATCACAGGCGTATTTCATCGGAAAATATTTCAGATTGTATCTCTGCAAAATAAAGGATTTACAAATATAGCCATAAGAGTTATATCTTAAAAAGTCCCTTAATATGAATGTCTCGTTAATGTTCACATTTCCCTTATTGTCTTGTATGTATATTACAAACAAACTCACACACACATACAGTGTGGGTATGTGTCTATGTGCTCTTTTGTAGTTTGGACTGGAGTCTGGGTAAAAGCTATACATAATTGATTGGTATATTTTTTAAGTATCATTTCATCTATATGTTCTCCCCATAGTTTTTATTAGTTCTCTGAAATTTTTGTTGAAGAAACAAGGGGTTTATCTTGGAGAATTTCTGCTTTTGCTGATTGCATCTCCTGGAGTGTGTTTAGTATGTTCCTCTTGCATTTTCTGTAAATTAATAGTTAGAGCTAGAGGTTGATTAGATTCAGGTTTGAATTTGGGCAGGAATAGGGGCTCGGCAGTGTCTTAGTTGGTGGTATGTTCCCCCACCGGGAGCTGCACAGGGTCTCGTTGACTTTTTGTGATGTTAGCCATTAGATGGTCCGAGTGGTGACATCCTGATTCTGTCATGCCTTTTTCTGTTAGCTGTGATCCTTCTATAAACTTCTTGGTTCCGCTGAGGTACAGCATAAGTGCTTCATTCTTTTACTTTTATTTACCAGTTTTCAAAATAGTGGGTCATTTCCTTAACATCCTCCAGAGGTGAGTTTTATTTTTGAATCATTCTGAATTCATAGATTTAAGTACTGCATGTGTTTTTTTTTTTATTATCCATTATAGTTACTATTCTTATGTTTGAATTGCCCTAGTGTTTGTTCATTGGGAATTTACTCTGGCTGTCATGACATTAGTTGGCTCTCTGCTGTGATGGAATTGGGTTTTGGTTACCTTCTGAGACAGGGTTCTAATTTTTCTTCTGTGAATAGCACTTGTCCAGTGTTGTTTATGAACGTTCTCCTTTCTTCACTCATCTTCAGTGCATGTTTGCATATGAAGATTTTGTGTCGTGGATATTTCTTTATTTGATACTCTTAAAGCATAAAACTGTCTCTTCCATGTACTGGATAATAGAGGGACCATTTTGAAAGTTGAGAAGAGTGAGTCAGGAAACTAATCAGACTGTATCTAGGTAGGAAAGAGACAGCCTATTCAGAATGTTTTAACCAAAGATCATTTGATGAAGGATTTCTGTTTTATTTGTGAGAAGACCTGCTTCTGATCACTTTATAACGTAAATACGCTGAAAAAAATTGCAGACAACTGACATGACTTCTATGTTATGTGAAGATAATTCCCTTAGTAATGATTTACTTGTATGTCTTCATCAGCATTGATTTTTCGTTTTTTAATTTTTTCAGTTTGATGAGTGTCAAATGGTCTTTCAGTGGTTTTGATTTTAAATTTTCCTAGTTAATGATGTTGGGCATCTGTCTTCTCCTATCTCATCATAGATTTTAAAACACAAGAGAAAGCATAGGTATTACTTATTATAGTTTCTTGTTTTGCTGAATAATGAACAAGTCCAAAGAAATTAAGATCTCACTGAGGTGAAAAACTAAGATTAAAAGTCTAGTGAGAGCCAACTCCTGTAGCAAAACCTCACATACTTAAAGGGCCAGATGTTCCCTAATATTTGAAAATATGTTTTTCATTATTAATAAAGATAAAGGAAGGTATAGCAAACTTAACGTGAAAGTACCCAAACCCTAAAGTCCTGGGTACATTTCCCAGTAATCTACAAACTTGCCAGTGTCGTAGGAATAATGCATTGTCTCTTTTTTTCCACAGTGAACTTGAAGACGACTTACTTGGAGAAGATTTGCTGTCTGGCAAAAAGGTAAGAAATACAGGTCTTCCTGAAATTAAATGATAGTCTTTTAATTGCACTTAAATATAGGAACGTGTCTCATGCATGGGATGTGTTACTGGAAAGTTGGGTATAGATCGAAATTTTGTGAATTGAATTACTCTTTAAATGCACAAAGAGTTGACTGTTTATTAGTAAATTCTCTGATAACTTATAATTCAGGGAATATATCCTTGAAGCAAATATTTTAGTTCCTCCTATATATGTCAAGGCATTCTAGCAGGTATTGAGCTTATGAAAACAGTTAACAAAACTACCACTTGTCCTGGAGGAACTTAATATTTGGTGGTTAATATTTTGCATACTGGATCTGGAATTCACTTTTTTGGAGTATTCAGAGATAAGCTTAAAAATAAATATACTCAAATATAACACACATTACATAAATAAGAATAAAAGTGTAAAACTTAATGTAGGAGTTTCTAAACTTTTGATCAAGTAAAAACTTTGAAGTAGTTACTTCTAGTGTGTGTATATCTATTTCTGTATTGTGTATGTATGTATATATATCATTCTACCAATATGTTTTGAATGTTATAAAATATACATTAAAAATAGAAATAAAAAGTTAAAGATTAAAGTGAAATACTGGATTTTTATTTTATTAACAGTTTAAAGGCACTTGTTATTCTCATTAAATATCAAGATAGTTTTTTATGCTTTGTTTTTAAAGACTTCAGATTGTGCTGGCTACTTTGTCAGCCGTTATACTCAAGCTCATTATACTCTTAGGTGACTGGGTCACACCAGCTGTCTGCTTTATCGCTCTTGTTAGATTCTCCTTTCAGCCTTACAGCTGATGAAGACCCAGCACTAGGAGTGCTGCTTCTGCCACTCTCCTGTAACTTTCTGTGCCACATTATTACCATTTGCTCTAATCCATGAATTTGTTGTGGCCACTCTCTTTTCTGTGTCCTGTTTCTTACTGCACCATCGACCTGCAGGTGTCCTGGCTTTGGCCTATCACAGCCTTTCCTCCCTTAAGTGGCTCTGTCATCGCCTGTATCGCTAGATAAGAATTAGTTCAGTTACCTGTAAACCCACTTGATCTCATACAAGTAAATGGGGATACATCGGAGTGACTGGAAGCAAAAAACCAGTGAGAGTCCCCCTCAGCCTGTCCGTGTTGAGCTCATGCTCTGGCCTTAGAATGCCACACACGTGCTGTGATTCAGTGTGTCAGGGCCAGTCCTTCCTGTGTCATGGTCACAGAGGAAGTGAGGAAATGTTTTCCTTCTGGCTCAGTGAATTAGTCTGCACATCCTTGAAGTGCACTCACTGCCCTTGAGCGTCTACTACCCTAATGTAGACACGTTGTTTCCTTTGTAATTATTTAAGATGCTTTAGTGAGGAGTACCAGTTAGATGTTAAAATGTTTAATTATTGTAAAATTTTTTTACATGAAGTTGGATTTCTACCTTTGGGCAAGCCTGATGTATCTAGTTTGCCCTGTGTTTCTCTCAGGGAGCCCCCATGAGCCCTACTGATTTCACGAGTCTTCATGGCCACTTGCCCTTTTTTTGCCCTGCTTCCTGCACACCACCTCAGGCAGACTCCTCCTCACTGTCCTACCCTTGCCTGCGGAAATACTTCCCACTAATTCATTGGATGTAGTCGTAGAAAGTCAGTTTTGGCCTCAGGGATTTAGTCTGACTCTGCATCCCAGCTTTATCAGTAAAGTGGGTATTTGGTCATTTTGATCATTATTTTGTGCCTCCCGTGTCTGTTACTCATCAGGTTCAGAACTGACACAGGAAGTTGAATCCTCAGAACTCAAAAAAGTAAGATTTGATTGCCATCAGGGCCACCACAACATATATCCTCTATTTTGTTTGTTTGGTGTGTTATTTATTGGTTCACTGACTTTTGACAAATATTTAAAAGTTGAACCAAAAAACTCAAGGAAGTAGCCTTTAATGAACGAAATCTGGCTTTTATTGAATTGTTAATTTTTAAAGATTTCCTGTGTTTTTATTTAATGAATTAAGCAGCTAAATTTAGATTGTCCTGTAGCAGGCCTGGCTCATCCCTGCCGATGGATAACAGATTCTGTTGGCAACTAATAAGAACTACTAATAAGATTGATATTTTTAGCTTATATCAAAACTGCTGTGATGAAGAGTGTATATAAACCTGTTTTTTGAAATTTAGTTTTATAAGCTATAGAATGCCAGGAAAAGACTGCTTATTTGTTTCTTTCATCTTTAAGTAGAAACACAAGTTTTTTTTTCTTTTTTTTCCCCTCATGTGTGTGTTGGGGGTGGGGGAGTGGTAATTTACACGTATCAGAAATAATTTTAATAGAGGAGGAAGGTGTAAAGCCCTCACCGCCCTTAAACCTGAGGTTCTGGCATGTATTTAACTTAACAGAACTTGGAACTTGTGAAATTTGACCAGTTGGCAAAATCTCCAGGCTGCCTCTGCCTACTGATGTGATGAGTGCACAAACCTGTCAGGAACAAGAGTGGGGTCTAACTTAGTCAGAGTCATTTTCATGTGTCATCTATACTGGACAAGCCAAAGTTTTATTTTAGTCCCTTACCATTTCAGTGGGGCAGTCCAGTTACCTAAAATCTGCCTCTTTCTAAAATTCCACTATTGTTTTTGTTTGTTTAAAACATCTTTAGATTTTTGAGCACTGACAGTATTAAATTTAGTCAAATCTTAAGGATACCATTTTTTTGTGTGTATGATAAGAAAAATTATTTGTTTGGTAGGAAAGCCTTTTTTTTTTCTTTTTCTTTTGTTAGGATCATTATACTTGCTGCTTCTATACTTATTTGACTGTGCATCTAAAATTTGTCTGAGGTAGTTAGCTAGCATGCCATATGTGGAATGTTTTCTTTCTTTTTATTTTTTTTTTTTAAGTTGTTTTTGTTGTTGTTAGTGGAAGTACTGGGGATTGAACCCAGGACCTGTGCATACTAAGAACGCACTCTACCACTGAGCTATGCCCTCCCCCCATATGTGGAATCTTGACTTTTGGCTGGTTATATCAAACTGAGAAAACTTTCTGAATACATGTTCTAATAACAAGGTTAGAAAGAATCCAGTCAGCGTAATTGTGCACTTTTGTAACAAGTAACAACATGTAGAAGTGACATGCATTAATTACATTTCTTATTTTAATTAGAATCAGTCGGATTTGTCAGATGAAGAGTTGAATGATGATCTTTTACAGAGTGATAATGAAGACGAAGAAAATTTCAGGTACTCAGTATTAGCTCATTAAAATGTTCTTTAAATTGATAGTAACTATAAATTATAATTATAACGGGTATAATTGATAATGTGGTACTGTATCTTTAACATATGATTATATTCTAAACGGGGCATTAATGTAATTCTTCGGTGTGGAAGCCATATATGTTTTTCTATAGATAGATCAACTGTTTAAACTCAGTACTGGTCTTGTATTTAATGACCTCTGTGAGCTCTGTTGTGTACAGGTACATACAGCTCTTTTAAAGAGTTCCTTTGTTTGAATAGGGGGCAGTGGCCTCAGACTCGATACTGTTGGTTGCTGTTTGATGTTACTGCTTTTGTTTTCATTTTGGACAGTTTTTATTTATACATATCTGTTAAGTGAATTGTCATTTTGGAAATTCTTTTTGACTACTTTAGACTCTAGCTGACTATCTGAATATAATTGTTTTAGTCTGCTTGGGCTGCAATAACAAAATATCATAAACTGGGTAATTTACAAACAACAGAAATTTATATTTATTTCTCACAGTTCTGGAGGCTGGGAGTCCAAGGTCAAGGTGCTAGCGTGGCTGCGTTCTGGTGAAGACCCCCAGCCCTCCCACTGTGTGCTCCAGTGGTGGGAGGTGTCAGGAAGCCGTCTTGGGTCCCTTTTCTGAGGTCACTAATCCCGTTCACAAGGTTCTGCTCTCATGACCTGGGCCCCTCCCCAAATCACCTCCAGACACCGTCACATTGGGTATTAGGATTCAGTACATGAATTCTGGGGGGGACACACACATATTCAGTCCATGGCAATAATGACTGTCTTTCTGCTGTTGACACAGTAAGCTCTGTTATAGAAGAAGAGGAAGGGCTATTTCGTGTACTGTTAGGCAGAATAAGGTTTTCGGTTTTATGAGGAAGCATTTATTGTGAAAATGTCAAGAGACACTTCTTGCTTATAAATGTAATTAACAAATATATGCCATTATTGAGCTGTTGTAGATTTGTTGTAATAGGTTTTCTAACATAAAGTAACTTTTGTGGATAAAAATAAGTTTTAAATTAATTTATTCTGTCAGTTTAAGTTTCTCTGTTCCATTCTCTGACATCATTATTATACTTTGATCTTTTGACTTATTCAAATTGCCCTTGAACTATACCTTTGAAAAAAATTTTTGGGCTGTATAGTATTTTCAAGTCTATATGGCATACTCAGTTTTTTATTAGGATTAGATACTAATATGTGTAACTTAGATTTATCTACAAAACCTTGCATTTTAAGTGCTGTTATCTTGCCTCCTAATTGTTTGGCATTTAGCTGTTATTTAATAGGTGGAATATGATTTTTTTGCAGTTTTAAACCATCTTTATTTTACTCAGAAATTAACTTTTTAGAAATTTTTATTTGTTTTTTTATTTTGGGGGTTAGGTAATTAGATTTTATTTATTTATTCATTTTTTTTTTAATGGAGGTACTGGGGATTGAACCCAGGACCTTGTACATGCTAAGCATGCACTCTACCACTGAGGTATACCCCAAACTGCTTTAAAATTTTTTTTATTTTCGGGGGGAGGTAGTTAGGTTTATTTACTTATTTATTTTAACAGAGGTACTGGGGACTGAGCTCTGAGCTTCCCCCAGAAATTAACTTTTTTTTTTTTTTAAAATTGTGACTAGTGCAAACTTAAGCAAACACTGGAATGTATTTTCACACAGATTTTTAATATTTTGATTTTTTAAATAGGAGTTTATAGTTTGCACCACAGATTTAAAAAAGAAAACAGATTGCTCTTAAAATTCCATCTGTGATTTTCTGTTTATAGGTTAATACTCCTATTTTTACTTTGAGATCTTAGAAAACAGGTGCCGCCCTCTTCATTCTGAAAGTCGCAGTGGGACGGCATCGGCTTGCTCTCAGTCTCGGGCCTTTCGCCGGTTAGACCTGCCTCCCGTGGCAGAGCCGGCCGTCCTGCTCAGATAGCCTGCAGCCGGCGGTGGCGGGGGTCCTGTGCGCGAGAGGAGTCCCCGGTGCTGGCTTAGCGTGCAGCGTGCTGAGCTCTGCCTTTGCGCGCTGTTGTAGTCCGTGTGCGTCGGTCGGTCTCTGGCCTACCTTTGCCAGTTTTTGCAACAGTTAATTTGTAATGATTTAGTTTGGAGCTCTACTCCAGTGGTGGGCCTTTCTTTGTATTTCTGTTCTCTCTAGTTCTCAGGGTGTCACAATTAGTCTGAACACCACATCTGGCATGGTCACATCGTTTGAACTGTCTGACAACACTAATGACCAGTCTGGAGAACAAGAATCCGAGTACGAGCAAGGAGAGGATGAACTCGTTTATCACAAGTCCGACAGGTCTGAATTGTATGCTCATGAGTACGCGGAAGAAGGACAGTATGAAGGCCACGGCGCTGAGCTGACGGAAGAGCACATGGAGTATGTGGACGAGCCGGAGGAGGGGCAACTGTACAGCGACGAGGTGTTAGACATCGAGATCAATGAGCCTTTAGATGAGTTCACAGTGAGTCTTCCTCCTTTGTGTGGCTGAAGATAACGTGGCTGCCTGGGCATAGGTTTCCAGACTGATTTGAAATCTATTTCTCTCCCCTGGGAGGGAGGGAAATTAGACCTTATTATCACTGTCTGCCAGTTTCTTTATCTGAGCTATGACAAAGTTTGTGTTGACAGCTTGTTTGGCTGGAGGTAATGCTCCTTTGTCATTCTGGAAGGCTGCACAGAATTGTGACCTTGAGGATTGCACCCTAAGGAAGAAAACAGCTTTGTGTGGTGGAGATACACTGTGAATTGTTAGAAGTACTTAATGCAGAGCTTTTATCCAGGCTTTAGACAAGATCTGATAAAGTCCTTCTAAGGTGAAAAGATTATTGACCTGCTAAAGACATCTTTAAGGTGCTAATATTCCAAAGTGATTGATGTCCTGTTCATTCATCCTTTTTTGTAACTGAGAACTGTCTAAACATGAATAAAGAGATTGGAGGTTAGTTTAGGAAATGTCACACATAATTTGTTATCTGTAATCAGGAAGCAAAGATTGTGCTGATTTTTATTTCAGAAAGGTTGTTCTGGTAGGTAGTTTTTTTTTTTTTTTTTAGGTTGAATTGTCAAGGAAAAAAGGTGCTGGTGAAATACTGCTCATCTGTCTAGATTCATTATTAAAAGACATTTGTTTTTAAAACAAGCATTTAATGAATTTATGTTGGAAGGATGTGATCTCCGTAGCTGCAGTAGAATTTTGGGGTTTTCAGGACACTGGGCTTCACTGAGGTGAAGTGTCATTGGGGCTGCTGGGATGGGGTGAGGCATGCAGAGTTAGGATTAGAGAGCTACCTTTATCTCTTAATGTTTTCATTCAGAGTAGGCTTGCATTTCAGAAAAAAATATGTGTGTATGGTTTTGAAAGGGATTAGTTGTTTATGTGGAGCCTTAGAATATTTGGTTCTAGACACAGATGTGTTTGTGCATGTCAATAGTTATTTTTAAGATTTGATTCCTTTTGAATGCTTTCTCTTCAGTAGATACAGTAATGAAAAGTGTAGCTTTGGTAAACAGAATCATGTAAAAGGCATTGTGGGTACTTGTTCTTTTGATAACTCTGTAATGGTCTGTTTTGGTAATAAATCCTTCAGTAGTGTGGACAGGTGCTGTCTGGCATACTGGTGTGTTTGTATGCTATGTTAAAATGGGACACTATAATTTAAAATGTTTCTTAAAAATTAAGCCAGAATTCTTTAAAAATGGGCCTAGTTATTCCCTGATAAGAGCATTTTATTATTTCTACCACTCATCTGAAAAGTAAGATGGTTGGTCAACATCTTGTACATTCAACAGCTCAACAGATATTTACCAGCCCAAGCGGTGGGCACGTAAATATTGCTGAAACGTGAGACATGAAGCATGGCCCCTGCTTTCTGTGAACTTGGAATTTAGTGGAACAAGTCACAGTGTGGAAAGGGCTTGATAGTGCTTGTGTGTGGTCATGTAAGAAGACCACACATGGGAAGAGATAAATGGACTTAAGCTGTGAAATACTTTTCCCCAGCTCTGCAGTGCAGGCTTCTTACTGTCCTCTTAGGCTGTCACTGATGCACACGTTATTCATTATTAGACTAACGAACATATGAGTAGATTGTATCTCCACATGTCCCAGTGGTATTTTCATTTATTAAATGGTTTATGTGGTTCGTGTCCTCATTAGGACTTGTTAACTATAAAGCTAGAGTTGAACGCTGCTCATCAGAAGTATGTTCTACCTGCTCGAGCTCACTCCTAAGGCCACAAGGAGGGATTCTGTGTATAACTGGGCATAGAATCGTAAAACCACAGAAGTTTACAATTGGAAAGGACACTTTTACATGAGAAGAAACTGAGATCCACATAAAAACTTGGTAGTATAACTCTGGTGTTCTTTCCTATCATACTCGAAAGAAGATTTTTAAGTTTTTTTGAATTTTGTTGTCCTGATCTTGAGAGTGAATTAGGATTTGATATAAAAACGTATATTCTTCTATTAGGAAGGAATGTACATCATTTATTATTTAGCAGAATCGTAGAGCATTGTTTGTCAGGTGATTTTTACTTTTGAGCACAGTCACATTTATTTAGGGCCTTTAAAGTTAACATAGATTGAGATTTCATAAAACATTGTTCTGTAAGAAAAGTTTCAGATTGCTAATTTATGGAACAGCAGATTTCTGCTTCCCAGCTGGGATTGGTGGTGTAGACTAGGCTCTGTTGTGTACTGGCTGAAGGTTTTGATTCACATCACCTGACCTTATTTGAAATCCAACAGTTCTGCTCTCAGTGAATTATGCGTAGTGCTGGTGGTTCTTTCTGATAGGATGGTACAGTGTCTTGGGAAGTGAAACCCAGTGTGTGTGGCTACTCTGGAGGGACAGTTGTGGGAACTGAGGTGTTCTGTCACCTTAAATGCAGCTGTTTTCTTTGTAGTGAGACTGGTGTGTGTTCTCAGCAGGTCGTTCGCTCCTCCTTGCCCACCTCTTAACTGATCATTTCAGCTAGTGGCTGGGGATGCTGGGACGTTCAGCCCCCCCCCCGGGTAGCATCAGGTCCTGTCACTTGTTAGGAGTGCCCGTGGGAGCCCTTTCTCTTGCAATTGTTATTTTTAGCCCGCTTGCTTGCTTCCTTCCGTATGCCCTCAAGAGATGCCTGCCTGCTGATATGCCCCTTGCATTTCATGCATTCCTGGAATCATCCTTCTAACTGAATGGGGTGGCTAATGGAGAAGTGAATTCTAGCATGTGATTTTTAATAAAGCTCCTTCGTTGAATTGAATTGCTTGTACTTTTGTTGTCTTCCGTTGCTGTGAAAATGGTTTGATTGGGCATGATTCCAGCCCCCTTACTGCTGCTGAGCTGCTCTGGGCAAGTGTACGCACACTAGCTTTTTGAGATTATTTTCCCTTTCAGTCGATTTTAAGAAGAGCTATTTGTCAGGGCTCTTAGGGGAGCCGGAAGCCGAGTCTGTGTCGCTCACTGCAGCGACCGGGTTGGCATACTGCGCTCCGCTCTCGCGGCCACTCTGGAGGCCTCCTCCGGGGGTGTGCTTAGTGCCGTCCGCTCCGTCTGGTAATTGCCAAAGGAAAAGCTCGCTAACGTAACTAAGCATGAGTCATGAAGATGAGCAGCGCTTAAACCCCCCAAGCTCTATGAGGAAAACTTACTTTCTCTTTGATGGCTGTTAGGATGAAGAATACTTGCAGGCTTGTGGGCGGCAAGGGGTGACAGAGCAGGAAGACTGTGTTGCTGAAGCGGGATTAGATGAGAGAACTGCTTTCCAGGTTGCTCCCGAAACTGAAGAGGCATTTGTTCACCTTTTAAAGAGTCCAAAGGTTTGTGGGCTTTTTTTTTCTTCTAGGTTTAAAACGAGCCTCTTTTTAGTGTTAGTGAGAAGTTCATACATCTCTTCTTTGAAGTATGAGTGCAGTAAAAAACCAAAAACAGAAAATGCCCCTGAGCTTTCTAGTCTTTGGGCAGTGAGTTCTGCTGAGCTGTGATTTCCAGATAGCTGTTTGCCCTTTGTGTGTTAGAATGTTTTAAATGTTTTATGGGGGTGTGGCTCGAAATCTTTCAGAATGTGAAGCATATGTTAGTGCTTTGAAAGGAGTGCTGTGATTATTTTAAATTAATTATTATTAATTAATTTTGAGCATTATTTCAAAAATACTGCGAAGTTCCCTCTATTTAGGTGCTGTGTTAGGTGCTGAAGAAACAAGGATAATTGAGAAGCTTCGTTCTTATGCTCAAAGAACTTGAAGCCTAATAGAGGGGAGAGAAAATGTGGGCCAATTCCAGTGATGTGAACGTAGAAGTAGAGCCTCCCAGAAGAGAGGCTGCGGTGCATGCTGTAGGAATTCGCAGAGGCCTCTCTGGTCAGGTGTGTGTCTGGAGGCGGTGTGGGGGAGGGCGGGGGCGCTGAGGTTTTATGGAGGAGACCTCCCCCGTGAGGCAGGTCTGGGACAACGGATGCCATTGGGACGTGCAGAGCTGTGGCATGAGGTGCAGGCTCACAGGTTCTGGTCTCCAACCTTGGAGCTTGTCCCATGGGCCAGCCTGTGGCCGTAGAATCGTTCCATGGCCTTAGGACTTGCTGGTTTAATTTTTTTTCTCTTTATTTATGGTTTTTTTCTAAATTATTTTCCTTAATACTTTTTTCTTTCTTTTTCTCAAGAGATCATGAAAAGTGGTATTTCCCTGGCTTAGGTTATTTACTTTAGGTCTTACCCCAAAGTCTTAGAAACTCAGTATACAGAACACTTTATTTACCCTTGTCCCCCTAATGCAGCGCTGTGACAGCACGTGAGCACGTGTGCCATGTGCAGACACTTTCTGGGGCACATCCTTGCTCTTCCCCAACAAGCTAAATTTGGTTTTATTTTTCATGCTTTCTCTCTGTCTCGCTCTTACTCTTTGAAATAATTTGAGCTTAGAGAAAAGATAGAAGAATAGTAGAAAGATCCCTTTGCCCACATTCTCCAGTTGTAGACAAATATATTTAGCCCAAGGAACCAAGACAAAGCTGAAGAAGACTTGAATGAGAAGTGGTTTCCCTGTCGGTGACGGCTCTGTGCTGACTGAGTGGTGGGCCCCTACACCGAGGTTCGGGGAGACCGTGACCTGCTCTGCGCTCTGCCCAGTGAAAAGCCAGCACAAGCCTAGGTCAGACCTGGGAAAGGGTGATCTAGGCGAAAGGCGTCAGAGAGAGAAATCTAAGAAGCCATCAAAGGAGGGTGTGTGGGTGGGTAGAGGGGCAGCAGAGGGAGCTGTGAAGAGTGTTCTGGGGGTGAGTGGTAGAGAGGGAAATGTAGGAACCCAGCACCCGTTAATTAGTTCATGTCCTGTTAGTTTGTGGTATTTTGTAGTTGGAACATTAATTTCATTGGTTTTCCCCCCATAGTTTATTCTTTGAGTATTTCAGGTGATAATTGTCCTTACTCTGATAGTGTGTTGTGTTTGTAGCATTTTTAGAATGAGAAAAGATTCTGTAGATTTTAATCCTTAAGTGCTCTCTGGAGATACAACATTCTGTTGTAAAGCAGTTGAAGAACAGGAATGCTGGTAGGTGTGATACTGTTGCCTTGGGTGCCTTCTGGAGCTGACAGGCTGCTGCTCGCAGACCCAGGTATTTCAGACTTCGATTCCTGATCTGTATTCCTTAAAACATTGAGGCAAAAGTATGTTTTTATTTAAAAGATGGTAATTTTGCCTTCTGTTTTCAGTGTCTTCGAAGAGAGATTGAGGGGGAGAGAGCAGTATTTTTGGAGGAACGTTAATGATCATTAATGACCAGCCTTAAAGTAAATGAACTCATATCATGTGTGAGTTATATGACAATATGTCACACATACTCAGGAAGTCTTAATCATTTGGGGAAAAGTTAGATCCCTCCCTTGTACCTTATGCTAGTACGGATCTCAGATTAACTCACACCAAACTGTAAGTGTATTAGAAGAAAGTGTTTTAATAATGGTGCTGACTGCCCTTTGTTCCTGACTTCGTCTTAGCCTTCGTCTTACCTACAAAACAGAAAACTCACCAAATAGTACAAATTTATTTCTCACTAATGTAAAAAAATTCCAGAAGGCACTTCAGATCTGGTATTGGCCTCACTAGGTAGTAGGTACCGAGGCTCCTTCCAGACTTCCATCGCACAGTTCCAGAGCTGCTGCTCTTAGCGTGGTCCATCCAAGCAGCGGATTGCAGGGAAACTGAAAAGGTCCGTGCCCACTCTTTGAAGACACGTCCCAGAGTTCTGAGACAACAGTTTGTAAGCATGTGACAGCATGTTCAGTTAAAATTGGGAGTTTTGTGATTAAGGACGTGACAGAATGAGTAAAACTGAGCACTAAGTTGTCCTGGTTTTAGTCCTTTATTGCTCTTGGTGTTAGGCCTTTCTAAGCCATAAAGGGAAAGAATGACTTACTCATATTTAAATACTCCAAAACACTGTAAACAGGTTCAGAAAAATGACAGTATGGGAAAGTGTTTACATATGAGCTTAAGAATTAAATTAATATATTTAGTAAAGTTAATATATTCAGTATGGAAGTTAATATATTCAGTACATAGTATGTTCAGTATATACAGATGAGCACTCCGATAGAAAGAAGGGCAAGTAATATGAGAAAGTAATCAACAAATAAGATAAGTAAAAGACCAATGAGTATATAAAATATGTTCAATAAAATAACAAAACAATTGAAATTCTATATTAATATTGGCAAAGAAAAATTGGTCAGATATAGTCTAATCTATTTGGGGACTATTTTGGAATTACTGTCTGCCAGGAGACATTTTTCCATGGGTCTAACATGTCTCTGCATGTTTTGGGAACAAAGTGCTGACTGCCTTTTGTTCCTGACGAGCTTTTCAAAGATGTTTCTGTAGCAACAGCATAGGAGAGATGTGTCTTCCTCTGAAGCAAGGGGCAGGCGTGCTTTATGCTCATTATTACAGACTTGGGTTCTCTAAACTCAGAGCCCCTCCTGTAATTCAGCTTCCTTAAGGAATAAATTGTCCTAGTCTGTGATGAGGAGTCTCATGCCTTCTCATAGCCTTCATGAAACAGTGGCAGGCTGCCTTATTAGCTGCAAGAAGGGTAAAATCACAGACCCTTCCTTCACTGTTCATTAACAGTATCAAAAGCTTGAAAGTAATTCCAGTTTGATGAAGGTGTCCAAAAAATTAATCTAAGATGTGTTCAAAGGTAACATGAACCAGGTATTTGTTTGCAGCCTTGAAAATAAATGGAACCAACTTAGATTTTTCTAAAGGGTTAAGTAAATGACGGCCAGAGGACTACAGGTCACCAAAGGATATCCTAGCTCTCTGTTGGACATGGAAAGGGGCTTGTGATACGTTAAGTGAAAAGAACAAGCTAATAGAATTCCTCCCCTTACGTCCCTCTATGACTTTGCATATCTAAGTGTGTGTGTGAGTAATAGTGATTACCTCTAGATTGTGGTATTATTTTATACTTTGTACACCAAATATCCTAAAATATTTTTGCCGTTAATTTAACTTGTGAACAGGGAAATATAGGGCGGTTTAAATTTGACTTTGGTAATTTGGAAGGCAAAGAACTAGATTGCATTTGTTTAACTCCTGTGATTTCTAGTTGCTGTTAACTCACATGAAACATCCTTATGGTTGTTTTCAATATGAATCCTTTTATAGATCAGAAAGTAAAATCTCACCTTATTTGCTTTTTTTTGTTTAAGCTGTATGTCCCATAATTTAATTTTAAATATAGTATTTTAAGAAGTTACTCATACATTTACTTTCTTATCCTCTGTCTCTGATTGTTGGTTTGTTTACTTTGTTCGTGTTGCTTATTTTTGAATTGACTGAAAATTCTTTGTAATGTTCTTTGCTCTCAGGAGTTTGTATTCTGAGGGGCAGGTAATTGGGTTTTTTCATTAATTTCCGCTTGGAACACGTACTGGGGATTGAACCTGGGACCTCTTGCGTGCTGAGTACGGGCTCTGCCAGTCGAGCTGTACCCTTCCCCGTGGAGCTCCCAGTCCCGGGAGGCAGGCGATGTGCTGGGCTTCTCTGCTAGCAGCAAACGCTGTGGGCTTGTTCTCTTACTTCTAGTGGAATCACTGCGTGCCAGTCAATCGGAAAGGTCGTTACTGAGAACTGGTGTGCGTGGCGCTGCTGTGGGTGCTGGGAAGCAGGGTGTTGTGTACTGTTTCAGTGTCTTTTGACAGGCTTTGCCTTTGGAAGGCTGTCCTCCTATCTTTTTCAGAAGTCTGACTAAATTGCATAGTCCTTAGGGAGAGAAATAGTTTTCATTTGCCACATATTCCTGTGTCTTAGTGTCTCCCTAGTTTTTTGACCCATTTTCTTAAATTAGCTGTCTGCAGTGTGTTGATGAACCAGACCTTTGCACTCCATCTTGTGTTGCAGTGTTCATGGCTCTGGTTGCTCAAACTGTAGGTAGAAAATGTCTTGCAGTTTTTCAGACAACTTCATTCTAGGCACTGTATTTAAGTACACATTAGAATCTGAATCATGGAACTAAAAAGTTAATTTCAATTGAAAAGTCTGTTTTAGATGTCTCCTTTTATTTAACTAATATTCTTGCTTGGTTAATACAAAGAAATCAGTATACTTGAAACAAATGAGAAAGATCTAATATGAAGACTGACTCTCAGCCTTTCTAATTCTACAGCCACATCAATGCCATTTGTGCTGTTGTCTTCATACATGGTTAAAAAGGTTTGCTGTTTTAGATAGTTTTGGCTTGTGTAGAGGAACAAATGAGAAGTTGAAAAAAATCCTTGCACTATTGGCATGTAAACTGCTTTTTAGGTGGTGATAACTTTTACATTCAGCAGATTGGCGCGGATCTGAGTATACAGTTCTGTGTTTTGATTTATGTATACATCCGAGTTAGCATCCTTCTGTTGGTGAGAAACAGTTCCATTATGCCAGAAAGTTCCCTCCTGTTTCTTTCTGTTCAGTTCTGACTCCTCTCACAGGCAAGCAGTGTTCTTACTTCTGTTGACTTACATTAGTCTATCCTGTTCTAGAACTTCATGTGAATGTGATTGTACAGTATGGAATAATACAGTACTCTGTGTCTGGTTTCTTTTGCTCACTGTAATGTTTTTGAGGTTTCATCCAAGTGGTCATGTATGTCAATAGTCAACACTTCATTCTGTTTTACGGATATACCTTTATTTTCTCCTGATAATCGATATTTGGGCTGTTTCTAGTTTTTTTGTTATTATGAATAAAGTAACTATAAAGTTTATTTTACACATCTTTTTGTGGACATATCTTTTCGTTTTCTTTGGCATTAACTAGAAGTGGGGTCACTGACAGAGTAGAAGTATGTTTAATGCTGCAGGAAATAGCCAGATGGGTTTCCAGAGTGTTTACACCATTTTACACTCCCACCAGTCATGTGTGAGTCTCAGTTCTCCATCATTTGATATTTGTTAGGTTTTTTCCATTTAGTTCTTCTAATGGGTATCTCATCATGGTTTTAATTTGTATTTCTCTGGTAGCTAATTATATTGAACTTCGTCCTGTGTACTTATTTGACTTATATATCTTCTTTGTGTCCTTTTTTGAAAAAGTGAATTGTATTTTAAGCTTCTGTGTATATGCGCTAGACACAGTTTATATATTCTGCACAGAGAACATGTATTGTCTGTATAAACACATATATTGTCTGTACATTCTCTGTGTAGAGTATGTGCGTGCCTGTGTGTATTCTGGATGCAAGTCCGTGGGCAGATAAATACATATGCATGTATATATAACGAGTATTTTCTGTGAGCTTGAGGCTTGTGTTTTTAATTTTCTTAAAGGTATCTTTTCATGGCCAGAAAAATTTAATTTTGACGACGACCAAGTAATTTTGTCTTCTAAGTAATTCCAAGAAACCTTTGACTACCCTGGAGTTCCAAAGATACTACCCTGTGTTCCTTCTGGAAGCTTTATAGTACTAGCTGTGTTTAGTTTACTTAGGCCTGTGCTCTGTCTCAGCTAATACGTACATGTGGTATGAGATTCTTTTTTTCGTCTAGTTCTCGTGGAATGACTTGTTGTAAAGCTCCTTTCCCATTAAACTGCCTTAGTGCTTATATTGAGAATCAATTGACCATTCAAGTTTGGGTCTCTGGAATTTCTTTTTTGTTTCATTGCCAACATTACACTGTCTTCATACTGTGGCATCAGGTACTGTAAATCCATCAGTTTTGTTCTCCTTTTCAAGATTGTTTTGGCCATTCTAAGTTCTTTGAATTTTGCATGAAAATTCTGTAATTGACTTGTCAATGTCTATTAAAAATCTGGTTAGGATTTTGTGAAAATTGCATTGTATTGTGAGATCAAATTGGGGGAAAACTAACATTTTGATAATGTTGCCTGTTAATAGACACAGTTTAATTCTTCATTTCCTACTTTTTCTTTCTTTCTTTTGCCTTATTGACCTGACCTCTGGTACTATGCAGAATAGAAACACTGAGGGCTTTGTTTTTGCCTTGTTCTTGATAGTAGGGGTAAAATATTCAGTACTTCATCAGCTACCTGGAGGTTTTTCAGTCAGCTTCAAAAAGTTCTTTTCTATGTCTCGTTGCTGAGATTTTTTTTTTTAATCAGAAATAGATGTTGAATTTTGTCAGTGCTTTTTCTGCATCTGAGATAGTCTTGTGACTTTTATCCCTTATTTTATTGTGAATTAAATGGACTTTAAAAACTATTAACTGTACTCCAGACTTAATTTCCATTTTGCAAGTATTCCCATTAATGTCCTCTTTCTATTCTGGGACCCAACCCAATTGTTGTCATGTCTCCTGATCTGTGATAGTTTGTTGGTCTTTCCTTGAGTTTCACGACCTCGACAGTCTGAAGAAGCCCTGAACGTACTGGCCAGCTGTCCTCTGGAATGCCTTCCGCCCTCAGCTGGTCTGCTGTTTTCCTCGTGATTAGACCAGGGTTATGCGTTTTTGGAAAGAATACCTCCCAGACCAGGTGTCTTTCTTACCCCATCATACTGCGTACCACTGGGTACAAGGCCTCCCTGATGGTGTCAGCCTTGCTCGTGTGGTGAGGTGGCCTTTGCCAGTTACAGACTAATTCTGTAAAGCCACCATCTTT
This sequence comes from Camelus ferus, assembly GCF_009834535.1. Lineage (NCBI taxonomy): Eukaryota > Metazoa > Chordata > Mammalia > Artiodactyla > Camelidae > Camelus > Camelus ferus. The sequence continues at coordinate 2,381,664 of NC_045702.1, read as the reverse complement.
CACTTCCTTTGCTCTGTTCTTTGGAAGCAAGTGGCTAAGTCTGGTCTGCACCCAAGGTAAGAGGGTAAGACTTCACTTCCACCTCTGGAGGAGGGGGCAGTATGTACATATATTTGGAATTCTTCTCCAAGTAAGATTTGTAAAATTGACTGATTGTTGGATGTTAAGTCAACCTTATGTTCCTGGCTGAACCTCACTTCGTCATGATGTATTTTCCTTTTTATGCTTTGCTAGATTCCATATGGTTTTTTTTTCTTAAGGAATTTTGTGTCTGTATTCATGAAGGATATTGGTCTATAATTTTCTTCTCTTGAAATTTTTGCACAGTTTAATTGCTCAGACTTTCCAACTTATAAATTTTCAGTGTTGGCAGAATTTGTATTTCATGATACAGTAAAGAATTGTTCTCTGTCAAATATTTTATAAGCACTAAAAACTTCTGGGAAGTTTTTTAAAGCAATGTTTTTCTACAGTTTTGTTTTGTTTTGTTTTGTTTTCATTTTCTTTTTCAACTTCAGAGAACTACCCCATTTTTTCCCCCTCAGATTTGGGGTGGAATATTGAATTTTCTTTCAAAATACTGACATCACAGTCTCATTTCAGAATTAGCTGGAGAATGTAAAACAGTATACAAGTCTGGGTCTTGTTCCCCCTTAGAATTTCTAATTATATATGTATGTATGATAAGATTTTGATAGACTTGTCTGTTTTAGTTTTTTGGAGGGGTGGGTAGGTTTATTTATCTATTTTTAGAGGAGGCACCAGGGATTGAACCCAGGACCACGTGCATGCTGAGTTTGCGCTCTACCGCTTGAGCTGTACCCTCCCCGGCTTTAGACTTGTCTGTTTTTAAAGAACTTTTGTGATGGTTTTCATATGCACTCTGTTAGGAATTACAAGTATGTCTTTCAGGTTTTCAGAATAATTAAATAGCTTAAAAAAAATCAGACCTTTGAATATTTTTGGTAGTGTTAATAATGAAATCAGAGATTTACATACATATTTAAATTCTTACAAAATATAAACTTAGGGTAATTTAACTTTTATATTGTTATCTAGCACCACTCTTCAGTGGAATTTTACTTGTGAATGGAATACTAGATAATGTTTGTTAAAAATTGCAGAGAGAGTCAACATTTTGGCAGATAGGTTAGTTAATTCTGTAAGCCACATGGCCAAAGGAGCTGCTTTTTTCTTTTTTGGAGTCCAGTGTTTGGAGTAAGAGGTAGTGACCAGTGGATGAGGGAGTGCATGTAGCTTAGGGAATGTCTCCAAGTGGCCTAGACTTGAGGCAGCCGAGACCAGGCAGCGTCTCACTTTCAGTTCAGAGCTTGTGTTATCCTTGATGTTGTTCAGGGCTGAACTGGACCCCAAGACGTGGACTGTAAGTTTGCATTCTAGGACATCCCACCTCTCAAAAAATCTACCTTGTGCTTGTGCTCTCCTGTTGTAATCAGGCCCTCCGTCCATTCCTGACCACTGGCGACTAGTGCAGTTTTGTCTCTTGGAGAGTTTCATGTAAGTGGAGGCTTTGCCGTATGTCATCTTTTGAGGTTGACTTCTCTCTCCAGCGTAATAACGCCTTTGTGATTTCACCCCAGCTGTATCAGTGGTTCATTCCTTTTTATTGCTAAAAGAGCATTCCATGGTTTGGCTGGACCGCAGTTTGTATATCCATTCACTGTTGTTTCCATTTTTGGTGATTCAAAAGAGAGCTGTAAACATTTTCCTACAGATTTTTACATGAACATAAATTTTCACTTCTCTTGGGTGAATATCTAGCAGTGGGATTGCAGGGTATACGTTGGAATTTTTTGTTGGTTTGTTTCTGGTGGCCTGTAGGATTTGTTTCAGAAGAACAGTTTTCAGCTAATCTTTGTTGTCGTTAGATTTCTTAGATGGAGATTTGGATGTAAAATGAAACTCTATTAGCTTCAGTACTGTTAAAGGTTAAATTAGAAATGACTGTTGTAGTAGAATCTTTGCTTTATTGGTATTCATTTCTTTTCTTCTTCTGTGGCCTTGCTACTTAAATGTGGTCTGTGGCTCTCCATGTTGGAGCTTGTTGGAGATGCAGAATATCAGGCCCCATCCTGGACCTGCAGAATCAGAATCTGCGTTTTAGCAGGATTCCCAGTGATCTGTATAAACCTTAAATTTGAGAAGCATTGCTCTGGAGCATTGGTTGACGTGGAGAAGAGTTTTGTGAGTAAATTTACTTGTACTCAATTTGAGTGTTGTGCAGCACAGAGAGCTGGGTCCACCTCACATGTCCCTCATTCCGATTTCAGATATTAAGACAGAAGTAATGGTATCAAACTAGCAAAATGCCAACATTTTGGTACTTTAAAATTCTGTGGGATGCTGAGAGTCAATACTTGAAAGGTGGTTTAGAATCATTAGGCTAAAAGCTGTAATTTACATTTATTATTTTATTTTTAGGCATTTGACCTCCTGAAAATGTCTCTAATTGTAGGATTTATAGCAGCGGATGTGTGTACTTTTTACACAGAAAATGTTGAGGAAAGGATTCAAAATGATTGTGTCAGTTTATTTTAATTTGTTTCTTGGACTTTTTCTAACCAAGTAGTTCATTTTTGTTTCTATTAAGAGTAAAGGACATTTATAGATGATGAATGATGAGAATAAAGAAGGAATTTCTGTTTTTTTAAATGTTACAGAAAGCATCTAAATGGACCCAGTCTTTGGTGTGTACCTGTCTTATTACCTAACAGCAGGTCACCAAGACCTAATATGAGGTGAAAGTGATTAGTGTCAAAAGAAGCATGAGTTGTACAGTAGGAATTGTTGATGAAGGAATTACTTTTAGTTTGGGACTAGATTAGGCACAATTTTTGTGGGAATCCGGATGTAATGAAATAGAAGATGAAAGCTGGTTTTATGTAAAGTGAACGAATTAAGAAAATGATTTTGCTATGTTAGTAGTCTGAGCTAGTCATGAGCAAACACTGGACAGTGAAGTGAGGAGAAATGATGCGGGAAAGTTCCGGAGGCTGAAAAAAAATCAACCCAACAGCCGATTTGGAGCTGTTGCCTGGAATTGAAAGCCCAAGTAGGTGGGGTCAGGAGTTGCAGGAAGTGTGGAGTCTGTTTAACCGGAAGGAGTATACTGCCATCTAACGTAAGTTACAGGGTGGGCTAGGCGCTAATAATGAGCTCATGGAACTCTAGCCCTGGTTTCATGAACACGCTGAACTCTGCTAGATCTGGACTGGACTGGAGTCCAGCAGGGATTTTTGGAATTCGCTGTTTGTTCTCTTAGAAGTGTAAGTAGCAGCAATGTGTAAGATTTTGCATATTAACTACCAGTAGGAATTTGACTTTTTCTAACATTGTTAATTTTTAATATTTGAGATTTTCTCCTGGAATCAATTTAGTGTTTCACATGGCCTTATAAATAGGACATTTTTCAGTATTTTTACATCTTAAATATATAGAACTTTTATGTATGTGTATATGTATGTGTGTAGGTAGGTACCTATCTTATTACCTAACTTCATTACCATTCTTCAATATTTAATTCAAAAGAATATGAACTCACCTTCCCTCCACTTTTGTTTCTTGTGTGTCTGCAATGTAGGGAGGTATGGAGACTTTGGAGTTGCAGAAGGACATAAAAGAAGAGTCAGATGAAGAGGATGATGACGATGAAGAATCAGGACGATTACGTTTCAAAACTGAAAGGAAAGAAGGAACAATTATTAGGCTCTCAGATGTAACTAGAGAAAGAAGAAACATTCCAGAAACTTTGGGTAACTTTTTTTGCCTGTCTTCCATCCTTCTCCACTCCCATTTCAACTTCCACCATAGTGCTGTTATGATTAATCAAATAGATTTAAAAAGTTGACTTTGTAGAGTATTAATGCATGGCATCCAGAGGGCGATGGTCCGTATGAGGTCAGAGCTGAGCTGTGGGGCTGTAAAAGTCATTTTATAAAATGACTATCTTCTGGATTAAAAAAACATTTGAATAAAATATTTGATTGTTTTTTAAAAATAGTTTTTCTTTTGGAGTCTGTGGCCTGGACCTACTCTCATGTATCCTGTGCAGTTCCTGGCTGGCTCTGGGAGGGTGGTGTGGGGATGGTACAGGGTCATTTCGCCTTTCCTGAGACTGTTCAAGTTGCCAGGGCTAATTCTGGATCAGACTTTTTACTTTGTACGTTTTAGTGTCATTCTAACCATCTTTTTTGTGTATTTTTTTCTGTATGCCATTCCTCTTGGTATTTAATGAGGCAAGGTGACTTGTTTGTAGACATAATCAGTTTAACATCATTCCTGTTAAAGATTACCACAGGTCATTGCTAATCAAGAGAACCTGTTTCAGTATTGACCCTGTTCCCAACTCCTCTGTTTTTTTTTTTTTGGTTCTGATTGTAAAGAATAATGCAATGATTCTTAAATTTGAGCAGCAGAATCACCCAGAAGGCTTGTTAAAATGCATATTTCTGGGTCCACCTGCCAGCTCTCTGATTCAGTAGATTTAGGGTGGGCCCAAGAAAGTTGGATTTTTGAAAAGTTTCCGGGCGATGCTATTCCTGCTGCTCTGGAACCCATACTTCGAAAACTACTGATACATTGTCCCATATTCCAAGGAGGGTGGTGAAAGGACGGAAGGACAGAGGACTGTACCTGTTCTGTGGTTTTGGTCAAAATAATAACCAAGAAACTAACCATTAGTTACTACCTTTATTACTCCTTAAAAACTGTTAATTGTATTGGTTTTCAGTCAGAAACATGAGCATGTGTCTTTAAGTGGCTGATGTGATCTCTCCGAGGACACTAAGCTCCCAAGATGTCCAGGGTACCAGGTACATCATGTTACTTTACTGAGTGCGGTTTATGGAGAAATTGTCATAGAGTCCTAGTGGTTTCCACCTCTTCCCCGTCCAGCTTCCTCCTTCTCTACCTTTGGGCCCAAGGTTTCAAAATCCTAGACTTTTCTGAAGTTACCAGTTAGTCTGAACAAGTATAACATAGGTTTCGAAGAAAATTGATCTGAAAAGTTGGCCTTGGGTGAAAGAAGATGAAGGAGAGATCTTAAAATGGGGAGACGGGAAAAAAACAAAAGTATCCTTGGCAGGAGGAGTTGGTCATGTTACAGAACAAGCTTACTGAACAGACATTTCAGTCTTGGGCTGTGATGAGATGAACAAAGGATGATGGCCCCCCTGGCTGAACACTGTAGGGCAGTGGGCAGCTTATTAAGGAAGTGGCATAGTGCCTTCCTGAGCCTGGGAGGGTGCCATGGGGAGGTCTGTTACCTAAATTGGGGAACCTGGTGTGTCCAGCCTTAATAACTGGGATAGCTACAAGTTCTAAGGATATGAAATCACTTCCCAGACACCATTATGAATGGTGGCCTTCCTCTCTGCAGCCAGCGCCTTAGGCCAAGCGGATTTCGCAAGTCATCCCCCAACCCTGAGTCCTCGATGCCTCTGCTTCTGCCGCCCCTTCCCTGGTCCTCCGCTCCATTCATCTCGTGTCTGTTCATTTTACCCTGACTGTTGTGTTTGGAAATGTCCAACTTGCCTGTGTTCACTATGTGTACTTGTTTCATTCCTGCGTCTCTTTCTTTTCAGGATCTTTGCCTCATTTTGTTCCTTTCAGGATCATTTGTACTTCCTTTATTAAAGAATTTTTGTCAAGCCTTTTTTTTTCTTTCTTTTTTTTTTCTCTTTCTTTTTATGGCATTTGTCAGTTTTATAGTCATGTCATTCTGAGACAAGAGGCTGGAAGGGGTTAATGATGGGCAAGTTGGCCCTTTAAATATGGGAAGAGAGGGTCTAGGGTCCTTAGAAGCAGATTGACTATAAACATAAACAGTTTGACCATTTGCCATTCTTTTAAACATTAAGAAAAAAAGACTTTAAATGTATTTGTGCAGAATGTGATTGTTTGGTTAGATAGTAGGGCAAATAAAAATCATGCTTAAAAGTATCTTTCTCTGCTCCATATCTGTAAGCCCTAACTTAAGAAAACTTAGTGTTTGGAAATATGAGAAGTTAGGATTAGTCTCACTACAAAAAGGATTTTTCTGTCCATTTGAAGATGGGTTTCCTGAAGCAGCGAGCTCCCTTGTTTCCTTAATACCCGCCCCCAACCAAAAAGTTATTTTGATATAGAAGAAGAATATTCAGTGAGAAAGAGAAGCTACTATAAAATTTGGTACACAAGAAATTTGCATAAATTTCTACTCATCAGTTTATTTGTGTACTCTTGGTGATAGAAATACCAGTTTCAGGTTCTGTACAGAAATGCTTGCGTTTATTTGACTGTGTAAAGCTGTTTACCTATTGTTGTAATGGGATTAAAATATCTTGCTACCAAAATACAAATGTTGTCTCATATGATATGTATTTCTTGACAAGTGATCTTTTAACATTCTGAATACCAATAAAAAGTTATGTGATATCATTGATTAATGCTTAGAACACTTTGCTCTTTAAGAAAAGAAGAATGAAATAATGCTCTGGCATCCTCCAATTCTGACCCTTCCGTCTGCATGTGGATAGTGAATTCCCTTCAAAACCTAGAAGGACGTTTGGTCACTAGTCATTTTCACATTCAAATACATGATGTCATCCTTAAATATGAAGAGCACTACCTCGTGTTTGTGACAGTCTTGGCCAGTATAGAGCCTGTTACACAGCTGTTGATTAGTAGTTTAAATTCAGATTGGATTCAGAATAGAATTTTGGGCTTTTGCCTAGGTTATGATCTTAAGTAGAAAGCTTTTTTCCTCAACCAGGATTCTGGGAATTAAACACTTTACAGGAAATGTTTCTCAGTTTTCCCAGGGATGGAACAAAACGATATACTTAAGAGATAAATTCATTCATTACATTCAGAGAATCCCTAGGGTATAAGGGCTTAATTCCTCTCCAGAATGTGGTTGAGAAGGGTTTCTAGAACATACATGTGTAAGTAAGGGAATGATTCGTTTTAATTGGAATATCAAAAGCCATCTCTAAAACGTGGGTGTCGGTGACCAGTTAGCCTGAAGTGCCAGCACAGAAGTGTGGAGCTGCTGGTTCTTTTGCCCTGGGAGGTGGACCTAAGATTCTCTTTGAAAGCAGCACAAGCACTAAATGACTCTATTTTAGTTGGGCTTTTGAAATTTGTTGAGTTTTGCAATGTTCTGAGTTTCATTGGCACATGTAATATGTTAAATTATGTTTTGCTGTGTTAGTCTGAAGAACATTGTTACTATGCCCACAGAAAGTTCTCTTGACGTAATACCCTTGGTTAATTTTGTTTAAGACAAAGGATCTTTGGGGAAAATATTTTTATCTAGTAATAAACAGTTCAAGGTCACTAGTGCCAGCAAGAGAATAATGCCGAAAGTTTACATAATGGTCCTTGTATTTGCTAAGTTTTTACAAATTTCTTGATTCAGTTATCTTGTTCAAAAACTCAGACTATCATTTGTTGTTTGTATTTTGCACATAAACTTTATTTTATACATATTTATTCACTATATTAGTGCAACTATTATAAAATTATTTGCATGTAAGTATGTTCTTAAGTACATTTTAGAAAGGGACAGTACAGTATAAAACTGCTACACTGAGCTATATCTGTACTTTAGAATATGGACATAGTTCTGAAAACACTTAAAGGGAAATTAACATTTCAGTTGAAGTTACAAATGTCATTTCCATCCTGTCATATTTTGGTGACCTTTTGTGACAGCTTGTCTCAATTGGAGGAAAGCATTTTTACTTGCTGATTAAAGATGTCATTTGAAACCATTTTATTACTGGGGATGGTGAAATTAATCTTGACACTTAGAACCACTAGAAAAATAATTGCTGATTCACCGCATAAAATGTGTATGTGAACCAATCATGTAGTCAAGATTAGAATGAAAGTCTGTGCTTGTTAAGAAAAGATTAAATTTTCGTTTGAATGGAGTCTAGATTCATTTGAAGGGGAGGGGAGTACCATAGAAACAATTTCAAGGAAATGAAATGTGGCTTAGAGATTTTTGGAAGACTTTGGAGATGATTATGGAATTCAAGGTAGGAGATAAACTGGTGATATTTAAAATTTACCCTTCACTGTGGAAGAAGGCATGGGAATTCTTAGTAGAAGGCAATGAAATATTTAGGTTTTCATTTATTAATGGGAAGCATTATCATCACAGCTTAGATAATATTTTAAAATAAAGGCATCATATTTGAATAAGTTAGGTTTTTCCTTCTAGAAATTCAGAATAATGTGCCAACTGAAGTTTCTTACGGGTTTTTTTGTTTGTTTTTTGTGTCCTTAAAGCATTGGTCAGAGAGGTGAGCACCTACCGGGTGTCGCAGAAGTGTATGCATTAATGGGTTTTTTCTTTTGTGACTTTGTTCTTACTTGCTGTGAGTCGTAATCTGAAAATCTGGAATGCTAGTAGTATTAAATGAGTTTCCATTCTTTGTGAAATAAATTTTAATTACGTGACTTCAGAGTGATTTCATCAATAGTTTTGCTTTTAAATTAGAACAATCAGGAATTTGTCATTTTTTATCTCTGTGCCACTGTGTATTAATAATATTTTTACTGGTTTCACTTAGAAAACTGTGCTGGTGTAGGACTGGCGGAGCCAGGTCTTGACCGGTGTCCCCTGCCGTCAGTGAGAGGGACCGCGATTGCGAAACGCCTCGGTTTGAGGGCGGTGCTTCAGTTGGGCTTTAGCTCCTTCTTTTTAGCTTCCCTTGGCGCAGCGTAGTGGTCTCAGATGAAAATACTTCAGAATTTACAGGAGAGACTTGTGCTTTTTACAAGGGGAAAGCATGTCTTCACGTAACAGGGCTCACTCGTGGGTTCTGAGTGGCTGGCTGGACCCTGCGAGCTGCTGCTAGCTCAGTTACTTGTGGGTGAGGCGCTTGCGGCTCCGGAGGGTCACGGTTACGTGTTTCTTTCCTGCTTTCTCCCTGTAAATCTGGTCCGGGCTGTTTGGAGGTCTCTAACACGTCTGCATCTTTTCAAATAGAGCTTTCAGCAGAAGCCAAAGCTGCGTTGCTTGAGTTTGAAGAGAGAGAGCGTCAACACAAGCAGGGGCGCTACGGCTCGCGGCGGGGAGGACGGCGCGGGGGCGCCTCCGTGTGCCGTGGAGTGGGAGACCAGCGGAGAGAGGGCAGCGACCGCGGTAGAGTGAAGGACCACCGGCCCGCCCTGCTCCCCACGCAGCCCCCGGTCGTGGTAAGTCTTGCAGTTCCCCTGTGGGGCCTGCAGCTTTGGAGCAAATGGAGACACGCTTTTGTGGGCAGAGTTTGCATGCATCGTAGTCTGAAGTTAAAGCTCAGTGATGGGGATAATGGCTAAAGGTTCTTTACAGCCTATGACATGATTTCATATATGGTCTTACAGGTTCAGTCCTCTGGCATTCAAGTAGTGGAAAGTAACTGATGAGGAAAGAAGTGGTGAGACCCGATGTCCTCAAGTGACAGGGGCCACAGAGGAGCCTTGCTTTTATCTTCTGCTTGTAGAAAAGTGCACCATCCTGAGAACTCTGAACCTGTTACAGAGAGAATCTAGCAGTTACTGTGTGTTTTATAAAATATTTTTTCCTTTGTACTGCCTACCGTATGTAGGTTTTTCCTTAAATGGAGCAGCGTCTCTTAGAATAACTAATATATCCTATCCATAGAAATGGGGATTGTCATAGCCATAAAAATTTTTTATAATTTAGGAATAAGTCATATATTTCTAATTTCAGCTTAATTTGAGTTTCCTCTGTATTTCAAAGATGAGGTGTCAGAAACAAAGACAGGAGTTGTAGTGACAGTTTCTTGGTTTGTTCTTTTAGTTAGCTTTAGGGCTTTATAGCTCTTTCCTTTAGAAGTCAATCTTCAGGGACACATTTATGTAATATGAATATGTGTCCGCGGTGTCTACCACATGTCCCACCTGCATTATCATCTGAACTTAGGGGAAAACCACACTTTGCCTCTGTGCGGAAATGTTGTATTTTAGGAGTCATTCATTTGTGAAATAAAGTAGAAAAGATGGCTTCCTGTTTTAGCGTGAGAATGCTGCTTTTGATGTAAAGGGAAAAGAGGTAGACGGGTTGATTACGGCATAAAGAAGTTGATGATGTTAATAACTGCCGTTTGCTCGTACAGCTGTTTTGTTCTTAAGCTTCTCTGATAGCAAGAAGACTGGCTCTTTAGTTTTTTCTGTTTCTTCCCCATCTCTTATCCTCACCCTGAGCCTCCACTTGCCGTGTGCTGAACAGCCACCTCCGTTATTTCATTTTAGCCTCTTGAGGGGAGTCAGCCACACAAGAGGCCAGATTTTGCAAAGCTGTGTCTCCATGATCCTGGAAAAGTAACCAAGCTCTCTGTTTTCTTGTCCACAGAGAGGGGAAGTGTGTGCCCAGCCTGCCTCCTTCAGGGGGGCTCAGCTGGAACGATTTGCGAGTGCTTTAAAAATGGTGCCCAAGCATAAGGCGACCTGAGTCCCTCCCGGGGTGGTGCTGTGTCCTTGGAATCCTGTGGGCCCTGGAGCTCGCTGGGAACTGGGGCTTTGGGCTGAAGCTCTCGCTCATCTTTGCTGTCAGTGGGGTTTCAAAGTTGCAGTTTACTGAAGCGATCAAGGCTGGCTGAAGTGACCTTACCCTTGCCCTTACTTGTGTCCATCCTAAATCACAGACCCCTTTGATCCTGGTCACCCCCACCCCAGACAGGTAGTCTCTGGGCTCTTCACCCCCAGAGTTCTGGGAAGAAGACCCTTGCTCGTGTCTTTGCTCGTGTCCGTCTTGTCCTCAGTCAGCCCCTTGCTGCCTGGACTTTGCTTCACTGTCCCAAATGTGCTCTCAGAACTGACACCTCACCTTTGCAGTCCATCCTTTTGGACCACACGCTGGGGCCTCGGGCATCGCCATGAGCTCCTTTGTCGGCCTAATTTTGAGTGAGATTTGGCGCGCGCTGTCTTCTCTTCCAGCAGTGGCCCTTCTCACTCTCCTGTTTCCTTAGCTGCACTGTTCTCAGTCCTCTTTTCAGTCAGGGCTCTCACTCGGCAGTGTTGTCCTTCCTGCCATCTGCCGTCTCCACACGACTCTGGGTCTCCAGCCCGAACCTCTTGCCAGCTCAGTGTCCTCATTTCCTAGCTGCCCCGACCCTTTCCGCGTGGCTGTCGCACAGGCCCTGAATCCCCCTTGCTTAAAACCCGTCTTCTTGCTCTCGCGTGAACGGCCCTGCGTGTGTGCTTTCTCAGTTCAGTTCGGGCTTGATGTGGCTGACCTCTGTCAGTGTGCTGCCCATGTGGACTCAGTGCCGAGTCAGACCGGACTCCTCTGTGTGCACAGTGCACGTTACGACTGTCGTGAGCTACAGGAGGGAACGTACTTGTTTCTGGGGCACGTATATCCCGGATTTAAGGTAGTACCAGAACCTTTAGAAAAGTCCTCCCTGAGGAAGGATAGCTAAGACAAGGTCATGTGTACTTTGGTTTCAAAATTCTCATTGTTCCCTTGGAATGTCTCCTTCCTGTTGCTCTTCATCAGGCCGAGGGGAGCAGCTCTTGATGGCTGCTCAGTCGGTAGCAGCCTGCTGCCTCTGCTGCTGTGTGTGGCCAGTTTGACGAGTGGTTACAAGCAGGACTTGGGGAGGCAAGGCTCTCTGTTCTGCTTACCAGCTACTTGACCTGTGAGAGGAGGATAGTGAGTGACAAGGACCCATATCATAGGCTTCCAGTAGGTGCTGAGAACAGGGGCGGGCTTCGTCCTCTGCAGCTGCTGGTGCTGGTGCTGGCTTCCTCCACCGTGGTGACTGTTCCACGAAACAAGCCCCTTAGCCGCCTTGAGTGCGTGCTCTCCCACCCTTGCTTGCCTCCGTCTTTGTACACGGCGGTAGCCACACCCATCTCCCCTGGCGCGTACCCAGCAGGTGTGTCTTTTTTGCCCCTGCCTCTTTGGGTTCTTCCATTACTCTGGCCCAGCTCTTTCCCTCCTTCCTTCCTGGTTCAGACGCCACCTTCTCATGAGCTTTCTGCCTTGCCCTCAGCGGGGTTAAACTCCTTTTAGCCCTTGGTCCTTCTCCGAGGCTACTGCATGTCCCCATCCTTCTTACTGAGTTTTCTGGAGGAGGAGCAGGGCTGTCGGGGCAGGTCGGGCTGAGTGCGGGCAGCTTGTGCTCTGTCCCCAGCACAGTGTTTGGTCACTGTGGGCAGTTGGATGGTTGAACAGCATTTTTTCCCTTTTGGAATCCGTGGGTGGTGTTTTGGGGCTGAGAGTGACGCACACTGTTAGATGGCAGCCCTTACTGTGACCGGGCCTGAGCAGCCTGTTCACCCTGCTGTTCTGTGCAGCTTGTTACTGCAGACTTACTTCCAAATTGTAACTTTCACAGTTTAATCAGTGTAAGTCTGCAAGGCCTCAGCATTTTTTTTCTTTTCTTCTAAATGTTGATTTCTGTGAATTTATGTTTTTTGGTGGTTTTTAGACGCACTCTCCAAGATTAATTCCTCCTCCACAGCCTCAGCCTCCCCCGCCGCCGCCGCCGCCGCCTCCGCCACAGCAGCCGATCAGAAGTCTGTTCCAGCAGCAGCAGCTGCAGCCTCTGCTTCCCCTGCAGCACCCGCACCACCCCTCCCCTCCTCAGGGGATGCACATGCCGCCCCAGATAGAGGCCCCGAGGGTGATGATGACTCCTCCTCCCGCGACCCCCCAGCAGCCCAAGAACATACACATAAACCCCCACTTCAAAGGGGCGGTGGTGACGCCCGTGCAAGGTAGGTGTCTCCTTACTGTCGTAAAGCTCCGGGTCCTGTGCCCTGATCGCTGCAGTGTCACTGTCGCCAGATTATTCTCACATTTGAGTCTGTAAGGACGACGTGGATTCCTTGAGTCCCTCCCCGTCCGCTCAGACACCTGCTAGCTTGATGGGCCAGGCTCATGTGCTTCACACTGTGTATCTTTTATTCTGTAGTTTAGTGGAGAGCACTGAGAAAGCACACTGAGTTCAGAGGGCGCTAGGGGTCATCGTGGAAACGTCTGGCAGGTATTCTTCGAAGTTCCCCGGTGGGAAGGTTTGCCAGGTGGGTGTTCCCGTCAGGCTCCACTTGGTGAGCTTCCCTTGAGTCCCAGGGATGCAGACTCGTCTTTTAGTTACTGAATCTGCGTGAGTGACCGCCTCTGTTGTGATCACAGACTCACGTGCCTGCAGCTGGGAAAGTAGTTTGGAGCAGGTGGCATGGAGTGCGTCTTCATGCATCTGTTCACACACGTTGATAGAGCTACTGCCCTCTCTGGCATTTGAGATACACTGGTGAATAAAGCAGGTAAAGTGTTCTGCAGTCATCTAGCTTTCCAGCAGACACAGTGAGCAATAAACATAATAAATAAGGATGTCACGGGGCGTGGTAGAGGGTGAAAATGCAGTGACAGAGATAGAGCAAGGTAACGGGGCGTGAGGTGGGCTGCAGCTCTCAGTGGGGTGGGGAGGACTGGCTTCACCGCGCAGGGAAGAGCTGAAGGTCAGGCAGCCAGGGGCATGGCTGTTCTAGCGGGGAGTATTCTGGGCAGAGGCTCTTACTTCAGGTGAGGCTATGCTTGTGTGTTCAAGTAGCTAAAAAGAGACCACGTGACATTAGCAGAGTGTACAGAGGCAGAAAGAAAGATGGGACCTGGGTCATGTAAGACCTGTGAGCTGTTCTAAGAGCTTTGGCTTTTGGTCTGACCGAAATGGGTTGTGACTAGAGGGATGTGAGCAGAGGAATAACATGATCTGGTTTATGCTTTATAAGGATTATTCTTGCTACTGGCTTGGGAGTGGGCTTGCTGGGGTAGCAGGGATGGAAACCAGGCATTCACAACTAGGAGCTGACTACGATAATCCAGGTGACAGGTGACAGTGGCTCAAGTCAGGGTGGTGGCAGTGATGAGTGGTCAGGTGCTGGACATAGTTCAAGACGGAGCCAGTGGATTTAGTGACGGATCGGATGAGTGTGAGAGAGAGAAGAGGCAAAATGATGCCACTGGGGCCCAAGCATTTGAGGGATGGAGTTGCCATCACCCGAGAGCACTTGTGGGTAGGAGATTTTTGAGGGGGAAGACCACAAGGTCTGTTCTGGATGTGCTGAATTTGAGATACCAACTAGACATGCAGGTGGAAGGGTCAACCGTGAAGTTAGAGTTCAGACAAGGGGTCTGGGCTCAAAGCACAAGTTGGGGGCTTGTTGGAATGTCCGTGGAGCTAGAGCCTGCATCCAGGTCTTTGCAGGGTCAGACATTTGGTGTGATGGTGGTCCTGGAGGGAGTGAGGTGCAAAGGTAGAAGGTGGTAGTAAGAAGGGGGTTGCTTAGAGGTCGTGTAAGGTTGTGGATAATGACCATGTCTTGGATGTGGTCTTTGGAGGAGCTGGGGCAGAGGATGGCAGTCAGTACCCGTGAGGCTGGGCCCTGGGAGCATCATTGGCTCTGCCAGGACTGGAGATGGGCTGGTGTTGAAGACAGTGGTGGTGAGCTCGGGACTGAGCTCTGAGATGCAGGAGTAGCGGTGTGAGCAGTCTGTGGACATGTTGCCTGATGACATGAGACCTGGATCTGAGGTCTGCGCCAGCACTGAGGACCAAGAAGGATCCCACCCCATCTCCAGAGCTGGGGGATGAAAAGGCTGAGGGAGGAAAGCAGCCTCTGCTTTGTTTCCCTGGGAGAGCTCCGGTTTCCATTAGAGCAAGAAGGGGAAGGGCTGAGGACTTCTTGGGTTCTGCTAATGGTGAACGTGGAATTCCAAAGGGTGTGGTCCAGAGGTTCCAGAAGTTGAGATAGGACTAGGAGCATGGGAGAAGGTCAGGGGCCAAGAGTCACCATGAAATGCTGTGACTCTGGAGCAGAGCGCTGTGAGGGTGGCCATCTGGTGTCTGTGTTGCTGCAGGAGATCACTCTTGTTTTACACACCCAGGAGGGTCAGTGTGGGGTTGGTGCCTGTGGGTTCCTGACCCCCCTTGACTGGCCCCTTCGCTTGTCTGCTTGTCTCCACTCTGTATTAGAACCACTCAGTGGCCTCACCCTCTCCCAGGGCTCAGCGCTCCCAAGGGCAGGCAGTATGGCTGCCACACGTATCTTTGTAATCCCTGCAGCGAGCACACCGGTGACTGGTGTCTCTTTCAGCAGCTGTGGGATGAACAAACCAGCGCACACTGTGTGAAGGGAAGGATGACTCATTCAAGTAGCCCCTTCCACCGTGGCTTCCCAAGATACGCAACTGCAGTAAATCTAATTTGTCGAAATAGTTTAACTGATGTCTGCATCCCTTATTGTGTATTTCCTTCTAAAATTGAATGGAAAACTGGCAGTTGATAAGATGCACAGATTTTCTTTAGCTTAATGAAAATAAACAGTATTACAACTACACAGTGGGAAACTACAAGGAAACCCCAAGGTGTCTTCTGGGCATGAAAACAGTGCCCTGCCAAAGTCACCAGCCAGGTGGGTGTGGAGTGCGGGCCTTGCACCCCAGTGCTCACGCATGATTCAGTAAAGATCAGATCAGCTTTCTGGCAATAGTTTGTAAACTCTTAGAACCAGCTTTCTCATGAATCAGGCACCTCAGTGCCCCACCTCCTTCTCTTTAATATACGTGTGATCTGGAGAGCGCTGACGCGAAAGAAGATGAACTTTGCCGGGTATACGCACAGGACACTTCTGAAGCAGTTGTTTATTGAGTAGTAAATGAGTGAGCTTCATTAAACAGAAAGCCACAGTTCTCCCGGAGAGCAGCTGAGTGTGTAGATGCCTCCTGTGCACAAGGGAAGGATTAACCAACCCGGTGATTCTCAGAGCCTGAAGTAAAAAGTGCACATCTTTGCCTCATGGCATGTATTTTCTTTTCTTTTCTTTTCTTTTTTTTTTTTTTTTCATGGCATGTATTTTCGAGGATGAAGAGTGTTCTATCATATTATAACTAACCAGTTTTGATGGAAATTTAACTTGTTTTCTAAATTTTCAGTATTACAACTGTTGTAATGAATTGAAAAATCAATTTCGTCTATTAATTCGTGGGACAAGATGGGATGTAAATGTTAAATATCAAATAGTCAGAGTTCAAGGTTCAACTGGAATGGTCTGTTATCATTACAGCTTTCAAATTCTCTCATGTTCATAGTGATGAAGGAGGCAGGTAGGTGGAGGTGCCTTGCTTGTAACCCCGGTGGTGGCCTACAGAACTCCTGCAAGGATGCTTTGTGAACACCTTGGCAGTCTGACCAAGGCCCCCCGGTCTGGGCTTGGCTAGATTTCTGGTCTGCTCCTGTCACAACTGTTCTCAAATGCTCCCTTTTGTCAGTTTTTGTTCTTTTTCTCTTTTATTGCTTTCTACAGTTTATTTTTTTTTTAATTAAAAATTTTTTTTGAAGGAGTGGTAATTAGGTTTATTTATTTATTTATTTATTTATTTATTTATTTATTTATTTATTTATTTATTTATTTATTTATTTATTTATTTTGTTGGAGGCACTGGAGATTGAATCCAGGACCTCATGCATGCTAGGCATGCACTGTACCCCTGAGCTATGCCCTTCCCCTACGGTTGATTTAAAAAAAATAAAATTACCAGCTCATCAGAAGGCTTCTGTGTAAGAAACCTGTTAATTATGATGGGATTTCTTGTCCTCATCCACCTGCCCCTGCCACCCCCTGAAGTTAAAGCGACTTAAAATGCTTACTCTTTCATTATATTGGAATTATGTGATGGGAATTGATATTTAAATACCAAGTTTAAAAATAAGTGGTACGTATTCTTGAAGATCTGGGTATTTTATACTTGGTACTTACTTTTAAAACCTGTATGTTGCTTTATATTGTTTAATATATACTTTTTTTTCCTGTCTTTTCGTTATAATCATTTGAGGTCAGAGATATAGTTTTTTCTAGTTTTGAGGTCAGGTCTAGTTTTTTTCTTTCTTCACTCCACAATCTGGTGTTTTGCTATAGGTATATGATCGATGAGCCCTGGTGCCTGTTAGCTAGCCGTGTAGAATTGGGGGTTGGATCCTATTTTATATCAAGCCTTGCGCGTTGATCCACTCTTATTTTGAAATTTGGACTCATTAGCCTAGACTCTCAAGAGAGGGATGGACTTCTGCCATTTTTATATTTTATCAAAGGAAGTTTCTTTCAGTCTCTCTTTGGCTTTGGTCAGTCAGTGACACAGGCCACACACTGTCACTTCCAGTTGGGCCTGTGGAAGTGTGACGTTAATTACAAGCTCAGTGTACAGAATTCTTTGAGTAATCATAAGAAATAAAAAATAGTTCATCTTAGCATTCTGTTTTTGCAGTTTTGATTGACTCTTCAGCTGTATAATTTCTGTATTTCTCATTTTCTAGAAACATTTTTAAATTAAAAATATGCTATTACTATATTGTTCTCACTGAGCCCAACATGGAGATTGCTTTGTTTGTGTTTTGAGATCTCCTCTCATGAGGACACCAGTCATGTTGGGTCAGGGCCACTCATTTTACCTTAATCACTTCTTTGAAGGCCCTGTCTCCAAATACAGTCACAGTCTGAAGTCCTGGTGGTGACCTCACCGTGTGAATTTGAGCGGGGCCACAATTCAGCCCATAACACCCGCTAATCAGAGATGTTACTGGATGTGTTCGGCAGTCATTTTAATGAGAGACGATGGCATGCCTCCATATACTAGTCTCCACTCAGGTGGTGGGTTTTGTTTTACCCCCGAAGTCAAAATCAATGTCAGGCACATGTTTTAAATAGCGTAAACATACTTGAGTTAGCCCCAGGGTGTGACACTAGCATCTGGCTGCTTCCCTATTATAAAATGTCTGTTTTGAAATTATTTGACTCCTTGTTCTTCTGGTAAGTTGGTGGGAATTCTGCTGGCTTAAACGCAAAACAAAGGCAAACTAAGAGTCTTGGCGTAGCAGCCGGTTGAGTAGGTTCTTCTTTGCCACAGCACCGTGGGGGTGTGTGTTTTCCTTTCTCTGCCTGCTTTGCCTTCTTCCTCCCTCCTCTCTCTCTCATGATTTTAGGGGATTTAGATTTAAGTTTGTATTTGATTGGAGTCAGAAGATATAACTGGGATTAGACAGCCTGGATAACCTGGGTATGGAGGTGAAAAACAAAATAGGTTTTTTATGGTAGAGGAATAATACCTTCCTTTGTTGCAAAGTATTTTAATTCTAAATAGGAATTCACTGTTGAAATTTAAGCTTCTGCTTGTGCTGTTGTATACAAAGATAGAAGTTGTCTCCCCTCACCCTTTATGGAACTGTAAAAGTATTCGGCACTTAGCTTAAGTGTAAACTGAGTATGTTATTTGTATTGTACGCATAGTATGTATTTTATATTAAGCTTGATGCACTGTATGCCTTTTACACTGGGTTTGGCTGCGAAGTAAACGTGTTGTAACGAAATGTATTTTTCTCGCAGTGCCCTTGCTGCCAGTCCCGAGCCAGCCGAGACCTGCTGTGGGACCCCAGAGATTCCCAGTGAGTAGCAGCTGCTCCTCCTGCACGGAGAGGGATGAGCACACATTCACTAGGAAATAGTAATACAGCAAATACAAGTGCTTCCAGCAAAATATAAGTTTAGGGATTTGTAAATATTGACAGTAATTTTTGCAGTGGAAAATGTTTGTTAAAAGCTCAAGGTCAATGGATTTTTGAGAATGGAATTAATTTTGTTTAACTGTAAAATTGTTGAATCAGGATTATCAGTGGAATGCCTTTCATCTTTAAGAATATGAATTTTGATTTTATTATTGCCTTACGTTAAGTGAGAAAGGGCCTTGCTTTACTGTTGTGTGTGTGTAGGGGGCACATGTGCGTTTGTGTATGTGGGTGTGTGTCTGAAATTTTAGGGAAGAATAATGAGATGTCTACTTTTTTTTTAACCCTCAAAAGTCTTAATGAGCCATCAGTTTTGTATTTTAAAAGAAAGGTTTTCTTTTTAAAATAGCTTTAAAAGGAAACACCTTCTTCCCACTTTCCTGAAGTTTCCATAATTTTATCCATTTATCCATTCTTCTAACATGTTTTAACTAGAAGAAAAATGTCCATTAAATAGTTATATCTGTTTAAAAAATAAGTTTCATTTTATTTGAATTTTTGGTTTGATTTCTAGTTAGTTCACGGTTATATTAAATCAGTGAGAACATGTTCTCTGTAAAAACAATTTAAGAAAAGAAGGACCAGACCATAACATTTTAAGGCAGTTTGTACGTAAAACAGATACAGTTTTGTTGAAGCTAAACAATCCTGGTTCTGGGAAACCCCTAAATGACCTGTTTGCCCTAGTTTTGCTGCCTCAGTAGACACCATGTGCACGTGTGGCATTCAGCAGAAAGGTCTTCATGAAGGGCTTAGGCGTGTAGTCATGTGATTGTTCAGAAATAACATCAGTGTTGGACTTCCGGTTGAGGGTGTTTTTTTAGAAACTTCTTTCATTTGCAATTGTTGATGAATTATATGGTTTCTAAAACTAGTTCTTACTGATTTCATACCCTTATGTTAGCTTATTTTTAAAAATTACTTACCAAGTTACCATTTTAAATTAGGTGATATTTGAGTACAGTTTCCTATCTGGAGCACTTATCTAAATAGCTAAGATGTAATTGAATTACCCAGGGGTAAGCAGGTATGGTTTTACTCACTAGAAGCATTTCTTTGGGTGAAGTAGTTTAACTGCTAGTTACTGTAAAGAGTGTCGACATTTTAAGCACTTTTTGCTGTCTTCAGGATTGTGAGCATCTGTGTTGGAATCATTATTGGACTTGTTTCCATGTTTTATTTCCGATACAGGGATACAATTTGATGCAAAAAAGCAGTTGTTGTTAAGAAGCACACAAAGCAATGTTGTGTGTAAATATAAAAGTAGAATAAGCACTTGCAGCTTTCATCTACTTATAATTTTCAGTTGTACAGATACGAATGTATCTGGTACTAGGAGAAGCAAGCCTTGTGATACTGAGGATGTTACAAGAGGATAATAAAAAAGGATTTCTTTGTGAGAAATTGGACTTACTTTTAAGTTATATGGTACTCTGAGGGTAGTGAATATTGTTGAACTGCTCTTGGAAACGTTTCTGCAAGGCGTAATGTTTTGCTTTGCTGTTATTTTTAGGGTGAGATGTGTGCATGGGTGATGAGAAATAGTTGGGCTAGACATGAGTCATGCATGTGATGCCATTTGAGACATCTACACTGCCATTTAACGTGTGTATTTCCTGAAGCCCCAAATGCTGGTTCTTAAGCTGCAGTCACAGTGAACTTGTGGTCTTGCAAATGTGGTGCTCTCCTTACCTCTTATCACTCTCCCTTAGGTCAGTCAGATGTGGAATCTATTTTTTTTTTTAAATTACAGTAGCAATGTTAGCTTTTTAAAAAGTCCATCATATAATACTTTTGGGAAGGGAGGCTAACTTGAGGCCATCTCTGGTTTTACCTGCACCAGATCTTTTTTGAGTAAAATTTTTTTTTTCCTTTTCTACTAATACTAAACTTAGTTACTATCAATGTAGATGTAGTTTTGTGGCCATTTAATGAGCTTCTCCTATGCAGAGCGGTCTGCATAGTACTTGTCCTTAAACCAGAGAATGGGCAAGCATAGGTACGCAGCCCAGCTTTGCCCCCTAAAGACAGTGCTGCTGTGGCTTAGCGAAGCCCCTTCGCGATCTCTCACTGACGGCAGCGTGCCCTGTGGGCTGTTTCTTGGTACTTTTCAGTAGGGGGAGTTCAGCCAATATTCGTTAAACTGAATTTTACTTTGTAAAACGACTACACACACAAACTGATAAACCATTTGTTTGGAAACCTAACTTAGTTTCATCATAGGGTCTGTTTGAATCTGTGTGCGTCCTGGGAACACAAAAGATTTGAATTACGGAAATGTGTTGAGTAAAGCGAGGTTCGTGTTGATCTTGTCTTTCCCCAGCCGAAGCCCCTCTGCGGGTCCCCATCGTTCCTAGGATAGACAGCTTCGTACTGCCTACTCGTGCTGTGCAGGGGCCTGCCTCGTGTCTGCAGGGCCCTGGTCATCCCACGTCCCGTGGATCCGACCTGGCCCTGGGCTTGTGTGCAGAAGTCCGCATAAATAGGTGCTGGATCAGAGTCTGCAGGGGTTAATGCTGAGTTATCTTGCTGTTTGTTAGGAACCTACATAAAACTAGTAGTGCAGAGAAGTATTTTAATTTTTTACTTTTTGTTGTTTTCAAGGATACGTATATGAATTTGCACAGTAGCACTGCATCATCCACAGTGTAACCATACAAGAATTCAGCTCTACCCAGCTGACTAACGAGTGAAAAAGACAGGCAGTAGGCAGAAGGAGCACTAGATTTCCGAATTTTAAAGGAATTAGGGTCCGGTCGGTATTAATGCTAAGGTGCTCCCTTCTCTTCCCCACCAGTGGTGAACTGTACTTTCTTAAGAGTCCGTTTTGTTTAACAATTTTATGGAAACTTGAGAAATTCTTAATTTAGAACTAGCATGCCTAGAAACCGTAGTAAGTGGTAACATCTCCAGTTTTTTAATTAAAAATCACAGAGACCTCTAGGCAACCTAAAATGAAACACTTTTTTTTATAGACTTGTTTACAATTATTTTTTAAAATTCAAATCTTGGGCCCAAATATATTCTAGGCTATGCTTAATGTAGCAATACTAATATTTTTATTTCCTGTTAATGAATTTATTTAGAGAATTGAATAAACAGTGTCTAAAACAAAGATTTGAATTTCAAAGTAATAAATATAAGAAAAGGATTCCTTATTTTGGATCATTTTGGAAAATACTGCTCAGGCTCTTGGCACTGAGCCAGCACTTCTGTCATGTTCGTCTTTGCGTCTGGATGGGGGTCCGCCTTCTTCCCCCGTTTATGGAACTTAATCATGTGCTCTGTAACTGAGGTTTCCATCTGAAAACTAGACTCGTGTGTGTAATGTTAGTCAGGGACACAGCCATTAGTGCTGTCTTCTCACTTAAACGTTTATTCCCAGGGTTAGTTTTTTTTTCAAGTAAGAGTTATTAATCTTTTTTGGAAATATGCATATATCTCAATTGATAGCATAACAGAAAATGAATCTTTTTCATACTCATTTTCCTATCAGAATATGAATCTGCTGAATATAAAATGTATCTTAGAAATAGTGAACACTTAAAAGAGCTGATCACACACAGAAAGCTTGTGCCTTAGGAGTTCAAGGCACCATCTGAGTGAGTGTCCATCCTGCCTCCATGTCAACTCCTTTTCTTCTGTCCGGTCTTACCATCTAGGCACCTGCTGTTCCCCAGGCCACTTAGGAAGCACTTCCGTTCACGTCGGGACCTTTGAGTGTGATTTCACAGGCCGGTTGTGGGTCTCTTTTTTTGTTCTGGTGTTTACCAGGGAGTTGGGGTGGGGAGCCTGGTTTGCCTTTCTGCAGGTCGGCTTCTGTTCATGTGTCTGTCTGAATTCTGTTTCCACTCCCATGTTCTTTGTTTTACCATTAGTCTAATAGGTTTTTCTTTCCGCAAAGACTGTTCCTGATGTTTTTGTCGTTAATACAAAGTTTTAAGTCCTTTCCTCATCCATAGTGTTTCCCAGTTATGTGTTTGTCCTCAAATGTTTGTTGTTTTTCAAGTTTGCCCACTTAAAAAAGTAACACTTAAATGTTGATTAGTAATATTTTAAAAAGTGTTGCTTTGAGATTTTGCTAACTTAATTTGTTTTCGGGTGTGAGATAAGCATACAGATAAATTCTACGTAACTCACACTGTAAAAGTTCTTGACCTAGACTATTAAAAAAACCTATTTAGTCGTTCATTTTGCATTAGTGTGTCTGGTAAATGCTGGTATTTCAGGGGTGCCAGGTAAATACCAGGGTAGTTTGGCTGCAGAATAATTTCCTAGTGATCTTTATTTAAATTAAAACTAAAAATTATGTTTAAAAAGACTACTGTCCTAAGTTTAAATGAGTCTTCTTAGTGATTCCATTATCAGGTAGACCCAGTATATGAGATTGGCTTACCGTGTGCTTACAGCACCTCACAGGTAGGTCTGGCTGCATTCTCTTTCCAGTGTAACGGGGTGCGTGGTGTCAGGTGGTGGTGATTGACACTTCCTGGATGTATTTTATACGGCTTTTCATGCAAATCGTGTTTGGTGAGACTGTGGCATCAAATTATGGTTCTTTATGATTTTATCCCATGCAGACGTGAAGGCAGACTTTATTCCATCTAGGAAAAAGAAGTCTTTCTTTTGAGCCCATACTGTTACAAAGCCTGCAATGCTTTGTAATTATTAGCACTTAAGATAGGGACAGAATGACGGGCATTTTCTCTTACCAGATCTGTGAGTAGTAGCAGGCGGATGTGGGAGGAGACCCTTCCAGCTGTCAAGTACTGTCAGCCTTGCGGGGAGAGAGTGCATTTTAAAATGCAGGTGACACAACACCCAACATCCTCCATTTGCTAGTGGGCTTCTGATTAATCATGATTACCATACATTATCATACCATCGAAGCTAATCATGTCAGGGAGTTCCATCCGTAGCAGGAGCAGGCGCGGCTAAACACTGGGTAACAGCCATTAAATATGGGTGCTATAAAATCCCGTGCCCCGTTTGCTTGACTTGCTGTCTTGTCCACATACGTTGTGTGTGTCTGGGTGGAGACAGGGTGAGTGGGAGTCTGCATCAGTAACTCAGAAGGCCAGGGAGTGCTCTCTGAAATCATGTAAAATCGAACCATTAAGTCACATTGTAAAGTGTGATAAACTGTTTTATTTTTGGCTAAGTTACGTTGAATTGAATACCTTTCATAAATCCTCCCAGATACATAGGGCCAAGTATAATAGACCTAAACCTTGAACACAACTTGTCCATCTGTAATTTAATAATCCAGCAGATGAAATGCTGACAATAACAGAGTTTCAAACTCTTAGAACCCCTTCTGTGTCAAGAAAATCTCTGTCCTGTTTTTACTGATATGTCCTGCAAAAGCACACTAATTTATTTTTTAATGCTTACTTTTCCAGGATTCCTTGTTCCATAGTTCCAGAACCATAGTTCTGTTTAGATGTATTTTTAAGATGAATTTTGAAAGTAGCCCAATTTTAAAATTACAAAGTACCTGAAAGCACTTCTTCCAAAATATTAGAATTTTTTCTAATTTTAAAAATTTAATCCTTTTGATGTACAAGTCTGAATTTTATTAAATACGTACAGTTATATAATCACCACAATTAAGATAGAGAACAGTTCCATCTCCCTAGGAGACGTCTTTATGCTGCCCCTTCGTAGGCAGCCCCCTCTCCCCACCCCAGTCCCCGGCAACCACTGACCTGTTTACTGTTCCTAAAACTGTGACATATACATGGACTCGCGTGGCATGCTTCATTTTGGGTCTGGTTACTTGCACCCAGTGCAGTACATTTGAGACTCATTCATCTTTTCGCTGCACTTGTCAGTGGTTTGTCCTTTCTTCTTATTCCGTTGTGCAGGTGCCTCACAGTCTGACTACCCATTCACCATTTGGACATTTGGGATTCTTCCCTGTCTTTGGGTGTTACGGATAAAGTTGCTGTGAACATTTGTATACAGGTTTTTGTGTGAACATGGCTGTCAGGGGATAGCTAGGAGTGGAGATTGTGGGTTCTGTGGTAGGTGATTCAGAAGAGAAATTTGAAACAGACTGTGCTTTCCGTTGGTAGACTGCTGCCGCTGCTTTGCTTTGTTAATCAGTTCTGCTTTGAATGAGGAAGTCGTCTTCCTAGAGCTTACACTGGCGACGATCAGTGGGAAAGAAAGAGGTTATTGAGTGATTACGATATTCCAGATTTGGTCAAAGCTTATGTTCAGCAGCCTTATGCAGGTATCACTTTCTTCAATTACAGATAGGGAAACTGAGTCTTGGAAGAATTAAATGCTCAGGTTCACAAAACTGGGTGCAGGAGGTAGGATTGGAACCAAGGAGGTCTGAGTCTCCTCATGCTGAGCCTTCTGCCTTTCTCTTTAGATACTAAACTGCGCCTCAGTGAGCGGGGTAGGAATAATCGGGTCTGATGAGCTGAGTCATGGCTGTGTAAGTCTGACTGTCAGCAGCGCTCAAGGGGAGAGGCTTCCTGTGACAGGGCCTGTCGTTGGGTGGGGTGGTTGGGCGAAGTGTCGGAAAAAAGGGACTTCCATTTTATGAGAAAATGTAAATAAACGGTGTTAGAAGCAGTATTTTATACTACAGTAGCAGTGCTACAACTTCAGTGCGCGCTCTAGTTTCATTGCTTGATCCCACGGCCTTATCTTGACATATGTAACTTCACGTGGTGCGTCTCCCCCGGCAAGTGAAACCTCGTGCTCGCTGCTGGGTAGATGGTGCCTCAGAATGTTTAGAGAGCATCTGTAAATATGCAAGTACCTTCCAGGAAAATGAATGTTGGTATTTAAACAAGGCACAATCTCAGAAGAAAAAGAAATCTATGGAAAATACTGAAATAAGAGGGTTAACATTGTGACGAAGGGCTACAGTTTTAATTATGTCAGGGGTTACTAGTGGTCTTCAATCTTTGCATGTAACCCAGTTTAATGAGAATTAACTGAGAGTCATTCTTAAGTGTCTATTGGTTTCTTATACAGTTCTTTGCATTTTAAGTGAGATTAATAAGTGAAAACGTTGTAGCAAAAGGCTCTGATTTATTGAACGATTCATGAAGCTTCAATGACGTTGTTATGGTCAATTAGTCTTATTAAAATACACCAACTGCCCCTTTTAGGGAAGCTGATAAGGCACATAACAGCTGTTAGAGCCTCTTTATTCTTTGCATTATACGGTTAACTTTGCTCAGCAATTTATGCAAAGTTCTATCTTTTTTTTTGTAACCGAAGTTATCAGTTCTTTCTGAATAGGATTAATGTAGATAACATCATATAATTAACAAGAGATGCAAAAATTGAAAGTACAATTTGTATAAGAATTATATGAGGGAGAATGATAATTTCTTACCTTGGACTTTTAAAGGGATATAAAGAAAAGCAAAATAGAGCAATTATTTGAAAGGATTAAGGTCGCCGTCTCTTTTAAAAGTTCTGTTAAATGAGGGATTTACAACCCACTGTCTTAAAATTAAAATTCTGCATTTGCTGGAGAGAATTGGTCATTTATTATCCTTTTGACCTGTGAAATGATAGACATTAGTAAATGAATGATCACATCAAGAGAGCTTCTTAGGTCCCGAATGCTGGGCTTGGGAAGCTGGGGTTTGCTCGGCGTTGCCTGAGGACAGACTGCCGCAGCAGAAGCAGTGTGCGAGGGTAGGAAGTGCACTTTACAAGCAAGAGTCTGAAAGTGTGGGTATTTATTGACAGTGTAACTTTGGATTTTTCATTTCAACTCGAAATCTGAGTTTTTTCATCCCTTAGAGGAAAAGTGATTGATTCTGCCTGTTTCTTGGTTCTGTATTTATGAAAGGTACAGTTTGTACTTGGCTTGTCAGTAAGGATGTGAATGAAGCAGCATGTAACAGAAAATTCAGTTAACAGTAAACAGCTGACTTAAAAAACCAAGTGTCTTTTTTGCATGAAAAAGAAAGCTCTTCTAGGTTGGTATAGCAGTTCTGTAATGTTACCAAAGACCACCCTGCCTTTTTTCCTACCCAAGTTCCAGGCTGAGAAAGGAGAGGGGATCAGGCAGCAAAAGGTGCCTGCCAGCTGAGGGACCCTCGTGAGCCTTCCCAGAGCCCCCGCCCCGCAAGCGTCTAGCAGTGCCAGTTCGTGTGGGCCGGAGCCTAGTCATGTGGCCCCCTGGGCACAGCGTTGTCCTTCTGTTACCAAGGAAGAAGTAAGAGTTTATGCTAGGTAAGCAATTAGCAGTCTTTTCAATGTGGCTAAAAGTTACGGCCAGGATTTTAAATTTATGTAAGTGGTGAAAAAGAAAGTGACGTCTGTGTTCAAAAAGGAACGAAGACAATGAGGAAAAATGGTATCGCGAGCTTAATGACACCGACTGTTTGTTAACCTTTGACTTTATACAGCCAGTACCAATAGCAGTAAGCCAGGTTTTATTTTAAAGCTTTGTTTTAGATACTCAGGCGCTCAGGTTCTCTTCTCCGTTTGGACAAACAGAGGCGATCCCGGGCCCGCACGTCTTCCCAGGTGGTCTCTCTCAGGTCCAGCGTGCTCTGACGTCTCCAGAGAAGTGACCCACTGCTGTCAGTGGGGCTCAGTTCGTGTATCAGCCACTGCCTCTCCTTCTCAAGAATACCTGCATTGCCTGCCCCCTTCTTTCTAATCCTGCCACCGCCTGGCTCTTATGCGTGCTTTCTTCGTCTTGGGAGATGGGCGTCTTCCTGGTTGGATTTGACGCATTTGTCATTAAAGCTGTCTCTTTCCCAACGTGGCTCTCCCTCATTTGTACACCTCAGTGTGGCTTTCAGCTTCTTTGGGGCCTGTGCGTGACCTGCCGTGATCTTAACCTGGCCCCCGCTGCCCTCCGCCCGCTGTCCCAGGCTGCCACAGCTTGCCAGTGGCACTTAGAGCTTCAAGGTTAAGCCCACAGCCCCCCCCCCCCCCCCGCCCTGTCCATTCTTACTCCACTGAACCCGCTTCCTGAGCCGGAAGCTCCCTGTGTGCTCAGCCTGGGTCAGCTGTTTCTTTCTGACCTGCAGGCGGCGTCCCTGCTCCCGCCTCCTGTATCTGTCTCTCAGAGGTTGCTCAGATAAGAACTGCTGATTTCTTTTACTCAGTCAAGCCAGCCATGGGATTTCCACGGCTCTCTGACTTCACTTGGTGAGCACATACTGGTTTTCTTGGCTCTGAAGCGCACACACACAGTCTCACACCATTACATGTGCACATGTGACTGTGAAACAGACAGGTAAGGGGGTGTGAAAGTAAGTCCCTCCCACTGCTGTTCCTACCCAGCAGTGGGTAGCGTAGGGGTAAGTGTGCGTGCCCTGGGGGCTGAGTCCGGGCTCCAGGGCTTTCTAACCTTGTCCCTTGTTCAGGTCATTGAGGTTCTCTAAAGACTTCCCTGAGTAGGGTTGAGTGAGACGGCAGAGAAGCTCTCTGCAGAGTCAGCCAGTAGCAGTGGTGCGGGCTGAGGGGGTCTGGGAGCTCAGGACTAGGTAAAGGCACGGGGGTGCAGCCCAGGGAGGTGGTGCGGCTGGGCTGTGCTTTGGTCTCAGGTAAGTCTCCAGCCGTGGCCTGATCCCGGGGGTAGAGCTCTGGAGCGTAAGTCCTCCCTCAGAGTTGTCCGTCCTGGGGCCGAGGGCACGGGCCGTGTCAGGCAGTCCTTGGCAAAGCAGCCTGCACCTGCCAGGACGGCCCTTGCAGCACCTGAGGATGTGGCCCAGCGCGATAAAGGAGACCTTGCGTGTCCAGCACGAGAGCGTCAGGGGGGTGAACTGACCTAACAGCCCCAAGCCCTCAGCAGTTCGGCACCATGAAGTTTATTTTTCACTCAAATAACCCTCTGGGTGTCCTCCTCTGCCCCTCAGAGGCCTCTCTCTCCATCCGTTGCAGGTGGGCAGAGAGTGGGATTATTCACAGGAGGTTGTCTTTAATTGACCAGGTCTGGAACTGGCCCCCGTCACTTCTGCTCACATGCCATTTACCAGAACTTGGTCACATGGCCAGTCAGCCTGCGGTCCTCCTGTGTGGTTTTACGATGGTCATGTGTCTTACATGTGCGTGATTCCTCAGTTAGATCCACAGCCAAGAAAGGGAAGATGGCCTGGGCTGCTGCCTTAACAGCAGTGTTGGAAGTACACCCCACCAACTCTCCACCTAGTTTCCATGCTGGGAGACAGTTGTAGGGTGAAGACGAGTGTCCACGTTCATGTCGCTTTTCCTCTCTCATTATATGACACCGTCACAGTGCAGGCTAAAATCATTCCCACCCTACAGGTAAGTCAGAGAATGAGAGTCTGTTGATCTCGGCTTCTCTTTGGTCCTGCTGCGCTACATGTGTTCCTGGTCTGCTCAGCTCAGGAGCCTTGGGGATTGATTGCCAGCAGTCTAGGTCAGCAGATTCTAACCTCCTTTATTTCCTTACCTCCTTTATTCAGCCACCCACTGACTGTGTGCTCCGAGGCAGCCAGCTCTGCAGCCTGCTGTGATCAGATGGGCGCTAGGCTGCCCTTGCTTACAGAGGCAGGCAGTTCATTCATCCATGACGTGTTTATACGACTCTGTGTGCCAGGGTCTGTGCTGAGCATGGAAGTTCACTGGTGAATAAAACAGACACGGTCTCACCCGCACAGCTCCGTCAGCTGAAGGGTAGAGAGAAGTGGGATTTGAGGAAGATTAAGGAGGTGAAATTACTAGTACTCAGTAGTACCTTATCTGTGAAGGCTTTCTGGTTTGAACTCGAAGGAGAGCTCAGGAAGGGGATCTGTGCTGATTTGTCTTTTACGTTGAAGGGAAACATGTAAACCGTCGGAACCCATATAGTAATATTTGCGGTCTGGAGTGCTATCTGCAGAACTGTCACGTAAGGACGACAGTGACAAGCACAGCGAGCTCTTGCTGTTGGCTGGGTGCTGTTGTAAGTACTTTGCCCGCGTTCCATCTTCTCCCACGAGGAAGGTACTGTCCGTTACCGCTATTTTACAGGTGAGGGAAACCGAGGCCCAGGGAGGTTCGATCACGTACACAAAGCTATGCCAGTGGGTGGGAGGGCTGGAAGACACAGGCTGAGAGAGCCCGCTGGTCTAGCTCTGGAGTCCACTTTCTCAGTCACTGATGGCTTTAGGACAGAGGATCATTTGGAAGTGAGAATAAAGTTCTAGTTCAGTATTACTGATGAAGAAAGAATTCTGGGGTCTGTTTTCTGTATTGCTAACATTTGAATGCCTTTGTATATGCAGTCAGCACGTGGATGATTAGTAAAAAGAAGGTTTGGGGAAGAGAAAAATCACAATATTAAAATTCAAAAGGGGGGAGATTTATGATTCCAGTATATTTTCAGTTTAATACCAAAAAATATCTTTAGAAGTTAATACTCAATATAATCTTCCAGGAAATCTGAAAGTGCTTAGCGACTTGAGAAGTAATATACCTAGTTCTCAGGGCAGCTTGAAATTTTTATTCTGAACTAACCACATCAGTCTTTTGAGTTCATTCTCATAATTCAGTAACTGCTTCCTTTTAGAAAAGGATGAAGAGGGGTGTTAAGGAGAGAACACTTCCCTGGTCTCAACCTGTGGCTAAGTAAAAGTCAAAATTTAACAAACCTTCTGCTTACAGTCTACTTTTCCACTTACATTCTGCCTTATCTGTAATGAGAAAACCTGTCTTTATGAGGGCTTGAAATTAACTGTCTAATGGAAGGAGGAAAGAAGGTTATAAAGAGCCTGTTGCCGCTGCAGCCATGTGGCGGTGCCGTTCAGAACTTCATCAGTGGGGGGTGAGACTTGAGGCACTAAAATGCGATCATGGAATTCATACATAACCACAGCTTGCAGAAGGAACTGTGCATTTTCCAATTCTCTGTAAGCCCAGCATGATGTGAGCCTGGCAAGAAAAGCAGCAGTAAACATCAGGGCTTCACATGTTAAATAATGAAGAAAGCCCTGTTTGGTAGTCAGGTCAGAAAAGTCAGGAACCTCTTCCCAGCTTGTAACTGTGAGCAGAAATCAGGGATGCAGGATGAGGAGACTCCGTCACTCCCTGACTCCTCTGCCGCTGGCGGAGGAAGCGGCTCTGGAGCGGCGCTCCTGCACGCGGGCCTGAGTCCTGCCTGCGGCTGTGATGCTGCGGACCACGCGCGTCCCGCAGTGACCCTCCGAAGTGGGGCTGGGCTGGGCTGGGCGGAGGGAGCGCGCCGCGCCGCCGCATGGGGGGACGACGGTGTTCTCAGCGACGCGGGCTACGCTCTGCTCTACCCTCTGCTGGAATTAGTGAGATGGTTGTAAGTTGGTGAAAAGTTCCCATAGTGAGTGCTGCTGCTTCCTGGCTGTTCGTACAACCCAGTACTTAAGGGCTAAGTGGACGTAGCCCCAGTGGACTTCCCTTTCTCCCCTCCATCCTTCTTTCTGACACCGTCTCCCTGTCTGTGCTTTTCTGTCAACTCATGGCCGTAGTGGTGACTGATAGGGCTGGTGGGGCATGAGTCCTGGAGTCTCCTGCCTATGGTGCAGATGACAGCTGGTCAGCAAGTCTGCAGTGTGGAGCTTTCCACTGCTGTTACAATTCCACACACTGCTCCTATTGTTTTAGTGAAAAATCTGACCAAATGCAGTAATAGAGTGAGACAAATTTTTTTTAACGAATAGACTGCTGCTAAAAATTAGCATCGAGCACATGATTCACACTAGAAAATTCTCTGTAGCCACAGGAGAATGAAAGCAGAGGGGACAAAGAGGAAGCCAGACGCCGGGAGTGCCGAGGGGAGGGGCACCCGGCAGGGGTGAGGAGCACCTTTCCTGATAGAAGGGTTAGAGGGGGCAGCTGGTGAGGGCTGAGGGGCTGGAAGCCGCTCAGAGGTGGGAGCACAGCCTGGGCAGGAGGAGGAGCTGACCGGGAAGAGGGGAGAAACCACGAGAGACGTGGAGGGCCAGGTGACGGTAACAGAGCCTTGCAGTGGTTCCGATTCTGTGTAGGGGGTTTCACCCACAGCACTCAGCAGTCTCTAGAGAAGTGGGATGCTGGGGGCTGCCTGTGGCCATGGTCTCCGGAAACTGGTGAGGCAGCAACACAGGCGGTTGGTGAGAGAGTGGGGGAGGAACAGGAGGAAATGGAAGTTTCTTTACACGTTTTGGCAGAAACAGAAGCACAGAGTGAACTTGTTCCAAAGAAGTCAGTGGAACATGGCAGTTTGTACATGACGCGGTGGTCTCCAGGGTTCCCAGTTCTGTGTTGGTTGTAGATGATCCTTTTCATATCTAAGTCAAGGGGAAAAGATTGGTTTTTAGAACACCCAAATGCAGTAATTTTGATTAGATTTATATCATACGGATTGAAACTTTTCCTGCTGCATTTTAACTTGCTTTTCTTGAATATTGAAATCTGTGACTTTAAAAAAAAATGGTGTCACTTTGGACAAATTATTTAATGTCCCCAGTTGTGAAATGGGACCTAGAGCCCCGTCACCACTGTGCTATGTGCGCACGAGCTCAGGCGGTCCTACGCTTCGCCCAGGGCCTGCTGTGCAGGGTGTGAGCCGCGGGTGAAGGCCGCCGCGGGTGTGCTCAGGTCCTCACCCATCCTTACTCTTAAGTGCATGCTCAGTGTTGGCCTCACTAGGGTTGTTTATTTAAATCCTGTGCAAATCACTGCAGTTGTTAGTCACCGTATGGTAGAAGTGTGTCCGGGGTATTGGCTCACATACACACACAGGCTGAGAATCCTTGTTAAATAGAAAGAATTATCACCCACTCTTGTTGCTTCAGAATAGGCCTGCCAGACCCTAGCCCTGGCTCTGACTCGATTCTCAAGTCTCCAGCCTGGCTCCCACTGGGCTGTCAGAGCAGCCTGACACTGAATCCGGGTAACTACACCACGGAAGCACACAGCGAGTCCTAGACCCTGCGTTTCACCAAACCACTCCTCAGGTCTCCCTGCCCTGGACCGTCCTGACGCTCCCCCGTGCAGATGGCAGGTGGCGCCAGCGCTGGTCCAGGTTCAAGACATAGACAGACCTGCGGCCCCTCCCTGGCGTGGCAGCCCTCCTCCGATGGGCCGCTTCCCTGCCCCAGGGGCTTTCGTGGGGCTTCTTGTGGTGCCTTTCTGTGGCTGGGATCTACTGTTGGTAAGCTAAAACCGCATGGAAAATACATACATTTCACTTTCAAAAGATTTTTAAATTTCATTATTTCTTTTACCTTTTACACCAGCTTATTTTAGGTAGTGGTACTGTTAATGAGCCTAACCTGTCCCTTCTGTGTTTATCTGTTTGAAACTCTTCCTTGGTGTCCTCTCCTCCAGAAGAGTGACAGTCAGGTGTGCATCAGAATACTTTAAGGAACAAAGCTGTACATTTGAAAACAGGTTTTACTTAGGTGAGTGTTGCTAATTTGTGTAGTCAAGTTGCATGGATGAGAGGCAGCATGGCCAGTCACACCTTGCCACAAACCAGACGGCAGACAATTTTAAATTTTATTTTCTGGGCCACTCCAAGAAAAATGGTTTAAACTTTAAAAAAAAAATAATGACAGGACTTTGATTGCTAGCTTATTATCATCCAGAAAGCTGTAAAGATTATTTGAGAACAGTTTTTGAAATACATGTATATGTAAGAAAAAAGGTCTGTAGGACTATAGACAGAATACTAACGCTGTATTCTAGAAAGAAATACTTTATTAATAAATCTTCTTGTAAAGTTACCTGGCAAAACATCCATGCAGATGCATACCATGTGTTTCATTGGCGTCACACAAAAATAAGAGTAGTTTTAGAACAAGAGGAAGGCCTGTGTGGTGGGAGAAGGGGCGGGCCCACTGAGCCTCCTCGTGCGGTCTGATCGGCAGCACCGTCTGCAGCTGACGCCTGGAGCTGGTTTTCTCCCTGGCATGTTACTGAGTGAAAATAGTGAATGTTGAAGAATGTCCTGTTTCAAAGCGTCGTACCAGTAAAGTCTCAAATTACCATTATGAGAAACTGTGTACACTTATTGGGGATGAGAAAACCTTCATGATTCAGTATGCGTGTGTACAGCATGTATTCTCAGTATACAGCTCACGTGTCTCGGTTCCTGGTGTTCATCACTTCAGCTGATGCCTTTATCTAGAGTGAGAAGTAGCGCTCCCTACTGTCAGATGCCAGACGCTGACGCCGCGGGAATGTTCTTGATTTCAGCTGAACGAACAGACAAAGACTGCAGGAGGCATGGCTTTGGGGCTTTCTGTTCCACGTGTCTTAGGACAGTGTGTTTTTGTAAAGATGCGGTATTTGTGTTTAAACGTAATTTTGTTAATGGCATGTAGCCAATAGTCGTCTGGGTTTGTAGTGTTTATTCTAGTGTTTATTTTGCTTTATTCTTACAATGTTGTGGATAGAGCAGACCTTTAAGGAAAGAAGGAAGGGAAATGTAGTTTGCAAAAAAGCATTTTCAATATTATAATACGATGTCACGTTTAGAGAGAACAGCTAATTGTATTAGTAATAAAAATGACAGAAGTCAATAGAATTTTAGATTGATAAGAAAGAAATACGATCTTTGAAAAGTGAGAAATACTGCAAAGATCGAGGTGTTATTAAATGAAAATTATTTTGATGATACAGCATGTGTAATTAATGAATTCCTTCTGGAAAAGGAAGTAGAAAAAACTTGTGAGGCTTTCTTTAAATTTCTCATCCAAAAATATGAGGCTTTCTTAAGCAAATGTGGTGTTTAAAAAATCTCTGTAAACACTCGAAAGGCCAATTAGAAAATGAAGTAATTTTTTAAAAATTGAGGTATAGTTGATTTTCAGTATTGTATTTCAGTTGTACAGCACAGTGATTCAGAATTTTTACAGATTATACTCCATTTAAAGTTGTTATAAAATATTGGCTAAAATATGAAGTAATTTCAGTTTGTAGAGTTCTAGTAGCATGAAGTTATTTAAAAAAATGGTAATCTATAAAAGTTCAAAATTTTTTTATCCAGGAAATCTGTATATTTTTTATAGTAATGTGGTTTCTTAAACATTTCATTTTCCTGGTTCGTCAGAGATTGCCGATTTTTGTTAAGGTCCATGTTCAATTTCTTTTTCTTGTTTTGAAGTAAAGCAGCTTCATAGCTGTGGATTATGGTTGTGTTAAAAAAGTAGCAAAGAACAGCACGTTTGAGAAGATAAATGTCAGGAGCATCAAAAGCAAACATTTAGTCTCTCAGACGAATGGGCGAGAGGTCAGTAACTGCGTGACTTCAGTGAGCTCAACAGCAGTGTTCTCCTAGTGCCGGACTGCTGCTGAAACTCTGAATTATGTTCTAGATGCTGCATTTTTGTGCTTGACGGTTTCGTTGTGTCAGAATCCCCTGTTTGGTGACATGAGGTTATGTACATGTAGGAGAAAGGGTTACAGGAGATGAGCTACTTGGATGTTTTCAGAGGAAAACTTAGAAACATGTACAGCTTTCTGAAAATTGCAGTTTCTTTGCCTGCCTTTCACCCTCTTTTCCTGTTGTCCTTTAGGGCCCTCCAGAGTTTCCACAGCACACACCTGGACCTGTTCCCAACAATTTCAGCCAACCCCCGCGGCTTCCTCTTCAGGACCAGTGGAGGGCCCCGCCCCCTCCCCAGGAGCGAGACCCCTTCTTCTTAGGAGGTAAAGAGGGCACAGAGTAACGGAACGAAGCTGTACTGGGCCGTGTGCCTGAACGCTGTCTATGTTTTAAACAGTGTTTAGCTCCCAGTAGGAGATCTCTTTAATAGTGTCAGATTTCTGTGCCATGGCCCTTCTGCCTGTCATTTCAAATGCTAAAATTGGACATTATTGGTATCTGAAATGTGACAGCCTCGTACAGAGGAAGAAAGTGTCTATAGAAAATGACTAATGAAGCAATCTAGAAATAAGAGGCAAAATCTAGAATTCCTTTTAGATATCCAGCCACCACTTGTGAGTGATTTTTGTCCATAGTAGAACAGTACGTGAAAGTGACTTCTGTGAAGTGCGTGTTCTGTGCATCCAGAGGGTAACGATGTTGCCCCACCCCTCAGTTTCAGGTGAACCGAGGTTCCCAAGTCATCTCTTCCTGGAGCAACGAAGTCCCCCGCCACCACCACCACCTCCCACGCTTCTTAGCAGTGGTCACCCGGTGCCCACGCCCAGTCCCTTACCGTTCACCCAGCCCGGACCAGCGTTTAATCAGCAGGGACAGCAGCCCGTGTTCCCCAGAGAGAGGCCCGTGAGGCCAGCCCCCCCGCCACCAGGTCCGGTGGGGATTCTCCACTTCAGCCAGCCGGGGCCCGCCGCCGCACGGCCGTTCCTTCCGCCTCGACAGCCCTTCCTGCCCGGCCCCGGACAGCCCTTCCTGCCCGCCCACACACAGCCTAATCTTCAGGTATGGGTCCCGAGCTGCGTGGAGGGGGTGCCTGTGGCTGTGGGTCTTGGTGTCTCATAACTGAAGTCAAGAAGTTTCCCTTTGCTATTCTAGTCCGCTGAGACGTAGAGAGGAAGTAAGAACAAGAGGAGTAAACACTAATGTGTTCTTTATTACAAACTTTCTTGACAGTATCGTCAATCTCCTTAATCATAGGAGAAAAGGAAAAAGTGTCATTTTGGGGGAAATAAAGCATTTCCCCAGTATTAAGATTTTGTAAAGGATATACTGTATACCGCTAATAAAATTAAGGCATGTTTTGATACCGCCTGTGCTCATCACTGCAAGAGTCTTAAAAGGGCTGCCGGGAAGTAAGATTACGTTTCAGAGCATGTAGTGGTGGGAAAGGAAGTGTTGCCGCTCCCTCATTATCTGAGAGGTTGGAGCGCCCTCTGCTGACGGGCCGTGTACATCCACTGCCTGGAGTCGGCTGTATCTTTCTTACCCGGCGTGTTGCTGGCACTTTATGTTTGCTCCTGAGGTGTACAATGATGATACGCTTGAACCACAAAGAACATGTGTCTAAAGTGAAAAAAGGAAAATGATTATTATTTAAGATGTTAAAGTAGGGTAAAAAGTTTTTGTTTTTCTTTTTACTAAAAAAAAAAATGTAACTGCTGCGTCTCCGTCGCAGGAGTAAGTGTAGATCAGCACTTTAAAGGGAGTTAGGTCATGCCGTCCGCTAGACACTGTCACTGTTAACATCTGGGTGCGCACAGCTGTTTCAGTCTTTTTAGTACGCGCATCGTCACCACTGTGCTTTTCTTCCCAGTTAACGTGTTGTATGATCTCATGCCAGTGCATCAGCTTCCACTGCATCATTTAAAAATACTGCACAAGTTGACATTTCATGGCTGCCACTGTGTTTCACACACATTTACTGGTTTCAGTACTGTGGTATTAGAAATAGTGCTGTAAGAAATATCCTTGAGGTTGTGTTTGCCTGCATCCTAAGTTATTTCCTTAGGATAAATTCCTGGATTTCAGGATTTAAAGGATTTAAAATGCGGGATAGTTGCTTTGGGTTTATTACTGCATTTAAGATAATACTACCTTCATCAGTAAATCTAAACTGGAATTTTAGTACCTCTTGAAGTTTTTTTCTGGTATTGGCTTTGTTTTTTTTTTTTTAAGAAAAGACTGAATTGGAACATAAACAGTATATACATCGTAAACGTTTGTTTCTCTCTCTTTTTTTTTGCCATGGAAGGGGCCCCTGCACCCGCCGCTGCCTCCTCCACACCAGCCCCAGCCGCAGCCGCAGCCGCAGCCCCAGCCGCCGCTCCAGCCGCAGCACCAGCCCCCGCTCCAGCCGCCCCCGCAGCACCAGCCCCCGCCCCAGCCGCAGCACCAGCCGCAGCAGCACCAGCACCACCACCACCTCTCCGTCCCGCCTCCGCCCCTGCTGCCCATGGCCCAGCCGCAGTTCAGGCCTCACATGCCGACGGCTCAGCCTCA
This sequence comes from Camelus ferus, assembly GCF_009834535.1. Lineage (NCBI taxonomy): Eukaryota > Metazoa > Chordata > Mammalia > Artiodactyla > Camelidae > Camelus > Camelus ferus. The sequence goes on along the minus strand of NC_045702.1, from coordinate 2,344,242 downwards.
GCCGAGCGCCAGTCGCGTGCAGTGCCCCCAGCGCCAGGGGCTGAGGCATGTGAGTGTCCACCGCCCCCGGCTGTCTTCCGGGGATGCCTTTCCCGTGTCTAGATGCTCCTGTAGTGATAGGTGATCCTATTCATTGACACATAACTTTAGAAAATATTCTTGGGTAATAGTCATTCTACCTTTGCCAGTGGCTGCTTATTTGGTACGTAGATTGTCTCCTTGGGCAGTGTATGAATTAGTAAGTGAATTCAGGAAGAATTTACTGAATACCCTTTGTTGTCGGGCACTGCTCTAGTTCCTGGGAATACAGCAGTGAACAAAAGAGACACATTTGCTGCCTTCCGGGAGCTTATGTGTAACTGTGAGGGATGACCATGTTTACTCGTGAGGTTGTGCTCTCAAGTACCATCAGCACGTGTGGGCTGTCAGGCGTTGAAGGACACTGGCCGTGGTCATTGTTACTGCCTTATCCACCATTAAATAACTACCTGTAAAGAGGCTGATGGTTCCAGGCTGTAGGGTGAGGCAGGGTTTTCCCTTTAGTCCTGTTCCTTTTGACCTTGAGTTTTAAGCATGTCACTTAGCTACTTTTAATCTCAGTTTTCTTTACACCTGCCTCTTTGTTTCTAAAGTAACACTGAGACTAAAATGATACAAGAAATAAGAAAGAATTTCTAGATCTGGGAAGAGGGTGCTCTGTTACCTGGGTTTTATCTGGTAAGAACAATGGCAGGCTGCGTCCCCAGCCTCGAGCTGAGCCGTCCTGGCTGCGGCCCTCCCCCAGCCACCTCACATGTCTGTAAGCTCCTCTAGGTGTCAGGTCTACTGTGAGGAATCCTGAGGATGAACGTGACTGGGAATTTCCTCCCCGGTAAAACCTGCAAGCGTCTTTCTCCTCCAGGGAGTGGTTTTCCTTAGGACACTAACTTAATGCTTTGTTCTCTTCTGTTCTGCTTTGAATTTAAGGGACCCGTTGACCGTGGTGGCACCATGAGCCCCGCTGACTCCTTGTGTGGGAGTCCTTGTGGCTCTTTCGATTGTATTAAAAACGTCAGTCCCCGTCCTCTGAGGCATCAACTGCCATCACCTGGTGTAACACCCGTGAAGAGGAGCCTGTCTGTGGGCAGGGGTGGCACCTTTATCAGTCCCAGTCCCTGCTAGTAAGGTGTGCTGCCGCACAGAGCAGGAACATTCGTGCGTGGAAAAAATACTTGCTAGTGGGAAGATACCTGTCCCCTAAAGGAGGAGTCACTTACTCCGTTAGAGTGATTTTTTTAAGCATTTTTATCTAATGTACCTTTTTGTTTCTTCTCCCAAGTTTCTAGTTGTAATAAGAATTTCTTTCTTCTTGTTGTAGAATTCAGCTTCTCAGAATGTAACCAAACGACCAATGCAGCAGATGCAGCCAACTGCTCCAAGAAATAGTAACTTGCGTGAATTACCAATAGCACCATCACACGTCATAGAGATGAGTAACAGTCGCTGCTCCTCCACACCCGCGGCCCAAGTAAAACCCACTGTTGGCACTTCAGCGCCCACGAGGCCCGGGGCGGGGCCCAGGAGCACGCAGGGGAAGGCTGCGGTGACGGCCAAGCCAGCCAGGCCCTGTGGTTCAGCCTAAAGAAGAAGCAAAGACAGAACCGGAGGTGGGACTTTCTGAGTTAAAAGATAGTATTTGGTCTCACACAGGAGGCCTTATAATCATCCTGTACCTCTTAGTTCACTCTCAGACAGCGAGTTCTTCACAAAATCTTCCACTTTTTTTTTTTTTTTTAACTGGGTCCTTCTTTAACCCAGCAGCGTGCTCACACAGGACACACTTTCATCCTCCCTGGTCCAGTGTTAGGTTGTATGTGCGCATTTATGCGGTCACAGTGTTCCATAGTGTTCCAGAATCTGTGTATGTCAGGGACCTTAGTAAACGATTTCTCTGAAGGGCCCAGGAAATAAATATTTTAGGTTTTACAGTCCAGATTGCTCACCTCTGCTGTGCTAGCATGAAAGCAGGTATAGACAGTTCTTAGGTCAGCGGGCGTGGCTGTGCTCTGGTAAGACTTTACGCCTGAGCCAGGTGTGGGCCCGATTTGGTGCATGGGCTGTAGTTAGCTGACCCCTGCTGTGGACTGTTAGGTTTCTGTGACTCTTTCTTCTTCTGTACCAGGAACTACAAGGAGGTAGGACCCCTTTTACTTTTGGCCTTTAAATAAGATTTTTGGGGGGTTTGTTTTGAATTGTATGTATTGCTGACTTCTAAATAGGCGTAGTATTGTAAGAATAAATAATAAATGTAAGTCAGTATTCTACATGCTTTCCTATTGACTTACTAGCTTTGGCTTCTGTGTTCTGTTTTGCTTAAAAGTGGCTCAGTATTAGTGCAGTACTAGGTCATGAACGTTTAAACTGTTTCACGCTAGTAAAATTTACATCTGGGACATACCCCTTGAAGCTACTGGTCTCCTGTAAAAGAAGTGAGTGTGCTTGTTTGATGCTTCCCTGAGGTGGAGATGTAGTTCCTGGCTGCTCCCTAGAAATACAGATGTAAAAGTTGGACGGTATCTGGATAACGTAGGTTCTAACAAAGTGCAGGCGTCCAGTGCGGCGTCGGTTAGAAGCACCCTTGGCAGGTAGCCCCCCACCGCTAGCAGTGTGGCCCTGAGCAAGCAGCCGCAGTGCTCACAAGTGCTGGCTTCCTTAGTTATTGGGTGTGCGAGCCTGCGATGTGGCAGAGATCAGTATGTGCAGGTTACACTAATATTGGCAAAATTTGTATAGAAGGTAATGAATATCATGTATTAACTTACTGTGTAAAAAGAATGGCACAACGAGTGTCCTTAGATAAGACTAAGCAGGTTGTTTTCATAATCACCATAACCGGCACTTAACGCTGGGTTTACCTTTCAGTCAGTGAAACTGGGATTGGTAGTGGTCAGATTTTCTTCTAATAAATTGCTGTAGTGGCTGTAATAATGTTACCAAATCAGAAATGTAAACATAATGTGATGAAAGTATTGAGTTAACATTTAATAACATTGATTAGAAGAAGGGTGACATTTCAGTTTTAAAATCAATATATAAAAATGTAGATTTAGAAACTGGTTTGAGGTAGTTTATATAAAGAAATATTTGGTAAATATTTTGTCCTGCTTTTAGTTTATGTAGCTAGCTCCTCACTCACATGTAGGGACAGCTTTGGCTCAGGAAAATGAAGTCACATATACTTCCATAATAGCTGGCTAAATAAAATGAGAAAGGAGGCTTTTTAGGTGCACCGCTGGCCACATCTGACTGTCCCTCTCCTAACAGTTGATTTTAGTACGCCCCTGAAAAAGTCTTCTGTGGAGTCAGATGCTTTGTGCATGACATGGAACTTGCGGGTGGCCATAGTGTGCATGGAGTGTCTTAATTTGTTTGCTTTTAATTTTCTCTCTACATAGAAGGGGACCAGGAGTAAAGATTTTTTTACTTTTTAAAGTGTTCTGTTTGTTCTGCTTAGGTAAATGTGGTGTATCTTCTTGTACTCAGCCTACTGATAATGACGTAGTAAAGGATAAATCTATTTAGAAGTATGTCTACCTATATTCTTGGAACATATTTTAACTCTTTTTTGATTGCTTGGGGGAGAACCCTAGTGAATATTAATTATTCCCGTGTTTTAAACTGTCGGCCAATTTCCCTGGAATACCCTGGCCCCTGTGCTTTTTGAACTTCTTTTTTCTGTCTTCTCCTTAATATCACTTCTAGCTCTGTAACCTACCTGTGTAGCCCTCATCTACCTTCAAAATTGCTGTTTCAGATCTGTCCTCGACTTTGAAATTAGGTGACTGAGTTGGTCAGAATTGCTTCTAAAGTGACAAGGGAAGCCCCAGTGAGGGTTGGCCCCATGCCTCGTAGATCAAGGTGCCCGGGCTCTGGGGGCCCCAGCCAGCTCCTCCTGCGTTTTTGTTTCGACTCCCACCTCGTAAGGTCTCTTTGTGAGCAGCTGAATTCCGGGGAGAGTAAATCCTAGTATATTCTTACATAAAGGGTCTGTGAATGAGGATAGCTACAGTTTTTTTTAAGAAAATTATTACAAGTTTTAACAAACGGTCAACTTTCAATAAACTTTCCTCTTTGGATGCTTTTTTTTTTTTTTTCAAGTTACAGACTTTTTCAAAGATTTTCTGGTAGACTTTCAGAATGCTGTGGGGCTGGCATGTTAAAGGCACTCCTTATATACCATTAATATTCCAGTACTGCAGTTGGCAGCATTTTGATTCTGAGAGTGCATGAGTTCAAGGTCACAGAGATTGACTTGTGCTGTTCATTATAAGCAATTATTCTGTGACAAATGAGTTTGAGATCAGGCTGAAAATTCTGTACGAAAAATCAATAGTTCTAATCAGGCCCTTTCAGGTCATTTATACCCCACCTTTTGTTGGTTTGTCAGGGAAGAGCCAGATAAAACCTGTGTGACAGCGAGGCCTCCTGACTGTTGCAGTTTCTATTTCAAACATATTTTGATATCTTAAATGAATAGTTTAATTGGTTTCAAACTTGTAAATGAGTGGAAATTTACATTATTTCATTTTTAATATTCTGATAAGATTTTCCAAATTAGCTTTAGCTGTGTAATTTTTTCTTCACTCCCCAGAGGAAGGAGTTGCACTTAAAGTCGATAAGCAGATTTTGAATGGCTTCTTTCAAATCCCAAATTAAAGGGTTTTTAGAAAGTGCATTTTCATGGTTTTGAAATAGACTGGAATGGTCACCCAGCCTTGTACTCCGAGTAAACCATGTGTTTTCTGTTTCAGTTTCCTGATGAAGATGAAGAGACGAGGTTATACCGCTTAAAGATAGAGGAACAGAAGCGCCTCCGGGAGGAGATCCTGAAGCAGAAGGAGCTGCGGCGGCAGCAGCAGGCGGGCGCGCGGAAGAAGGAGCTGCTCGAGCGGCTGGCGCAGCAGCAGCAGCTCTGCCCGCCCGCGGCCCCGGCCGAGCCGGAGGAGCCGACAGCTTCACCATCGCCCACCAACGGTACCCCGCTGCTCCCCTTCCCGGGGGCACAGGTCAGACAGAATGTGAAAAACAGACTTCTCATGAAAAACCAAGATGTCACTGTTTCAAACGTTCCGCCCAAAACATCCAATTTTGTGCCATCTGGTGCTCACGTGCAGTATCAAGGACAGCAGATGAAACCACTGAAACATCTGAGACCGGCCAGACCCGTACCTCAGAGCCCAGCTCAGCACAAAGCCCTGCAGGTAAAACCTGCAGACGGCGAGGGGCTGCCACCCCCTTCGCAGACTGCTCGAGTGGCGGCCCTCCAGGGCCGGCCCCCGGAGGTCAAGCCTGGCGCGAAAAGGACTGTCATGCACCGGGCCAGCAGCGGTGGCGGAGATGGGCCGCATGTCAGCTCCAAGGTCAGGGTGATTAAGTTGTCAGGCGGGGTAAGTTGACGAGGTTACCGGTACCTCTTGGCATCTGCGCTTCGCTTAGAGTGTCCTGATTCCTAGAGAAGGTTCCGAAGGAAGGCGTGTGCAGTCACCTCTCACAGTCACGTGCCACAGCCTCTGCCTGCTTGAAGCTGATGTGACAATTGTCATTCGGATTCTTCTTTCAGCTGGGACCCATGTTTCAGTGTCTCTTTGGGGTCTTAGTGAAAGACCAGTGTGACAGTTCCTAAATTAGACGTTTCTCAGTTTTAGCTTCTTTTTATAGATAATTTATGATAGAATCATCGAGTTTGTTTTAAAAGTAAAATTTCCTTTATGACAAAAACAAATAATTATGTGTAGCTTTAGATTCAGTGAGCAGCTGTGGCGGGGTGGGGGGCAGTGTGTGTGTTGTGTGTCTGCTTTTAAGCAGTACTGTTCCAAAGACTGTCCTGTCTTCCCTTTCAATCTAATTTCCCCCATTTGAGGGAAAAAGGGATTAACAGAATTCTAAAGTGAAATCATGTGTGATCTTACACGTACTTTCCAAAGTGGAGCACGTGTCATTTCTTTCTTGACTTTTAAACAGTGCTCATTTTAGACCATTTCCAGTAAAGTACAGGAATTGCAGTTTTCCACTGCAGTTTGGGTAAGTTCAGTACTTGAAGTTGCTGCAGATAGGGTCCCTTTGCAGAAGATTCTCCCATCAGCAATCTGTAGAATACTTGCTTCCTTTTCCTGCCACGTGGCCTTCACTTAACTACAGAAGACGATGCTTGTCTCTTGCCTTTATCACAGTGACTCTGCAGCAAACGCGCTGTGGCCTGAGCAGCTGCTGTGCTCTCTGACGGCGCTCCCCGCGGTGGGCACTTTGCACTATAAACTGGGGGAGGACGGGGAGAACCCTAAGGCACAGACTCTGGAGCAAACCAGCTACTGACGATTACTTTTAAGCCACAGAGTGTTTACAATAAGTAAAAGGAAAGGAGCTCTAATTCTCAGTGCATCCAGAGAAAGCAGTAGCACATAGGAGCTGGAAGGAGCATCGAGTTGTTTGCTGTGCTGGATTAAGGGCAGTTCATCGTTAGTTGTTTAATTGAGTTTTAGTTTCTAGGTTTGTAGACTAAAGATGGGAAGCATGTGCCAGGAGGAGACTTCTGGTAGACCCAGTCTGTTTTTCCTCCCCTCCATTCCTTGCGATTCAGAACGCTGATAAGCAGGCGGTCTGTATTATAGCACGTTGTTTTACATGAATTTGTTGTCTTTACCCAAAAACCTAAGCATTCATCAGTTTCCACGTGTCTTTGTGGTCTTTTGCTTTTGACCTTGTTTTAGTCGTGTCTTTTCAGTGTCTCCTTTTTCCTATTTGAGCTGTAAATGTGAAAGGACGGGCCCCGGGGCCATGGCTGGGAGTATGCCTTGCCCCTGGGGGGCCGCATGGTGCCGTGTGCCGACGTGGCTGCTGGAAGGTGGGGGCCGCGCGCTCTGGGCCCTGGTGGGCTGGGAGGTGTGGGCCGAGCTCTGCTGTCCACGAACAGCCTTCAAACTACTAAACACCTTTCCTTTAAAAGACTTTATCAATTTTAATTAGTAACAATTTTTTTTAAAGTAAATTAGTAAAGTCTTTTTTTCTGGAGGAAAAAAAATATTTTTTATGTCAGACCATATTCCAAAATCATGCTGTATAGTTTTACAAAACAGACAAGAAAGCGACAGGAATTTTACATGAAAATAGTTCTCTGCCAAACGCTGGAATAGTTTAGCTCTCTTTTTAATTCTTAAGTTAACTAATCAACAAGTTCTGTATCTTAGGATTTAGTTCAGCAACTCCTCCAGTAGCATGTTGGCAGTGCTTGACTTATCAGAAGATCAATGTCTGGAAGAAACAGTATTTCCCTCATGGCCGGCGTTTTTTGTTTTTTGTTGTTATTGTTGTTTGTTTTTTGTGGGGTGCTCGTCTGTTACGTCTTGTCTGTGGGACCCTTAACAGTCATTTCATTCCTTTGAACCCCAGTCTCCAATCTAAGAAGGGGGTGAGTAAGGTTGTAAGGAATAAGTAAATGAAACCAACCGTCTGACACATGGCCAGGTACCTGATTAATGTCCGTTTTCTTTTTGGCCCCTCTCCTAAGGCCCCTTCTAGAAATACATTCCCTGATTTTATGCCAATTAGTAAGTAGTAGCTGCTATTTATCGAGTTTAGCGTGTATTCACTTCATCCTTATGAGTTATTTCCATTTTATGGGTAAATAAATTTGAGGCTCAGAGAAGTTATATTTGTAGCCCAGGACCACACAGCAGCTAATTGGTAGTGAGGCTTCTGAGTCCTGTGCTTTCTACCATTATTTGTCGTAGTAATTTTTGCTGCTTCCCTCTTCTGCTACTTAATTCTGGATTAGAGATAATATTCTACTGTTTCCAGTGAGTGTATAGCAGTCAGAATTGATTCAGAAAATTCTGACTGTGGGCTTGGAGAATAAAGGTAATGGTTAGGGTTCATTTTGCTTGCCAGTCCCACTTAGAGGTGCGGAAAGTACCCTGAGTGGTGAGTAGAGTCAGCTGTGGAATCCGGACTGGCGAGTGGCTGAGTTTCTGTATTCCCGTTCTAGAACCTGTGTGGATGACCTGTTAACAGCCCAGTAACCGCGTGGCCACTAGCCTGGTAGAGTGGGTTGAAGTGAATGGCGGTGTATCCTGGCCCAGTGGAGCTGTGATTTGCTGTGTGCTGTAAATGTATCTTTGGATGTTTCTGTATAAATCAAAGTAGGCCAGATTTTATATTTAAAATGTTGTGTTGGAATCATTAGGGGAATTTGAAATTTTAAAAGACCTTTTGTTAGAAGGCTAATCAGTTTCTGAATTTTAGTTTCTTCTGAACACTTAGATTTTATTTTCTGGATCTGTTAGGTGAGATTTAAAAGGAACAGATTAATGCTGCTTATGAAGAGTGTTAGATATTGGCAAATATGGCTTCTAAAATTCCATTTGCCTCCCCGAATGTTGTTTATATAGTAGTCTACTTAAAGAATTGTATTTGATGGAATGATTCTCTTTTTATTACTTAAAATACGGAAATATTCTCCATTTGCTCATTTCTCAGAAAGCTACTTTGAAGCATTGAATTTTCAGAAACCAAAAGAGCAACCTTGTTAACAGTTTTGTACATAACCAGTACATAATTTAGAAAAATTATTCAAGTAGTAACAGAACATATAAAAAATAGAAAATATTTACTTGCTGTAGTCATCGTCACCCATTCTTTATCATTAAACACCAGAAAAAGGAATTGGAACAAGCACGTGCCACGGGAAATTATGAAGGAATTTAATTAGGCCTGCAGCACTCTGTCTTCCAATCTGGGGAAACTTTGGAGTGTTTGCATCAGGTTACCTGGCCCGGGTGAACCTTGGCCTCCTCCTCAGGGAAGTGAGCGAAGCTTCTCCTCCCTTGGTGGCTGTGAGGGTCAAATGTCGTGGCACGTGTGAGGCGCATGGCACAGTGCCTGAGTGCTTGGTGGTAGCTCCGTAGATGCTGTTATCCTGGTCCAAGGGAGGAAAAATGGTTTATTTAGAGCGGCAGTTGATAGCGCTCTTTAAGAAAAAGCAAATTGTGAATTCAGCTGCTCCATTCCAATTGGGGTACTGAAAATTTTAAGAATTTGGCAGCAAGTTAGGTAAACAGTCCTTTGTGCTGTGGCCACACGGAGGAGGGGGAGAGGCCTGGGGCGCCTGGGCGGGAGAGCTGGCTGCCCGGCTGGGGTGCTCTTGTGCTTTGGTTTTAAAGGGCCGTCGGAGTGCTTCCCGCAGGAGGCCCCGATGTGTTTGTGCGAGCTTGCACTTGGGGCTTGGTCTGCATTTGTGGATTTCTTCTCTTTCTCAGAAGTTATTCTTAGATTCTCTCTAGAGAGGTGGCGGGAGAGGTGATACGTACACACCTGGTTTCTTTCTGTGGGTGAAGGACATTTTATTTTGATACATGTAATTTCAGTTCAAGGGATGTTACAAACATAACATAAGGAGTTGCTTACACTGTTCATCAGATTTACTAGAGACAGAAGTGTTGGTGTTGGAGTCATCTGTCATTCTTCGGGGATGCTCATCTGAGACGGAGTCGCGGGCAGGGACAGAACTGTCACCCTCACTACCCCCTGTTCTCTGGCCGTGCCTTGTTGTTTCAGTGTGTGGCCCCCTGCTGGTGCAGACTCCCCTGCTTGTTCCCTAGGGCAGGCACATCTGCACGCCCTCTGCCCCTCCTTGCCCCGCTGCGACCGCTGCTCTGCGGAGCTGTCTCCTCTGTCCTGCTGCTGGCTGAGGCTGGGTTTCCTCTTCAGTCATTCTTTGTCTCTAGGGTTTAATTTAGGCAGTTTCAAGTGTGTTACAAATATTTAAGAAAGATTTGTTGAAATAACTGAGAAAATAGATACCTTTTCCCTTAAAAAATATAGGCATTATTTATGGTTTCTTTACTAAAATATCAAAGGAGGGGTTAGCACAGTGTTTCACCCCCTATACTTCTGATTATAAAATTAATAGCTGTACATTGTAGTCATTTAGATGACACCAGTAAGCAAAATTTGGAAAAATCGAAAACAGCATTAATCCTTGTTTAATTCTTTTGGTCACCTTTTCATGCTAAAGTATATTGTCCCTCCCAAACGCCTTCTTTATTCAGTTTACAAAATGGGATTGTGTTTGGTTGCTTTTTGGTGAGTCTGTGGTGCCAACTTGTTCTGAGGGGGCCCAGGCCAAGGCAGAGCGCGTCTCACGCTGTGGTTGTCGTCCCGTGACCCTCGCGCAGCTGCCTGACCGGGGCTGGAGGATCAGCTGTCCTGCCCACTTGATTTCTGGCGGAAGCTGACTTGATGCCACCATGTGGGGCAGCACCCAGGAGCGAGGCCATGCCAGAGGGCCAGGGAAAAGGACTGAGTCAGCGATGAGGTGGCGAAGGACAGAACTGCAAGGGCTCGTGAGAGAAAGAGGGCTTCTGGGAAGACCAGACGGTGGGGGAAGCTCGGATAAGAGAAGCTGCTTTGACTCGGGGGAGGAGCCGGAGGTGGGGTGGGTAGGGCCGGGAGGCCCCTCTCGGGGAAGTGAGGGCAAGGCCCCCACCTTGCTGACCCTCTTGTCCTGCCATCCCTCCCCTCTCTGGCAGGGAGGGCGGCCGAGTGGCTGTACTTGGGCCTGGTTTGTGGGCCGAGAGGCTAATGAGCAATAAAGTGGCCAGAAAGCCAAGTAACAGGAGAAAGGAGGGAAAAGAGCGGTCACTCTTGATTAAATCGCTTATTTGATATATAGTCTAGAATCTTCTTTTACAGGAGAAACTGTTGTTTTTAAGAGCTGTGAAACACTTAAGTGGGAAGAATTGATAACTTCCAGAGATGAGACTGTTTAAGCATTCTTAAACGTATGACCTCTAAATTTGGGCAAAATAGTCTACTGTTCATTAGAAATCAGGTTTAATGAATTAGAATGTCTGCACATTAATTCATGGGTGTTTTTAGGCATATGCTGTTTGGCAGTGAACTAAGGGTTAAGTCAGGAATCACTCACTTGCAGTGAGGAGTCAGGACTTGCTGACCTGCCCTCTCCAGCAGAAAAGGAGTCTGGTTTCTCCCAATGTCTTGGGTAGCTTCCCTCTCCTGGCTTGACACAGCTGCCGAGAATAGGAGCCTCGTCATCTCCCCAGGGAAGTCGCCCAGCCCTGGGAAGCCGGTCCTTCTGAGCTGCTCACCCAGGGCAGGCTGGAAGCTTCACCCTTCCAGAGCCTGGAGCTTCACGCTCGTGTGGGGTGTGCTTGCTGGAGAAACCAGAGTTCACGAGCCCTGGCCCCACGGTCTCACTTCTAGCAGTCCTTTCCTTGTGGACTGGTGCGTTTGTGCTGTAGAAGCCGGAGGATCCTGGGGTATCACCCCTCAGAGGCTTGGGGCTTTGGGTGGTTTCTTCAAACGCTGACTAACTTTGCTTTTTAAAGATTTCCTCAAACTGAACTAACCTCAGAAAGGTAGAATGTTAAGAGAGACAGCACTCGAATAACTGCCGTATTGTCACCGTCCTGTGAAATCTAATGTTCGTGCCTCTCGGATCCTTCCCCCTCCCCCCCGGAAGCCCAGGCACTCATGACGTCCCTTTAACCCTGCGCGTTTTGTTTCAGTTCAACCTGTGTGGACCCCGAACTGGAATTGTATAGGAAGCAGTTTAGATTTAGGGTGCTGCTCACATATGTTGCATGCCTGCCTGCCGTGTGTGAGGATGATGCACTGCAGAGAATAGAGGAACACTGCAAATGTGAAATGTTCTCACCTCGTATCATACTGCAGCAATTTAATTAGGGAATTGACCTGGGGACCTGGATAAGAATGTTACTAGCCTGTTTATTTTCTTTCACCAGTTTCTGCTCTAAGCAGTAGTCTCAAGACGCAATAGCGCCTTGAATGTATTTCTGTTTAGAAACTTCGTATAGCATGCATATCATTTATCGTCCGGATTCTGAGTGCGCTTTCTAAAGATCACAGGGCCAGGGCCAGCATTGTTGTCGTTAATAGAAACCTGTTCCGTGAGGTCTGTGGGCTGGAAGATCAGCAGCATTGCCGTGACAGTGAAGTGGGCCTTATCGAAAGGAGAATGCATGAGGGGCTGCCCTGGGACCCTAACCACTGTCCTTCTGTGTGTCCCGACAATGTTATCTGTCCTCTCAGTACGGAGTATCAAATGTCTGTCATGAGTACAGAAATTAATTTAATGTCACCTGAAGACATGCAATTAATCTTTTAGAGGTTTTCATAATACCTTTACAGAAAGAGTTGCCAGTTTGGCGGATTTGGATTTTGGGGTTTAGAAGAAGATAAGGAAAATTAATTTTTCATCAGGGTTAATACAAGCTAGCAGGGCCACAAAGGCTGAGAAAAATGGTTGGGGAATTTGTCAAGTGTTGTCACTCTAGAATAATGCTGCTTAACGTCTGATAGGTGTAATCAGGAGTTGAGATTTCTACAGAGAGGGATTAGTCAGTTTGCTCACTAGTGAATGCAAGTCAACGATACCACTTCTTCACGGGGTTTACGAATGAAAATGAGATTTGATCTGTCAGGTTGCAGGACGCCCTGACATTATCAATAGGCATTTTTATCTATACGTTTAAACCATTTGTTATAAATAAATTTGTCCTGCTAATGTTGGTGGCTCCAGACCTTATTTTTTGTAATGATTAAGCTGATAAAAAGTATTCCCTAAGCTTGCTTAATTCAGGAAGTGCCTCTTATATTTAAGAAAAACTACTCTCAAAGGACATTTTATAGTACTCATTAAAAGATAATCATTTGTGGAACAAAACCAACAAAATATTTCCAATTCGGCCTAAGACAGGCCAAACTTCTTTTCTCCTCATCTGTTTCAGAGGAAGTAAAAGATATTTTAAATCATATCTAAACATTCTGCTGCGTAAAGAATTTAAAAGGGAATTGTGCTACCCTAGAGAAATTCACTTTCAAAGTGGATTTCCTTTCTTTGAATGGAATGTAATCTGCGGTCCACGGATGACTCCTTATTTCCCTAAGTTAAGATAAATAGGTTTCTGAAATTCCTAATTTGAATCGACAGTGCCTTTAAATTTACATAACTAAGTACTAACAATTTTAGGATTTCTTTCAGTGCTGTGACCATAAGCACAAGCTGTAGGAGACGTCTAAGTGAATGGGTGGGTTTAGTGTGGCTTGGTTCTCGTTCACCTTTTGTCTGTTTCTCTGTGTGTGAGTGTAGGTGTGAAAATATGTTTCTGGCCACGGCCTAGTAATCAATAGATTGACTGTTTCCTGGTGCTAACTGGAATAACTCTGAGGTTTAAAATTTCCCCTAAGAATTAGCTTTTCATTGTGCTAATTTGAAGGAAAATAATTGTTCTTTTAAGTAGGAAAAGAAAACTTTGTTTCTCTTACAAAATGAAATAACTTTATATTGAAGTCTTGAGTCTTCAGCATGGTTTTCAGAAAAATGTAAAAGCAGAACATATTATCGTAACCCTTCATTTAATTAAAATGATTTAATTGATGGTCAGTCCCTTTGTTTCCACCCTTGCTGAAAATAGTTGTTAGTGTAAGCTCCTTTCCTAGGAGGCAGTGTGGAGTCCACGCTTTCGACCCGTCGGGGCAGGGAGTCCTAGCACTCACTGCGTTTCTCACTTGCAAAGTGAGAATAACGATCTTTGTGTTGAGGGAGGACTGAGAGAAAACCAGCTCTGGACGCGCAGGGCTTGCCACAGTGAGGACGTCCGACAAACGCCCGCCCGCCCGTCCTCCCGTGCGGGGGGCGTGTTGCACGCCACCCAGACCCGGGGGTGAGGAAGATCCTAGGAGTGCCTTGGAAATTTCCAGAAATAAACAAAGCTTATCATACCCTTTGCAGCTGTCCAAGGCGTGAAACATTGTCCTGAGCATAAGTGACTCCAGAGTTTACCCAGGGCCGCCCCGCCCCCACCCCACCATCAGAAAGCAGTTGATAGCAGTTTTCCTGAAGGTGGGGCCTCTGTCTTAATCCCTGCCTGAAACATCCCTCTCTCTGTGCTCAGCATTGACTCAGCGAGTGCTTGTCGTCCGCCCGCCCCGTCCACTTCTCTGTCCTGAGGATGCCATGGTGATCCATGCCTCCCATGGGGCTGCCGTTCTGGTCAGCATGACATGACTGTGGGTGGTGATGAATGCTGTGAAGGAAAGTAAAGCAGTTCTGTGGCCTGGGAAACCTTAGGATTGGAGAAGGAGCGAGTCAGGCTGGTGACTGGGGCGCTCCCTCCAAACAGGGAGGAGCCGGAGGAGCTGGTGCTGGGTGCGTGTGTGAGACAAGGCGGGGCGCGGAGGGAGGGGGGCGCCAGGAGGTGAGGTCCAGGCCCACAGACGTCCTTCTCCTGTGTCTTTTCAGGCCGTCTCTTAGAAGATCCTAAAGGCTTTTTTCTCTGAACTTTAGACAGAGATCAAGCTTACTTTAAAAATTCTCTTGAGAGGGAAAAGAAGACCTTTGTTTTTCAGTGTTTTTATCTGACGCTAATATTGTCAGGCATGAATCATTACCAGTCTCTCACTCAGGATAGCAATGAAGAGGATTTTCATTACTTGGTATGTTTATTGACTAAATGTTTATGTTCTTGATTCTCAGTTTAACAGTCATCGGATTGCCAGTGTTACATATTTATCACCCAAATACATTTACACAGGGTGTACCTTAAAATAGGCAAATATCCTACTTTTGGTGCAAGCTGTTCTTTTTAAATAAAAGCTTACTATCTAGACCATCTTATTTTTAGCTTTGGATTGCTCAAGAAAAAGCCAGGACAATACTCACTGTATTATCCATTGTGTATTTGGACATCATTCCTTTCAGGCCACATGTACTAACTGATTACCGCTTTCTGCAGCATGGCAGAGTTTTCTGATGCACACAATAGTGTTGCTGAACTGAAGGCTGGTCCTTCAGTATCATGGTGGCACTTAGCAAATACATACGTACTGATTGATGGTGGCTATAACCTAGTATCCGATGGTATAATCTTTTTTATGGCGCATTCAGAACAAGTCTGGTCTACTGTTGTCTTATTCGATAAACATTTCAGTGCCATCTATGTGCACAGGAAATTTTGACTTGGTGAACAAAATAGAATAAAGTCTATTCTATTCACTGATTTCTCTAGACACTTAAAAGATGGCATATGCTCTAGGTGTCCTCAGACTTTGACCTTGCCTGATGAGCTTCTAGGGAGTTTACTTAGATCCCTTAGTCCATAAAGTGGAAGACTTCCCAGAGAGCTAGTCATACACAGCCAGTTCATTTACCCACATTCATGAAAAAGGTAGACGTCAGAGAACCATTCATCAGACTGTTGTGTAGCTGAGCCGTGTGGAGAATTTAGATATCCAGTGCACATGCGTCTAAGACACAGCCTCTGGTGGGACCTGGGGGCTAGTGTGAAATGTCAGCTCACGTGAAAAGAAATGTTTTTAAGGACAGTAAGACTTAACATATGCGTAGTGAGTTTATGAATCTTATCCTAACAATTTCAATGGAATTTTAGATTAATTAATGATGGATTACTGGTTCTTAAGAATGTGTGGTGAGGGGGAGGGTATAGCTCAAATGGTAGAGCACATGCTTAGCACACAGGAGGTTCTGGGTTCAATCCCTGGCATCGCCTCCAAAAATAAACAAGTAAACTTAGTTACCTCCCCCTGCCAAAAAATAAAAATTAAAAAAAAAAGTGTGGTATATAGTCTTAAATTTTTTTACTTTTTAGTATAGAAAATTTCAGGCAAGTACAACACAAGAGAGAGTTCACATAGCCTTTCAAGATAAAGACTTCTAAAAATTGTGCTCTGAGAATAGCCCATCCCTGCCTGGCTGGGTACCTGCTCACACGTTTTAGATAGATTATCTAGTGGCGAAGTCTCGAGAGGCACAAGAAGCGGTCTGTGTATGTGGGTCATAGTCCCGCACAACGGCCTGTCTTTCCATGGTGCTTCCACTGTCATTTGGGGGATATTCCTCCATCAGTAGGAGCACCTCCCAGCAGGATCACATTCCAGGTGATTGTAAAGGATATTATGGAGGCACAGAGTCACTGAATGTTAGGAGGGACCCACCTGGTTCAGCCGTCCACAGCCCTGGCTGCGCAGCATCGTCACTGGAAGAACCTTCCAGATGTGCTGATGTCTGAGTTCCAGCTCCAGAGGGTGTGACTGGATGGTTCTGGATTAAAACCCAAGATCACTAACACCTGAAAGCTGCCCGAGCGACTACGTGCAGGTCACGTGTCCTGCCTGCTGTTCCCGAGTATGATGCGAACTGTGGAGCCTTGGTAGATGCCCTTTATCAGGCTGACAGGAGGCCCTTTTCTTCCTGGTTCGTTGAGAATTTTTATTACGAATGCTTTTCCTGCGTCAGTGCAGCTGGTCGTGTGGTCCTTTCCTCTGTTAACGTGGTCTGTCACTTGAGTTGATTTGTGAGTGTTAAACCAACCTTGCGTTCGTGGGATCAGTCTTACTTGGTTATGGCGTATGTTCCTTTTTCTGTGTTGCTGAGTTTAGTTTGCTGCTATTTTAGTGAGGGCTTTTTTCGTATATGTTGATGAGGGATATTCTTTTGTGACTTTCTTTTCTTTTGATGTCTTTGTTTGACTTTTGTGTCAGAGTAATACAGTCCTCAAATGACGGGTGGGAAGGTTCCTCCTCCTCTGGTTTTCTGAGCGAGATTGTGTGAGATTGGCAGTCTGTCTTTCTTAAATAGTTGATAGAATTCACCAGAGAGAAAATCCATTTGGACCTGGGTTTTCTTTGCTGGAGGTTTTTAATGGTCAATTCAGTGTCTTCTCACATTTCCAGATTTTCTCTTTCTTCTTGAATCAGTTTTAGTATCTTGCATCTTTTATGGCTTTTGTCAAAGTTGTCTTAATTTGTTGCTATAAAGTTGTTCAAAATATACTTTTAAATTTCTGTAGTGCCAGTTTTAATCCTTTTATTTCTGATTTTTGGTAATCTGTGTCTTCTCTCCTTTTCCTTAGTCGGTTTTTAAAAGATTATCAATTTTGGTCTCAGAAATCCAACTTTTGGTTTGATTGGTTTTTCCCTGTTAGTTTCCTGTTTCCTGTGTCTTTGCCTTTGCTGTGATCTTACTTCTTCCCTTCCATTTTGGGTTCAATTTCTTTTTTTCCCCACTCCTAGCTTCTTGAAATAACAGCTGAAGTTACTGATTTTAGACCTCTTTTTCTTGCTGATAGAACTGCTTTAGTTGCAACCCCTTGATTTTGACATACTGCATTTTCACTCAAAATATTTTTTGTTCAGTTTTTTATTACTTCTTAGCCTGGCGTCCTAGGAAGTCAGATCTGTTGCTGCATAGCTTAGTGGTCAGCCAGCCATTTGGGAAGAGGTTGTGCTCAGTACCTTGGCCAGCGATTTGTGTGTGGGCTGCCCACTGGCCGCCACCTCAGCTCTCACTTCTGCTGTCCACCCACGGTTCCCTTCAGTAACTTAATTTTAGAATTTCCTCATTAAATTTCTTGGACTTCTGGCTGGTCTGCTGTCGTTCCAGAACTGAGACCAGAGGCCAGCATACGTGTGGGTACATGTGACTCAGCGCGAGAAGGGTTGACTAGGGTGCTCCTGGGCCTGTGAGCGCAGTTGAGTGTCCAGTGTTGTGTCTGCAGGGGAAGGACGGTGTGGGGACGCCCCCAGGTTTATGACCATGGCCCGTGGGATGAGTCAGGGTGATGACCGAGTTTCATTAGGATTGAACAGGAGTTAAAAGTTTAAAACCACTGTTTATGCAGACTGTCAGATTTTAGCAAGAATGCTCATGAAAATGAAAAAGGTATGTCAAAAGTACGAAGTATTCTTAAAGTTCAGCAGCATTTCACTGAGCTAAACAGCACTGACTGTAATAATTATAGACCTCTTGAGTGGATACAGTAATTAAAAATCTTAGTTTCAAATTTCAGAAGTATTATTAAAACCCAAGCACCTATCAGATGAGCAATTCCTTTAGTGGCTCTAGTGAAACAGCAGGTTTGGTTTTCTGCTTGTGTGATGATTTTGCTTCTCGGTTGAACACTAACCGAGGTGGACCCCTGACGCTGGGGAGGGACATCGTGTTGTGCAGAGACTGACCAGCGTGCTGCCTTGTTGGTTTCAGCAGGGAGGAGAGAGCGATGGCTTTTTTCACCCAGAGGGCCAGCCTCAGCGGCTCCCTCAGCCCCCAGACGTGAGACAACAGCCTGCCCGCAAGGTGACGCTGACCAAGGGTGCCCTTCAGCAGCCCCAGCACCCGCCGGTGGGCGCCCACATGCACTCGGCTGGCCCTCCAGGCATCAAGAGCATCCAAGGAATTCACCCGGCCAAGAAGGTACTGCCCGCCACCTGGCCTCACCCTGGGAACATGGAGCCTGAGCACCGCCCGCGCTTCTCTGTCGGGGTGCTCCAGTTATGACTCAGTGAACCGTGACTTCCTTTGCCCTGGCTCTGAAAGCTAGCACGGCCATAAGGGCGCTTTCCTCTTGCGACTCTTAATGGTGGGGTTCTGGAAGTCACCCCCAACCCAGAGTGCGGGCGGTGCCCGCGGCTCTGAGCTGCGCCCTGGAGACGGCCCTGCACGGAACCCCAGCCCATCGGTGCTCCCTCCTTCCTGCCCTGGCCCGCGGCCTCTCCAGAGACTCTGCAGGTGGAGGACCAGGTGTCTGCTCCCCCATTTCCTCCTCATCACTCCAGTTCACAGATGGGAAACCGAGGCCTCTGGGGGTGCAGTACCCTGCCCAAGAAAGTGGTTCTGACCCTGGTTCTTCCCTCCCTCCCTCCCTCCGTTGCTCTGCGGTTTGAAGGGGTGTTTTCCTTCTCCAAGCTCAGTCTTGAGACGAGAGGCGTGGGCATCCAGCACCCCTCCTGAACTTGACCTTCCCTGGGGTAGGGTCGTCCACCTCGTCCCTCGAACTCCTAGTGGTGGAGCGCCCCCCGCCCCAGCTTGTAGTGATGGGCATCCTTACACCTTCCCCAAGGCCTTCACCGCCCTGCCTCACAGTGACGTGTCTCCTGACGCGGAAGCCAGGTGTCCCCCTGTCGATGAAGTCACACGAAGGAGGGTGGGGGCAGCAGCAGCTGCTCTGAGTTTCCTCTAGAAAGCTCTGGACTCCACTAGTTCATCCCGTCTGCTTGTCTTACTGCTGATGTTACGTGGTAGTGTCAATGTGAAGGCCATCCTAGGTCTTTCAAGCATTTAAGTTACTTTACATGTACTGTAAGTTCTTAATGATACAGGGGCAAACAGAATTGTTCCATCGTTGCTGTAGCAGACAGATGTGCAGACACAGTGAGTCATACCTTCAGGTGTACATGCTCTTTAAAGGTGGTTCCGGTCTGGACTTTCTTTAGTCAGGTGTTGTCCCTGAACGTATGAGGAAGACCTTAGAAAAGCGCCCCCTACAGAGCTGTATGCATAAATAAAGCACTTGAGTTTCTTCATCTTTAGCCTCAGTTTGCTCCCACCTAAAACGAGGACAGTCACCTTTCCTTTCTCACCTGGGCTCTTGTGAGGGTTCTGCACGGTGCTTCCTGGTGTGTGAGCCAGCACTGGGTAGAGGGGACTCCTGTTAGCGATGGAGCTTCTCGCAATTAGACGGCAGGAAGAGTTACTTTCTGCTGGCTTCTCACCAGTGTCACTTGCAGCTTTCAACCTGTTTCCCACGTGGCTTCTCTTGAGCTGCCCCTTTGCTCCTCAGGAGTGTCGCAGGAGCAGTTGCGTCACCTGCTGTGGAGTGTTGAGACGTGTCGTGTTTTTCTGTTTCTCTTTGCGTGGTCCCGTTCGTGTCCTCGGGTTCCGTGCTGACGCCCACCGCCTTCCTCTCTGCCCTTCTCTGTGATGCCAGGGAGGTCGCTTCTGCCCCTCTCTACCTGGCTCTCTTGGTTTGTTCTGAAAGCTCAGCAGAGGAGTGTCGTGTGTACTGGTGCAGCCGCCCGAGGGGGTCAGAGCTCGCATTGCAGAATCTGCCTTCTGGGCTCTCAGGATGGCAAGGCACGTGCTCATGAGACGAGCAGGTGCGCAGTGCTGTGGCTCGCAGTGCCCGAGGCGGCCGTGAGTAGCAGCACCTGCTGTGCCGGCTTAGGACACAGCGAGCGTGTTTGGGCTCTGGGACCATGATCGCTGGATCCGAATCTTAAACTGTGGTCCTTGCAGCTACTTCCTGAACCTCTGCGGTCCCGCTGCTTCTGTGGAGTGATGATAACGCAGCAGGTGCCTGCTGGCTCCGTGCTTGGCACCAGGACACATGCAGACTTTGCCACTTCCTTTCCTTCCACTCCGATTTGCTGGGTACTGTCATCTTGTCTGGACATTAAACTCTTTTCTGATAGTGGATAAAAACTATAGAAAATCCTGTAGCTCATGGTATTTTAGTGGATTCTAACCTGTTTGCTCCCTTCTATATCTTAGTAACTGTGAAAGAAACTCCGAAGCTTGTAACTTGAATAGCTACCTTTTAAAAAAGTTGAAGTGTAGTTGATTTACAATGTTGCGTTAGTTTCCAGTGCACAGCACAGTGATTCATTTAAAAACTATGCAAGCACACAGACACACGCACATTCTTTTCCATCACAGGGAAGCTGCTGACTGTAGTTCCCCACGCCGCTCGGGGGGCCCTGTGTCTGTCTGTGCGTGTGCGGGTGTGTTCTGCTGCCCCCAGACTCCCGGCTGAACAGTGACGCTTGTTGTTGCCAGGTCATCATGCACGGCCGAGGCCGAGGAATGGCCGGTGCGATGGGCCGGGGCCGCCTGATGCCGAATAAGCAGAACCTGCGGGTGGTGGAGTGCAAGCCTCAGCCCTGCGTCGTGTCTGTGGAAGGGCTTTCTTCCTCCACTACTGACGTCCAGCTGAAGAGCCTGCTGATGTCGGTGGGGCCCATTCAGGTGGGTCACTCGGGGCACGTTCTGTCCCTGCCCCTGTCCTTCCCAGAGTCAGTTTCATTTAAAATCCTTTTGTGTTGGTTACTTCATTTTAAAATGATACTCTTGAGAAGAAAGACAAATATTTTATCTACTGCACACACTTGATGTCAGAACTTTTGCCTTAGAGTAAGATTTTTTTGGAAATTTTCAGGTGCTCAGAAACTTTTATGAAATATTTATTTTGAACAAATTATCCTTTGAAATCCTCAAATTATCCTAAAGGTCCCAATTGCACTCGGACATGCAGTTTTTTTGTTTTATCACACCCTTGTTTTGTGTGTAGTCATTTCAAAGTATTTAGCCTTCTTGACCTTAATTTCTAGAGACAGCCCCACGTGTTAACACCTGTGGAACTTGCCTTAAACTTGACAAATGTGAAATAATGTGGACAATATTTTGGTGTCTTAATTTTAAAACTGTTTAATTCTAAATGGCGAAAGACCTCTATTGAGCTGGCTACAAGTGGATCTCCATTTGGGCTGTAAACAAAAATTCCCACTGAAATCCCTGAGGGTTCCAGCTTCTAGAGTCCTGGGGGCACCCCAGTGAAGCAGGCTGGCCTGGCTCTCCTTGAGCAGCGTGTCCCAGAGCCCTCACCTCTGGCCCCATTCACAGCTGCCAGCACCACACTCCTCCCTCTCATGCCAGGAGCCGGGGCTGCGGGGGAGCACTTTGGAAACAGGGTTGAGGCCAGTCGTGGGATGTGGAGTGTAAACGTTAGATTTCTGAGTAAAAAGTGCACAGAGAGCACACAGAGTGCTTTCTTTCAAGAATTTGTTATAGCCTCTTGCTTCCTGAGTGAATGGGGAAACCTAGAATTGATATAAGTAATTAATTTTTGTTTTAAATCTTCATCTACTGGTAGTTGTTAACAAGAGTGAGGTATAGACGAAAGCCCTTCGGAGGTGATTTCTTTATTTAAGTTAACTGTTTCTGCCTTCATCCTTGGATTCCTAGAGAGGTGGTTAGGTTTAGTGTCCATCTGTGTGTAGTAATGAAAGGTTAACCAGGCATTGTGGCTTCTGTTTGTAGTAGAGTCGGTTTCCCAGCGGTGTGGTCAGAAACAGCTTATCAGTCATCAGAAGCCTGAAGCTTATGTTCAGAGATAGCTGTTCTCACACAGTCGTAACACAGGACTGACGCTGGAGAACTTTAGATGCTTTAAAATACGGTTATCCTGAGCTGACACTCTCAAACAAATGGTTGTTGAAAATTTGGGGTCAGATCGCAGTCAGTTTAGCGGTGAGTCTCGAGGTGAAGACCCAGAGCCTCGTCTGTCCTCTGTGCAGGCTCATGCTGCAGTCCCTTCCTGGGGTCTCTGTTCAGGTGGGAAGTGATAGCACTTTGCTTTCCACACGTGACCTGCTAGTTGTCTCGGCTTTGCTTCCTCATGTGTAGTCTCGATAACTGTCTTGAGCCTCCTTGAATGTGATTGAATTTTCAAGATCGACATCTGAGTGGCAATGCTGTTTGCTTCTCAGAGTGCTGAGTGAGGCTCAGTGACCGCACTGCAAAAGTCAGCCTGGAGCCATTGCTAAACCACCTCACCTTGGTTTTATCCACCCTAAAAGTGGAATTTTGATTCTGCCTTTATTCTTCCCATTTGCCTTTTCCCTCCCCGATTTTGGAAAAGAAGGATTAGAGGTCATTGTGTTAAATCAAGTTTGAGCGCACTTAAAGCCAAGCGAAGACAACCCCAGGCGCTCAGGGTTTGTTTATTTAGAGAGGAAGATGGGAAAATGAGAGCGGTGCTCTCTGCGTACCCTCAGGCCCCCTTCACGTGAGGGGAGGGGCGGTGCCGCTCTGGGGGACCTTGCCCGTCCAGCCGGGCGTGGAGCAGGGCCTCCTTCCTTGCCTGTCTGAGCCCCGTGGGACGGTTTTGACAGGCGTTTACGGATCTCTAAACACTGCGTTCATACGATGCCGAGTGTCTTAACTGGGGAACAAACATAGAACAAGCTCCCGCCAGCGTTAGATGGCTAAGGGTGACACTGATACGTATCAGTTTTTTAAAGACATTTGTAACAAGACTCCATTATGGTTTAATGGGACGGTGCTGGAGACCCAGGCCCCCCCCCCCCATCTGAGGAAGCAGAGGGCACACTAAGCCTCCGCGTGGTCTGGGCTCTGGCACCCCCTCGTGGTCACTTAGCGTCACAGCAGTGGTGGTGTCTGCGCTGGGAGGGACTCTGGCGCCTTCGGGCCTTTTAATTTTAGGCTGTTGTGGTGACCCCGTGTCACTCTGCTGCTTCCGTTGTGGCGGCAGGCGGCAAGGAGGCGCCACGTCGCTCTCAGGTTAATACGCTTGTCCCTAAACTCGTCATAAACCTCTCCAGAGGGTCCAAAGACATTTGTCCATAGACTCATTTACAGAATAAGGAAGAATGATGAAATTTTAGCCAAAAATAATAACTAAAAGTAAACCTAGTTACCCCCCAAATTTTTTTTAAATACATTTTTTAATAAAATAATGAGATTTTGTGGAAATGTTATAACCAGAGCTAGAAATCACACAAGAAAAGATGGCAGCGTGTCCAAGAGTTTCCGGTGAGAGGGTGCAGTGAGAGTAAGACCCACCTGGTACCCGCGAGCAGAGCCGTCCGATGAGTCAGAAGGTCCCACCAAGGGTAGGTGGGTCTTGCTCTGAGGGAAGGGGGGCAGGCGGGGGCGGGGCTGCAGGAGGCTGGTTTCTGTTAGGGTGGGCACATGTTCCCACGGGTGTGGCCTCCTCCCGGGGGCAGCCCTGGCAGCTCCGCTCTGAAAGCCTGAAGCCAGGGCAGCTCCTCGGGTTAGGAGGTAAGGTAGTTGTAGCTTCCAAGCCCCTTTGCTTAATTACCTGTATTCCCCTTTGAGGGCTTTTGCCTGAGCTGTTAAGAAGAAACTTTGTTATGATAGATGAAACGCCATGGTGTAAAAACAAAAGTAGTTCCCTGCGTGATCACCGCTGAACCTGAAAGACAGGCACTAGCCTCGAGCAACAGTAGTCACGACGCCTGCTGCTTGCTCCCCAGCGTCCTCCTCCTCCTCCCGGCCGCCCCGGGGGGCGGTCGCCGCGCTGCCAGCCCGAGTGACAGGCGTGGCCCCGGCAGCTCATCTCGAAGCCACCGGCCCTTCAGCCAGACTCCAGCTGTGAGAGGAGGCTCTAGGTCAAGCCCTGAGTTTGCCGGTTCTCAGTGTGCAGCTTTCCGGCAGAACTTCACCTTCATGATTCTAGGTTTTTTCCATCAG
Source organism: Camelus ferus (assembly GCF_009834535.1). Lineage (NCBI taxonomy): Eukaryota > Metazoa > Chordata > Mammalia > Artiodactyla > Camelidae > Camelus > Camelus ferus. The sequence goes on along the minus strand of NC_045702.1, from coordinate 2,320,139 downwards.
ACCCTCCTGACCGTTCGTGAACTTAAACGTTGTCTCGTAACCATTCCATTGTTCCTGGCGTGACCCAGAAAAGAGGGGATGAAAGAAACACGAGGCCAACGAGGGAGTGGCCCGGGCAGCGTCGGCCTGTGCTCCCAGGGGTCCTCCTGGAGGTCCCTTGAGGCTGGTGATGGGAGGAGCGTGGGGCCCAGCAAGTCTGCCAGCCTCCCAACGCTGCTGTTCGCGGGGGCCGGGTGCTTGGAGAGCCCCATTCTGGAGAGTGTCTTGGGCCCAGGGAGAGGGGCCCCTAATTTAGGCAGTCATGTCAGGGAGGGTCAGGTCAGAGCTTCTGACCTTCTCTGAAGGCGAAGTGGGTCAGTGAGACTCTGCATCTGGTTCCAACCCACCAGGGATGTCTGTGGATGCAGTGGAGAAGGTTGGAATCATGAGTGAAAGCAGTTTGGTTGTTTTGAAGTTTAGGACAGTAAGACAGAAAACACTGCGTGTGGTCATATGTAGACTTTCTGAACACTGATGTCTTGGTGTTTAAAGAAAGTCTGGGTGTGGCCACATGGTCCAGAACCATAATGGGAAAAACTGTTGTTTGGAGGATCCAACACGAATTTCTGAAAACTGCTATAAATAATCCCAAAAGAAAAAGAGGATTTTAAGGAGACTGTATAATCACACACCGGGTATCTGCAGGGTGTTTGTACAAGAGGAAGGTTAGGGTGGCAGAGAAGCGGCCCAGGGTCTTCAAGTCGATTCAGAGCAGAAGGAGCACTGCTTCTGACTGGGGCTCGAGGAAGCCCAAACACTGGAATTCAGGAAAAATACAGAATCCGTGTCCAAAGAGGCCGCCGTGCAGCGCGATGGTCAGTGCAGACGTGAGCAGGCGCGGGAGGGGGCTGCCCCTGGGGCTGGTGCAGCTCCCCCGTTCGCTGCTTCTGGCTCCCGACGCCGGCACCGCCAGGGCCCCGGGCCGAGAAGAAGAGACCCAGCGGGGAGAGCCCCGCTGCCACCAGCACGTCCGGTGTCGTCACGTGAAGAAGGGGCCTTGTGCACATCCCTGCGTGGTGCCCAAACCGTCCCGGGAGGCCGGGCCCACGCAGGGGCCCGGCCAGGCCTGGGGTGAGGCCCGAGAGGGGGCGTTTCTAAGGGTTTGCAGCCAGTGCCGCGCAGTATCGGTACCATTTTGGCTTCAGGCAAACCTGCGGTACTGGGCACTGTCGGCCAGAGTGGGGGAGGGTTTAGTTGATTTTCAGGACTACAGGATCCTTTCTGAATCCCCATAACATTTTAATTTATCTGTATACATAAACACAGGCTCTTTCTAGAGAGAGGAAGAGCTTTTCCCAATTGCGAAAAAGAGGCCAAGATTCTGAACAGCACAGACACCTTTCTGAGATTATATCGTAGGTTGTCAGAGCTTTTCTTCTGTGTCACGCCCGGTGGCAGGCGGTCCCACCACAGCCCTGACGGGGATCGTGGAATGCGCACGCAGGGCTGTTTTAACGTGCACTTTGCTGCGGGTAGTGGCGCAGCCACTCTCAGAAGCTGTCTGGAGATGTCTTGTCTCTGAAGACTGAGAAGTCAGTCCGGCTGGGCTTGGGCGAGCTGCCTGTCTGTCCGTGTGCCTCCCTGCTGTTTGGGGGGGGGGGCCGGGGGCTGGTGCTCACAGTGACATGCAGACTTCAGACAGATCTTAGCTCTTGGTCTGTTCTGGGTGAATTAAACTATTTAATTATTTGGAAATGTGCTCCTGACTTAGGTAGAAGTACATATTTTCAAAGTGGAAAACAGTGATGTTGGTGATCATCATAATAAGCCTTTTAGCTTTTAGTGCAAAGTATCTTTTCTCTCTTCCCAGTAAGGTGATCATCAGTACCCATCATTGAGGTAGGTCGGCAGCAGTTGAATGTTGCCAGTTTCTGCAGTTCAGTCTCGTATTTGGAAAAGAGGGTTTATTTTTGAAAAAAGGTGCAGAGATGTCAGTCAAGGGCAGCAGAGCTCAGACTCTGAGACAGCTCTCACTCCCCGCGTCGACTGCTGAGAGCCAGCGCAGCCCTGAGCTGGGAGCCTCATTGGGAGCTGGCGCTCTCCTGACTGGTACCCGAGGGGCAAACCACGTAGCAGCTCTCCCTCCGTCCAGCGGTCTGCTGTTCTGTGTGGCACGTGGCGGGAAGGGAGCTCACACCTTCACTTCATTGTGGAATCATCCAAAGGGAGTAAGAGCTAGAAGTGTCTTTTCTCAAGGAAGAGCGTGGTGTTTTCAAAATCCAGATTCCATCTGTGAATCGTAGAGTGTATGATATAAGCAATTAGTTTCTCGTTTGCTCCTAATTGAGCAGTTTTATATTTTTGGACGAAATAAGTTTAGGTGAATTCTTTTGATTCTTGAGGTAAGAGCTGCCACCGTGCTGGCCGCGTGGCGTGGCGTGGCGTGGCGTGGCACTGTCGCGTTGGGGCGTTGCGGTGCCCCCAGTGCCCTGCGGCCCTGCAGCCGTGTGGCCAGAAGACAGAAAAGAGCACCGAGGGCCTCTGGAGGTCGGATCAGAAAGAAAGGCTGGCGCTGCTGGGGCCGCGCTTGTGCCGCGAGGCCGGCCCTCATCTGCACCTCCGCCCCGGCTGGTGGCCGAGCAGCACAGTGTTTGCTCTTGGGAAACAACCCCAAGCCCGCCAGCAGGAGGCCCTTCAGGGCTGCAGCGCAGGGGGCCTGGGCCGGAAGCTTGGAAGCTTGGGACTGAGAACAATCTCTGTCCCGTGACACAGGAGGACTCTCTGAGGCTCACTCTGTGTGCAGGAGAAGCTACCTGATAGCAGTAAGACCAGGTTACTGGGCCTTCCTTGTCCTGGCAACCTTATGATAAGTGAAATCATCAAGAAAATTCTTCTGCTTCTGGGTTTTGTATCTGACAGAAGAGGAAAAATCTGGTGTCTGCTACACCGCTTTCAGAAAACAGGCAGACGCTGCTCACTGCTGCCTGTGGTCCTGGTCCCAGTCCTGGTGGGTGATGTGCCCCGGACTGTCTGATGGGTCTGTGTTTATTAAAATGGAGAGTACTTATTTCATATGCTCTTGCTTTTCTGAACATATTTCAAGGACTGGATGTGTGGCTGTGTGCGTTCACTGTAGGCCTTTGGACAGATGCTTTAAAAGGAAGCGGCCGCATGTGTGAGCACTTTTAAAGGGCGGTGTGTTACCATCAGTAGTTTTTTCTGACTGTCCTGCTTCACTAGACAGAGGCCCACACACAGCAGACAGCTCCTGACCACTGAGTGCGCTGAGTCCTGTGCTGCTCCATCCAGCACGTCCCCGTGGTGGCAAGGCCCCACCTGCCACTTTGCTCATTGCCCCGGAAGCACATGGCAAGTCACTGAGATGCTTGAGAGAGATCGGACTCTGGAGGGTAGGAGTGACTGAGAAATCCAAGTTCTCCCGAGGCCGCAGGGAAGACAGAGCCGTCCCTCCTCCTGGGGCAAGTGTGAGGACCAGCTGTGAGTTCTCCATCCTTGCACTCTTCACTGGCTGGATCTAGCTTCTTAATGAACGCGTTTGGTTTTTACTGTACAGTGGTTAACTATTAAAGGTTTAATTTAAGATGCCACTTAGTACTCAAACTTAAGCACAAAATGTGACCAAATCGTGCTGACGGCTGCCGTAGGCACAGCGGCCCCTCACTGTGGCCCAGCTGCACGGCTGACAAGCTGAATCAGCCCCAGCGGTCAGCAGGCGGTAACTGCCCCTCCAGGCGGTGGGGTCCTTGCTAAAGGACCTCCTTTGTGAGGAGCACTGCTCTTGTGAAGAGTGAGGTGAGGGCCCCGTGGACACTCACGGGAGGAGAAGACGAGAAAGTAGCGCTCCAGGGGTGCCCGCCCTGCCTCTCACAGCAGGTTTAGAGAGAAGACTGGGTGGCTGCTGGGCCAGGCTTGCAGGGCAGAAGTGCTGCTCGGGGCAGCGGCCCAGTGAAGCTCTGGTTTTGGGCAGATTACGTGGGCGGGTAAGAAAAACTGGCAGGGAGGTTGAATTAGTTTTAGTGATCCAGGTGTCAGCCTGGACCCGAATGTTACATTCAATCTGATGAACATTATTTGGTCTTTTTTTGCTTTTAACCTATTTCTCTGTTGTCTTCTCTTTAGAGTTTACAGATGCTTCCCCAGCAGCGGAAAGCCATCGCCAAGTTCAAGGAACCAGCCCATGCGTTAGCATTTCAGCAGAAATTCCACAGGTAGCCGTGCGTGCCCTGGTGCAGACGCGGGGTGGAGGCGGGAGAGCCTCTGCCTGTGGCCTGCCCTCTGCCAAAGTGCTGTTGCGTCACGCGTCCGGGTTCCTGCCTGTCACTGCGGAGACGCCGGGGTGCGGGCAGAGGGCGTGGAGACGGGCGTGCGTCCTTCTGTGACGCGGGTGGTTGCCCCTTGCTTGGATGTCGGCCTTCCCGTCAGTCTGCGTTTTATGTAATGGGTTCTGTTCGTCAGGGCCCCGTTCTGCCTTCGCTTTCTCCTGCCGTGGAGCTGACTGCTGTGTGCTGAGTTAGCTTAATGGTCCTTGTTTCTTTAAATTTCCACAGGCATATGATAGATTTGTCCCACATAAATGTGGCGCTGATTGTTGAGTGATTTCTGGCAGGAGAGGCTGACCTTAACGCTGCACACACATGGTGGAATTTCTTCATGGAAGCTGCCGGCGCAGAGTCCCCACGAGCCTAGGCCTCTCCGTCCTCAGTCCTGCGTGACTTGCCCGGAGCGCCCGACGGCCCAGCGCTGGTTCCAGAAGAGCTGAACTTTCGGGCCGTGGTAGACTGGAGCTGGTGTTAGATTGCTTCGAAGTCTGTTGTCACCACAAAGAACTACAGTTCTCGTTCTCTTTTGTTTTCAAAGTGCTTACAGTGCATGTCGACATTGTTCTTTGTGACCTTACTGTGTGGTCGATTTCAGTGGCTTAGGTTCAGGAACGAGCATTAACGTCACGAATTCTCAGTATTTCTCACAGCAAAGAATATTTGATAATGGTTGCACTTATCTTCAGTGCAGGCTAGACAAGCATTTTCTCAGCCAAGCTTCACTTGTGTTACCTTCTAAGAAAGCCCTCAAAGGCTCTTGTAAAAACGTAGATTAAAATTCGGGTCATTATGATTGACAGTTGCATATCCTGGAAAGCAGGGTATGAGGGTGGTTGGGAGTGGTGCCAATTGTGTGGCAGATTCTGCTTCTTGTAAATATTCCAAAAGCACCAACTTACGTTCCTAGTTCCGAAAGGAACACCCCTTTTTACACTCTTTCCGAATGAGGCGGAAGTGCTGGCAGGGCCACCACGTGCCCGGGCTTAGAGCAGGGGTGGGGGGCGCGCTTGTTTGCTGCCCTGGCCGGGCCCCCTCCTAGGCCAGCCGCGCCGCGCACCTGCCAGGTGAGGGGGGGGGACAGCCCCAAGTGCTAACGGACCTGTTGGGTTTCCCCTCTTTGCACATGCACGTCACTAGCTCTGTGACACATGGAACATTCTCTGGGGACCTGGTTAGCACTGCTTAGGTTAGCTTTCTCTTTTTTTGGAAGGCCTTTGAGCAGGGGCCGTGCTGTCCTTCAGTGGACCCAGGAGCCGGGTGGCGTTTGTGCTGGCGGGGTGCTGTCCGCAGCGTGTGGCGTGAGAGCAGCCGTAGCGAAGGGAGTCTGTATCGCGGGTGAACCTGCGTGAGCTCTGGTTAGGCGCCTCCAGGTGAGACACTCCCTCCCCGTAGAGCCATCTTAGTAAAATCCGTTCTGGGCAAACACTGGAAAAAAGTGCCTTATTGTATTTCTGCTCGTGAAAGAGTTTCACTATTTTGGATTTATTCTAAAGTGGACCTAAACTATTTGAGCAAACGATACTGGGGCATACTCAGCCTTTTAAGCTATATTTTATATCTAAGATTTCATGGCCGATTTATTAACAGAATGAAGGGAAAGACAAGCCTCTTCTCACCGAGTGCCTCTGGTGAGCCTGTTGAGGGCCGGATGTGACCAGAAGCTGTCCGCAGCAGGCGTCCCTGTCTCTCGGCCTTCTCATGGGAGCTGAGACACAGGTCTTGTGGACTCGTGTCTTATGTTCACAGTTGAAGTTTTGTGTGACTGTGTGAAATTAATTTGCCGGAGCTAGAGGAGAGTATTTTAGACCCTGTGAGACTATCTGTAGCCTTGATTCCAGAACGGCATTGTGTGCCTAGCGTGGGCCTGGCAAGTGGAGGTGGCTGTCGGTGGTTGCTCTTCTGAAGATTTCTGCCTCAGGAAGCTGTAGGCACTCGTAGAACGTGCTGGAACACCCTCCCACTGAGGTGCCTGGCCACCCGGGTTCCAGAAAGCCCCCGACTAACCCTCGGAGGACAGTGTCGTGTGCCATCCCTGCCTCCAGATGCTCAGCGAGCTGACCGATGGTCAGCGCGGGGCACCTTCCTCGGCTGCTTGGCCCGCGCGGCCGCGGTTCCCCGTTCCCATGGGTGCGTGCAGATGCCTCTAGAGTGAAAAGCGTCGTTTCTTTGGCTCCGTCCGCGGAGAGTGGCATGGAGATGCCGAGTGGAGTGGCCTGTAGGCTTTAGTTAGGAGGGACCCAGGCCACTTGCCCACTCTGGGCAGCAGCAGGGCTCGCAGTTAACGGACTTCTTTCCCCATTGAGGACTTAATGATGCGATCAAATGACTGACAAATTTTTACCACCTTCTGAAGCTGTCTGAGTGTGCTGTGGCTTTGAAATCGAAAAGTCGCACGTTGTCTCTGAGAGTAGCCATTCAGACGTGCTTCTTTCTAGTCTGTGATAAGGAGCCCGTCCTGTCTGGGCCCCGCTGCTCAAGGCAGACCTCCTGGCCACTTCCAGGTCTGCTCTTGGCATTGTCCGAGTGTGACATGGGCGCCCTGGGACGCGTGTGTTCTGTAACCGTCCACACACACGAGCAAGCTTTCTCTTGGTATGTTTTTGAAAGAGCATCGAAGTCAAACTGGGCCTTTCAGAAAGGCCTGTGTAGAAATGTCCCATGCAGTCGGCCCCCTGGTGCACGTGGCCCCTGGGCTCGGGCTCTGTGAGTGCCGGCTGCGACCGGTAACAAAGGCTTAGTTTCCTTGGAGGAACCTGTGGAAAAGGAAAGAAGCAGAATTAGAAAGTAACGTTCCTTCCATTTCTGGTGCACTTCTCGCAGTGAAGTCAGACCACCGTAAGCTGAACCCTCTTGGAAGATCTGTTGCAACCATTATCTTTGTTCTTTATTTATCATGCATTTAAAATGAGATGCAGAAGCATTTAACATACTGTGTAAATATGGACCTTTTAAAATTAAAATGTTATTGGAAATGCTTTCAATTCAGCAACATCTTAGCAATTTGTTAGTTCTTTTGTGTTGTCTTATCAGAGTTTAATGGACACAGTTCCGTAATTGTTGATGTGTTTGTGTGTATATTCGATTTTTATAAAGATGGTAGTAAGTCAATACATTTATCCTGACCTGTGTATTATTTGTTCCCAAATTCAAGAAGCCAGTAGATACCAGTCTGTCTCATGAGGCAGATACTGTAGGTGGTTATATGCAGCTGAGTTACTTTTTCTTTCTGCATTATCTTGTTTTGATTTTATGCTGTAATGTGAGTTCACCTAGCTGATTCTCTGGGCATAACCTTGCATTACCGTTGGTCTGGCCACATCTGTTAAGTCCTTACGTTGATAGTCTTCTAGGGGAAATCTCTCCTTTTTCCAGAAGAAATGTTGAGGGTCCCCCTTTGGGGACAGGCAGCATCCTAGGGAGGTGCCTGCACCCTCTCCCCCCGGGGAGGGGGAGGGGAGGGTGGGGGGAGGGGCTTCATCATAACTCTTCCTCATCTGGGTTCCTTCTCATGATTGTAAAGGTCCTGGATAAACGATTATTTATGCTTCATTCTGTAGTGTGTTTGCATGGTGACAGCTTAGATCCTGCACCGAGGGGTCTTTTTTTTTTTAAAGAGCATTTTGCTGAATTATGCAAGTAGGCCTTGTTGCTAGAAGGAGGCTGGGAGAGGTGTCCAGGGTGAAGGGGAAGGAGCAGTGGAGGTGGGCGAGGAGCAGTGGTGGAGAGCGAAGGGGGTGCCAGGAGTCGGTGTCGGTAGCGAGCTGCCCTCAGCGCGCTGGCTTCGGAGGGCAGTCAGCTGCCCAGTGGAGAAGCACGCGGGCGGGTGGGCACACGGTGGCCTCGGTAGATGTCTGCGGGACGCCACTGGCAGGAGGATGGGGGCCCGGTGGAGTGTGGACCTCGGACAGAGGAGGCCCCGCAGCTGGTGCGGAGGGCGGATGAGACCCAAGGCCGGCTTTGTGTTGGGAACCGAACACTTCCTTTCTTTTTTTTTTTTCTTTTGGCTTGTGGTTTTTGTTTTGTTCTGTTTTTTGTTTTTGTTTTTTGTTTTGAATTTTATTTCTTTGTTGTTTAACTGAAGGTAAGCTCAGTGTGCTTGTGACTGACAGGGACCCTACAGAGAAGTCAGGTTTTGGTGGAGGTCGGTGTGCAGAGCTCCCGGGGCTGTTCCTGGGGGCTGTGGAGCCCTCGAGACCCCCTTGCTTCCCTCCCTTAGCTCCCCGGAAAGACAGCGTGCCCGGTGGTCCAGAACCGCGTAGGGCCTGTTGCCCTCGGCAGGTGGCTTCGGGCCAGCCGGCCGCGCCTGTCCGCAGGGTAGAGCTGCTTCACTTCAGGCAGGCGAGCGCCGCCCCCGCAGCCCTGCGCCTCGTCCTTTGTTTGTGTAGGGGTGGGGGGCTGAAAGGTATTGCTGATTCTTCACAGGTTTTTAAGTGACATTTCTCTCAAGGGGATTAACCTTAATTAGCAGAGGGAGGGTGTTGATACCTCCCACCCCCGACAGAGGAGATGCAGGCGCTCACGTGGGTTAGAGGGAAAGTTTAGCGATTTTATTGTATTTAGTGAGCATTTCAGTTAACCTTTCAACTGTTTTTAAAACTGAGTGAAGTGTTGCTTTGGACGTTGGTGACTATGAACTCTCCAAAGGCGGTCAGCCTTGATCTACTCCTGAATCCTAAGGATTTTGTGTAAGGTTTTTTTGCAACCTACTTAATTTCCCTCATTTTAAAGTGCCCGTGGTTTTACATGCTAGAACCAAACAAGACTCACTGATTCATATTGGATCCAGGGGTACCTTCTTCTCCAGCGTGTGGCTGGGAAGGACCGTTGGTTTACACGTGTAACCTGCCCTTTCTGGAGAATGTTTAAAAAATCTAAACTCTCTTTTCTGTGCCATGTTTTGGTAGGAAATCTTTCCATTAAGATGGGCAGGCAGGACGGGTGTTTTTATTGAAAAGTTGCTACTTTCTTTTACTTCTAATAGACAAAAATGTAAAAAGGTCTTCATGTGGGTGTTTTGATGTGTTTTATTTCACTAATTTTGGAAGGTATGTAGAAGAATATAGGCCCTTTAAAAAGGAAACATCATGTAGTTTTTAACTTTTAGTATTTTCCACTGAGTGGACAGACAGCTGTCCTGCTTTAATACATTCTGTATGTAGTAGTTTAGTAGACTCTGGGACGTGGGTCTCTTAACCTTCTTTCAGCGTGATTTTCTTTTAAACTCTTTTTCATTTTAAGGGCACGTAGTGGAACGTGATTTTTGAAGGACTGTTTGAATTTTGTGCACCCGCAGCGCCGTCTCAGAGTATATAACTCTAGGTCTTAAAACAACACGTGCACAACACGCTTATACTGTTGACTGAAGAGCCAATAATCACTTGTTTTTATGATTCAGCTTTGCTTTTCACAGGCATGGGATCCAGAATTGTTTTTCCTCTGTGAGGATTTTAACTCTGAGGCTTTCATTCCACTGTTTAATTTTCAGGTTCACCAGCAACATGGTCCAAAATCTGATTTTTTTCTTTTTCATTTTGGAGCTAGTTCCCTTTGCTGGGCGTTCCCAGCCCCGTCCTGCTCCTGCTGCTGAGTGGCTGGGCCGCCAGCCCGGCTCCCACACCCTCCTTCCTTCCCTGGGCCTTCCCCACGAGCCTCCCCCCCCCCCCCCCGCCCCCAGAGGCCTGCCTTCTTCCCCTGTCCTTCCCTGGGGTCCCTTCTCTCCTCCCACTCCTCCTGGGGCGGTGATGGCTGCTCCAGCTGCTCTGTCCAGCGTCAACGCTCACAGCTGCACTCGGGGCTGCCGGTCACGTCTGCCGCGGCCACAGCGCGGCGACTTCTAAAGCTTTGCTTTGACAGGTTTTACTGCTGGTTTGTCCCTCCAGGCCTTTGGTTGGAGACAGTGACATCTGGACTCTGTTGTTTTGCAGTCTGCCCAGGAGTGGCGCTCCGTGGGAGCTGCGTCCCTCAGCCTCTAACCGCCCTCTGTTCTCACCTTCCTTTTGCAGGAGCTCCCTTGCATGAGTTCAGGTTAGCGCAGCGCCTTACTGCGCTGGGACGCGCCGGCCCGTTTGACCTTGTTGCGCTGGCTGACTGTGACCTTCCTAACCTTAGTGCTAGGCGCCCTGACTGGAGTCCACGCGGTTTGTGGGCGGTGCGTTGCGAGTTCAGAAGTGGGAGATGGTGAATTGCTCTCTGCTGGGTTGATCTACTTCCTGTTTTCTGCCAAACACACGCCGCGTACGTGTGCGGGAAGCGCTGTGCCTTGTGTTCCCCGCTCTTCCCTTTGCTCTAATCACTGTGACAGCGCCATCAGGAACATTTGTGAAGAGCAGTTGTGACATGTTACAGGACATGAACAAATGTACCCTTGTGTGTATCATGTGTGTGATTCCGTGCTGAAAACTGTGCTTTGAACTGTGTTGTAATTTGAAAGATGTGTTAATAAAACATCTTCTCGTTTCCGCTTCTGTTCTGTAGCTTTTATTTTCTCCCGCCACGTCCCACCCTGCGGGGGCGAGAGCGCTGGGCCCGCTCCTTGGAGGACAGGGTCATCTTTCCCCGGGACAGCGCTTCATCCCCGGGCCCCGCCCTGGTCGGCCCTTGGCCTCCAACAGCTGTCCAGTCGATGGGCGCATTTGAAGGTCAGGGTGACTGCTTGTCTTCCTTGCGTTCCGTGGCCTCCTGAGTCTGAGCTGACCAAGCAGACAGCGTCACTGTGTTTTGTTGGAAGTAGGGGATTTCACATTCTCTTTTTAAATTTTTAAAGCATCACAAATAATTGTTTACGGTTTTCAAAGGGAATTTGTATGACACTGACTGTAACACCGGGCACGGAGAAGCTCAGTCGCCTGGCCTGCCTTCTGCCTTCGCCCTGGACTTCCCTGCTCTGCCGTGCACACCTGTGTCCACTTTCCATTTTAGGGGTCCTCAGGGTTCCTCGTGTTGCTGCAAATTGCTCATAATTCGTGGTCTATTTTGAAAATATTTTAAAAAATAAGGCAATGCCCCCACCCCAAACATTGTCAAAGAGGAGAAGCAGCCCAGGTGCCCCCGACCCGCTTCCCACCCGCTGCCGAGGCCGGGCTGCCCCCGGCCGGGGCCCGGGCTGTGTCTGCCCTCAGGTCCAGGCGGGCAGCACTCCCGCTTCGCCTCGGAGACCACCTTTCTCACCTGTGAGGAGGGGCTCGCCTCTGACAGCAGGTGCTCCGCCGCGGAGCCAGGCCCGCTTTCCGCCCGGCACCACTGTGCTTCCAGCCACGCTGGCAGAAGGGTCGCCTGCGGGGTGGAGGGGGCCGTCTTCTTACAGGAGCCTCGCTCCACACAGACACACCCCTGCCTCACGGACAAAAACGCGACTGACCTAGAGGTGGCCCGTATCCTTACCACTGCTCTCCCGCAGCAAGGATGCGAAGCCAGTCCTTTAAGGAAGAAAGAAAGCGAGAAAAGAGGCTGGTCTGGGGGGAAGCAGACTGAGAAGGAAGTGATGTATCAGAGGTCAGTGGGTCTGATCAGTTCCTCAGGTATAAATAAGAATCTGAAAATGCGTAGTGATTAAAGTCGAAGCTGTTTTCCTTCCATTTTAACCCAGTTTCCATGGGTAAGTCATTCTTTCTCTCAAGCCTGGCCCTTGCTCTGGGTGAGGGTTCCTGGGAGATGAACTGAGTGTACCTGCGGATGTCAGGTGGAAGGTGGCCTCCTCTGAACTGGGGAGACTCCTTGTGAACAGCTCCTTGTGCGGAGTCCCGGGTCTGCACACCTTGTGCCCACGGGCGCCCCGGGAGGGGGGTCTGGGAGTGTCTTCCCAGGGTGCCCGCAGGAACGGGTGTGTGTGAGGGGCTGGAGCCCCCTCGCAGACAGGGGTGTGGAGGTTCTGTGTGCATCTGTCACAGCCGCCGCCCTGGTCCTGCCCATCACGGGTTTGCCTGGCATCCGCCAGGCTCCTTTATCCAGAGGCTTACTTCCACATTTTGAAGAAAGTTATAGTCAAGTCTGAAGGGGAAAATAAGTCGCCAAGGAGTTCTCTAGGCGAGCACAGGGCTTCCTAACTGTGGCTCCGAGAAAGAAAAGCACAGGAACAGTGCGCCTCGAGGCGTGGCTCCTGGGTCAGGAAGCGACAGGCCAGCAGCCCCGCGGCCCCGTGCCCAGAAGTGCCGGTTCTCGCGGCCCTTCGGTGCCGCCTGCGGACGGGCGGGCAGGGCGGGAGGCCGAGAGGCCTCTGCGGTTAACCAGGAAACAGTCCTGCTGCAGCGGTGCGGCCCCCTCCCCCGACCCGCTTCTCCCAGTTCTCTGGACCAGGTCCCCACCAGACTTGTGTCTGGGTGATAACGGGGGCAGGACAGCATCAGGGCCCCTCGCAGGCCTGCAATCAGAGGCGGATGGAGAGGTGCGGGGAGGGCCTGGGGCGTCCTGGGGGCGCAGAAGCCGGGCTCAGCCCCCTGTGTCCCACGGCCTTGAGCTGTGCTGGGTGGACCCAGCCTCAAGATTAGGGTGGGGCGGGGCAGGGGAGACCAAGAGCAGAGGTTTGGATGAAGGACAGACCCACCTGGGCTGGGGGTTCAGCGGCCCTGCTCTGCAACCCCCGTGGGGGCCCCAGCACTGGTGACCCTGAGTGGGGAGGGGTCCTCGGGTGGATGTGGCTAGTGGTGGCCGGGCAGTGGGCGCCAAGGACCCCAGGATCACGGGGAGGCCCTGCCCCTCAGCTTCGGGCTGGGAGCACCAGCCTGTAAGAGCACCTCGCAGCTGCCGCCATGATGCTGGGCTCCTGGGCCCGGCTCCAGCCTCGGTGCTATGCAGCCAGGATGGCACAGCCTCAGGGCCTGACCCGGCCTGTGCCGCAACCCAGGCCCACCCGGCTGAGTGGGCCTGCGTCCTCTGTGATGGCAGGTCTGCAGTCCTCCATCTCTCCTCAGCCCGCAGGCCTGGATAGAGGGCTAGGTTTCCACCCCATACCCGGTGCCAGGGTCTGCGTGGCCGGGGATCCCTCTCCCAGGGCTGCTTGCCTGAGACCCGCATCTTTGGAAGAGCCGGAGGTGGGGCTCCACCACCCACGACCCGCCTGTGGGTCACACCCCCCCAGGGTCCCCGTCCTCCCTGTTGGCTGACCCAACACTTCTTTCTCTCCATCACTTCTGTCATTATTCTTGGGAAATGTCATTGCCACAGTATGATCTTTCTGAGATGGAGACCCTCAGTCCCTAGACTTCCTCTCCCCCTCAGCTGCCCCTCCCACTCCTTGTCCCCGGCCCAGTAGTCGCCAGGAAGTACCACCTTGGCCGGTGTGGACACCCCCTGGGCTCCAGCTCTGCCCGTCTGCACCCGTCCCGGACCTCCACGCCGCAGCCCCACCTCCTTTTACTGCTGCTCGCCCAGGGCAGACTACTTCTGGCCGGCCCTGGAGTGGTAACCCGCTCCCGGGGCACTTCCAGCGCCCTCGCTTTCTCTCCCCACCTTGACGCTCACTCGGCAGGACTCTAGCCTTGCATCCCAGCTCTGACCGGGGTTGGAAAGACGGGCAACCACGCGGGCTGGTCTACTTCGACTTCACAAAGATGAGCCCCGAAGGCTGCCGGGAAACACTCTGCGTCTCGGGAGTATTTTGTCTCCTCGCTTCACAGCGCCAACAGCCTCTTCCCGCTCCCATTTCAATACTAAAACAGAAGCACTCAGAAGAGAACATCCACACCCCCTCGTCCCCACGTCTCCCAGCCCGCCTCTTCGTGCACCTGCCTGGGCCACCCGTCCCCCTGTGACAAGAGGTGAGCATCCTGCTGCCTCCGAGCTGCCTCCCGCCCCCCCCCCCCCCAACTGAGAGACCTGGCACCAGCAAGTATCTCTTCTCACTCCTGAATTTGGTCTGTGCTGGACCTTTCCCGTGAGCAACAAACATGCGGTAACAGCCTCCAGTCAAAACGTCCTCCCTTGACCCTGTAACAACTTTCAGCTATTAATGCATAATTTTCCCCACGTCTGTAAAACTCACTGAAGGAGTTCTCCTTTCTTGCTGTCTCCGTTTTCTCTTTTAGAAATCCTCTCTTGAATCCATACCAATCTGGCTTTTGACTCCCAATATTTGTCCAAAGCTTTTCTTGCCAAGAATGCTCCTGGTCTCCATGTCGCCAAATTCAAGGATCCAGCCCCAGGGCTCATCCCAGGACCATGGGTTAGCAGCCTGGTTTCCTCTGAGACCCTGAGCAAAGCAGAGTGTTTACAGGCTGCAGTGGTGGGAGTTGCCTGCCGAGATAAGCCAGATCCTGCTAGGAGGATGGCTTTGGAGGTATCTCGGCATCAGACGATGGTTCCCCTCCTGCCTCCTGTTTGCGGCTGAGAGAGGGGTGATGCTTGATGTCGACCTGAGTGCCTGGAACGGCAGGTGGACGATCTCTGCCCGAGTCCTGTCAGGGTGGAGAAATGGCCAGAGCAGACCTGTAGCGCTCCGGGGTTGGGGGCCGGGGCGCCCCGAGGCGAGAGCCCTCCCTGGTCAGGGAGAGACACAGCACTGAGGCCTGAGGGCCGACAATTGCAGACCTGGAGTCTTGAGAGCAGCCTCTGCGGTCGTTCTGGGCCAGCCCTCTCGTTTTACAGACGGAAGGGCCGCTCGGCGTTGGGAAGAGCCTGGAGGGGGATGACCGCCAGCTTCCACCCTCGCTTTCCCGGAACCACTAGGAGGGACACCAGGACGCCTGTGCTCAGCGCCGGCCCGGCCTCCCTGTGACCGACCGTGGCGGCCGGAGGGACGCCTTCCGCGTCTCCGCCCTGCGCCCCGGCATGCGGGCCGTCCTCCCAGCTGCGGCCTGTGCGCTGACTCCCTGGGTCCCTGGAGGGCGGGGGCCGCGCTCTTGCCTGCTCCAAAGCAGGAGAGTGGAGCCCACGGCATGTGCCCTGATGACCGTGCGGAGGTGGCGGTGAGAGGCGCCTCCCTGGCCCACAGGCTCCCGCACGCCGCCGGTCCGCGCTGCGCCGCCCTGGCCGGGAGACGGCGGCGGGGCCCGCGGCCTGGTGTGCAGCTGCTGCTGACCTGTGGGGCGAGGGCCGCCAAGAGCCTGGCGACATACAGACGCCGCTCAGAGTGACTTCCATGTTTTGGAAAATACCCCCCTTTTTGGTTGAGAATATAAAATTATGTTAACCTCCCCTCCGCGTCTGACATTGCCAGCTGTTTCCTTCTGTCCTCCTTGGCTTCAGGGGGCTCCTTCCTTTGTGGGGTGAGCCGCACACGCCTGCCTCTGCTGAGCGGGCCTGGGTCCAGGGTCCCTGCAGCGGGTTCTGGGTCTCATCATCCGTTCCCCGGAACGGCAGCTGGCGCTGTGGAGGGACCTCCGTGCCGGGAAGACCCTGCTGTCCCTGCTTCTTGCCCAGAGGAAGGTCAGGAAGGCCGGGTCCCAGGGGCCTGGCAGGTGGCTGCTCACTGAGGACAGGAGAGCTGAGCCCGTCGCCTGGGCCGCGGCTCCGAGAGGGACCTGTGGCTCCAGCTCCAGCGCCCACCGACGACAGCCGGAGAGTCTGCACCCCAGCCCTGGCTAAGAGCAGGCTTCCTGGGGCTGAGGCTAAGGCATCCATCCATAGGGACCCCTCTGTTTCCGTACCCACGGCGCCCAGGAGCGCCAACTCTGGTCCCCTCCCCTTCCTGTCGCCAAGAGGGAGATTCCTGCAGGGGAAGTCGGTGACCTGGGGGACGCTCTGCGTCTGTCCTAGAATTTGTCTGTTACAGGATCAGCAGGGGACCCAGCAGACTGGGAGGTGAGCCCAGGACAGGACAGGAGCACCGGCGCCCCCCCCCCGCCCAGGGAGCTCAGTCCTGGCCCCCTGCCAGGCGATGGAGTGCCTGAGCCCCCGGTTTCATCCGGGTGCCCACCACCGGGGAGTGAGCCTTCCTGGGGGCGAGTGGGGATCAGGAACTGGGCCTGGATGTGAGCTGGGGAGGCTCCGTCCCCATCAACAGAGAGGGGGATCCAGGGATGTGCAGGGTGGGCTGGGGTGGGGGTGTTGGCCCCCAGCCTCCGGGGCCTGGCCTCTCCTCTCTCCTCTGCTGCCCTAAGCTCTGTTCTGCGTCGTCAGCCCCTCTGTCCATCACCTCTTGCCTGCCCCCTTCCGGTGCCCCCGGGGTCCCCATGTGGCCTGTCCCAGGACCAGCTCCTCCCCCTGTTCCGTTCCTCTTGGAACCTGTCCTCAGAGAGGGGATTTGATGCTTAAGAAGTGACTCAAACGTCATACCCCCCGAGGCTTAGCATTTACAGTCTAAGCTCGCAGTCTCCCTGCAGAAAGGCAGGCAGCTTTATCTCTTGCTCCTGAATCCCGGTGCCCTTGGAGGCTGGGATGCCGGCGCTGACGCAAAGTGAGGCTGGTCCCTGCCCTGCACCCCAGCCCTCAAGAGGACCCTCGGCGCCCCTCAGACTCCCTCCTGCCCTCCACCCTGCCCGCCCCTCCATCTCTCTCACACACACTCACAACTCAAGCAATATACTCGCACACACACACCCCACAATCCCAACTCACACGCTCAGACACACACACGCTCAGCAGTCACACCCTCAAACGCTTCACCCAGATGCGTGTGTGGTGGCCTGCGTGTCCACACCTTCTGGGGTGGGGAGGGGAAGCAGCGGGCCCTGGGGCGGACGCGGGGACTGGAGGCCACAGCAGGCAGGAGGGACAGGAGGGGCCCCTGGCCTCCGGGAGAGCCGCCGGCAGCCCGCGGGGAGTGAGGGCCCAGGGGTGTCGGTGTCCCCGGGGATTGGGGTGGGGGGAAGCTGGGCCGGGGAGCCCAGCCTGAGGTCAGAGGGTCCCCCTGGAAGAGGTTCAGGATGAGGGAGGCTGCGCCCCTCCGCCTGGCACACTCACAGGCAAAGTATTTTTAAACTCGTTTCCTGACCTAAAAAGCCTCTTTTTGGACTCAACACCTAGTCTTCGGGACAGACACTGAGCATGGCCTATAAATAGCTCCGCGCGGCGGGGGGTGCGGTGGGGGTGGGGGCTGTGGTGGCCGCTGTGGGCGTCCGGGGCGCAGAGGTGGGGGCCGGCGTGGGCGGCCCGGGTGGCTGTAAATCGCAGAGCCGGGCCGCGATGAGACGGGCTCACGGGGCGGGCGCCGGGCACAGCGGCCGCGGGCAGCCCGCCGGGGCTGGGCGGCAGGCAGCGGGCGGGCCCGGCCGCCAACCTCGGGCAGGATCTTTGCTCTGCAAACTTAAAAATCAGTTCACTCTCTCCACAACGGAAGTGTGCTCCTTGCGTTGAACTAGGAAAATACAGAAAATGGAGCAAATCTATATTTATCTAAAATGTTTCTCAAACCCGGCCCTGTTTTGCGGTGTGGATGAGCTGGCCGTCACCTGTCTCAGAGAGGCTGAGACCCGATGGGGCTGCACCTCCCTGTCTCCACCTCTGACTCTGGGGGGGTGGGGGCCTCTCTGCTGGGGGGCCTTGGAGTGCCTGGGGCTGCCTGTGTCCCCCAGGTGCTCACCATCCCTGCCCCCCTTCCTTCCTGCCTCCTCAGGCTCCAGCCACTGCGAAGCCCGGGCCAGCTGGCAGCCAGCGGGGGCGTGGTCGTGAGGGGTCTGTCCTGCTCTGGGGCAGCAGTGAGACCTGGCCCACAAGGAGGGTGGCGCCAAGCCTGGTGCTGCCTGGAGGAGGCGCCTTCCCGTTCCCTCTGTGTGGTTCTTGACCGAGCCCCGGGGTGCAGGGCAGTCACTTTAAAGCTTCTCCCACAACCCTGGCCGTTATCCTGAGGCCGGTCAGCTGCCGGAGGGAGAGGGCAGAGTGCACCGCAGACAGCGAGGGGGAGGCCCTGGCCGTGGGGACGCTTGTGCGCGTGGGGCCGAGTGGGCTTCTCGCCGTGGACACGTGTGTGGGTCGGTTGTCATGCAGAACGTGCCCCAGCGTGAAAGGTGCTGTGAACGTGGGGTCAGCAGTGGTCTGCCAGGGCTTTGTTTTTCTTCAGCTTCTCCCTTGAAAGAGAGAGACGGCTGAAAGGGGGCTTGCCTAACACGGGGCCTGCGTCTGGGCGGCGCAGGGCCCTGCCCGGGGGGCCAGGGGACAGAGAGGGCTCTTTCCTCCACCCCAGTCACCCTCCGGGCAGCTCTGCTCACGCCCCAACCAGCCTGGATTCTGGGGAGAGGGGACTCCTCTTACAGCGTCTCGGGCCCCCAGGTGGAGGCGCGGAGGACGCCGTGGCTGGGCAAAAGCCACGGTCTTCCCCACTGAGAGTGGCGCCCAGCGCGGGCGCGGCCCCGGGGAAGAGCCGCCCTGCTGGTCGCTCCTGCCGCTGCTGTCGTCCCTCTGGGTTTTCTGACACCGCCCGGCCCAGGGGCCCTCAGGATAGAGCTGATGTAGGCCTCAGCCACCCCACTGGGGTGGACCCCCCCCGGAGATGGGCTCATAGAGAATCAGATGCCTTCACCTCTAGAACTCGCAAAGGCTGCCAGGCATCTCTGTTCCGGGCGAGGTTTGAGCGTGGGTCAGGGGTGCTCTGGCCTTGAGCAGGAGTATTTCTCAGCTTACAGGGACATCCCCTGTGACGGAACGGAGGCCCGGTGCGAACATCTGCCCAGCCCCCACCAGATCAGAGAGCTGGAGAGCCGTGGAGCCCAGTGGCTCCCCCCACCGGTGAGGGCTGTGTCCTTAAAGGGGAGGCGTGTGGCTTCTCAGAGGGGACCACCAGACCACTGTCCACGTGTGCAGCCCTGGCCCCTACGGACCTCCTCACAGGTCGCCCCCTCCCCTAAAGGCGTGGGAAGTCGTCTCAGGCCACGGAAGCCAAATGAGGGTCCACGTGTCCAGGAAACGGCTCCTTCCAGACGCAGCCACCATGCCCCTGGCAGGAGGATTTGCCGAGCCACACCCCTGGCCGCGTCCCTCAGCTCTGACGTGGCTCAGCTGGTCCAGACGCAGGGCCTCCCAGCCCTGGGGCCCTCGGCACCAGTTAAGCAAAGGGAAGGAATGAGGTGGTGGTCCCACAGTCCTCCCAAGCCCACACTTGCACGCTTCCCTTTCCAGCACTGTCATCTTTTTTCCCTTCTTTGACCACTGATGTCTAAGAACAAAGTTGCCCTAAGGGCACCGACCCAGGCCTGGTCCACCGAGGGCAGCCCTGGTGTCTGGGCTTTGTCTCCGCTCCGGTGGGTGGGGAGGGGTGCTGGGAAGGGCTGGCGCTGTCTGCTCCTGCATGGGGACCGCCAGGCCGCTGCCTCCTGGGGGCTCACCCCGCCTCCCTGCTCTCTTTTCGAAGGTACTTTTTTTTTTGAATTGAGGTATAGTCAGTTTGCTGTGTCAGGTGTACAGCACAATGCTTCAGTCATACATGAATATATGTACGTATGCATTTTCATGTTCTTTTCCACCGTGAGCAACTACAAGACACCGAATGTGTCTGATGCTTGTGTTCCGGTGTTTGTGTCTGGCGGTCAGGCCTGGGTCGGCCCCTGTCCTGGGAGTAAGGCCCAACTCTCCCCCTGTGGCCACCAGAGGGCGCTCGGACTCCACTCTGGGGAGTTTCTCCTTCCCACCTGGCTGCCCTCTGGTGATGCCTGATCCCGGGAATCTTCCACAGGAGCTGAGGCGGCTAAACCGGAGGCAGGGACCAGCTCCCGCCACCAGCACGTCCCCCAGCACCCGTCTGCTCCCAGCCGCCTTCTACACGGGGCCCCTCTCCTTCCAGGGGCAGCAGTGAGGAGACGGGAGGCTGCCCAGACGTCCCCGGGAGACGCGGACCGGCCTGCACCCTCGGGAGGGGCAGTGGTCCTGGTGGTGCCAGCAGCCCCCTCCTCTTGCTGGCTTCTCCCGGCCGGCCGTGGGGCCCGCTGGACCCATAGCTGGAGTGCAGTCGCCTGGGGCGGGCAGTGATGGGGCACTGGACCCTCGGAGCCCCAGGCCCGGGAAGGTGACTGTGCCCTCCCACATGTCACAAAACCACTCGAACAGCAGCAGGATGCATCTGCGGGTGAGCGGGCGGGTCCAGCCCCACCTCAGCCCGTGCTGATGCTAACACGAGTCTCTTCCTGAAGCAGCACACGTCACCCCCCAACCCCTCCACCCCCACATCTCTGCCCACACTCCGGCTTCTTGGGCCCACGTGTGGCCTGCCTGTGGGGTCTGGCCGGAGGGTTTCAGCCAGGATTCTAGTGACATGGACCTGCAGGGTGACAGACACAAGGACCCGGGACTCTTTTCAAAGACGTTGGGTTTGTTTTGCTGCCGCTTGGTCTCAAGGCTCAGAAAGGGAAGCCTTGAGCCCTCCTGGGGCCTGGAGAAAGGGAATTCCTGCTGAGATGGGACGGAGCTTGGTGTCCAGCCAGAAGGGCGTCCGTTTGCCCTGGAAGCGAGCGCATCGGCGCGCCCCGGCCCACGTGGGATTTCACGCGGGAACCGAGGTCGATGTACAGGGGAGGTTTTCCCTTGGAATTTTTGGCATAGTATTTCTTCTGATTTATCTTTTTCAGATTTCTTGACCCTCTTATTTAGACTAGTTTCCCCCTTCCGGGACACAGCTGCTTGTTCTGACAGCCAGAGACGCCCATGGAAGCACATCTTTTGTACCATCCCGGCGTCTCCCTGTCGTGGGACCTGGAGTTTGTCTGGAAGGCGGAGCTTGAGCTTCTATCACTTTCTTCTTAATCTGAGAAAATCGAGCTCAGCCAAGAGGAGCCAAGCAGGTCGTCTCCCAGTGCCAACTTCCTGTCTCCCTGGGGGGACCTTCGCCAGGTGGGGGTCAAGTGCTGGGGGGTGGGCTTCTAGACCCTTCTCCTTCCTCCTGTGCAGGTGGGTCTCTCCAGTTTACCCCACACTCGATTAGCACTAAGGTTCACCTGGTACACCACCAGGTCTCCCTGGATTGGTTGCCCCAGCAAGAAGCAGGTGCCCCTTTGAATTCCAACAGAAAATGTGCTATGATGGCTGCGCCCCATGACGCTCGGCCCCCACCCCGCCCCAACCGTGGGCTTGGTTTCCATAGGAGATCCTAGAAGATCTGGTTGGCAAACTTTTTCTCTAAAGACCCAGACAGAAAATATTTCAGGCTCTGCAGGCCGTGTGGTCTCTGATGCAACTGCTCAGCCCCGCTGTGGGAATGGGAAGGCTCCTGGTCGGCAGGCAAAAGAATGAGCCGTACGGGGGGTGGGGTGGGGTGGGATGGACCGACCACTTGTCTGCGTCATCAGGGGACCCAGATGCCCCCACCCCCAGCCCAGGACCTGACTCACAGGCGGGCATTTTGTTGCTTTCTTGCCAAATCTTGCAACCGACTGGCATTCTTTGCATGTCTGCCTAGTATTTCCCACGTGGATGTGATGCTGACAGCAAAGAGACTCAGCCAGGAGAGGATGGGGCTGGGAGCTTCCTCCAATGGCAGGGACACTGTGTGCTTTGTCCCCAAGTAAAGACCCCACGGCCTGGCTTTCCCGCCCACCACAGGATTTCAACGGTGCACCCTCAATGACATTTTTTTCTTTCACATTTTCAGGACAACCTGGCGGAAGAAAATGTGACTCGTAGATGACCGTGTGGGATAGGAATTTTGCCACAGACCAGACATTGCAGAAAATCTCTGTAACTTCTTTAATTATTCAAACAATAGAGCACAAAGATAACAGTTTCAAGTACATTCTGATACGCGTGTTTGACAGGGATATGCATTTAGTCACCAGGGAGGCCGGCAGCAACACCACGCACCCACTTGGCACAAACTCATGGCCCCGTGAACTCTGAAGCGGGAGAAGTGGAGCCTCGTCTGACGGGAGCAGGCTGCACCTGCTGGATGCTTTATACTCAGTGTCTCTATGAGGTGGATGTGAAAAAGAGAGTTCTTATGGTGAAGCTGGAAAGTATCTTAAACGGTGGGGCAGGGAGGAGGGGCGCCGCCACCTTGCCTGGCCAGGAGGGGGCGCTGCCCGGCGCCGGCTGCCTGG
This sequence comes from Camelus ferus, assembly GCF_009834535.1. NCBI lineage: Eukaryota > Metazoa > Chordata > Mammalia > Artiodactyla > Camelidae > Camelus > Camelus ferus. The sequence continues at coordinate 2,297,929 of NC_045702.1, read as the reverse complement.
TGCAGTCGGGTCTGCCCACCGCCCAGCTTCTCTCTTGGACCCAACACTTCTCTCTTTAACTGATGGAGATGCCCCGCTGATTAGTCAGGCTGGTCACCACGGCCAGACCTGCTGGTGTGCCCTAGTGCTTCTGCTTTGACTAATACGCAGACCTGAACAGAAACCACCAAACTCACCAGGGATCATAACCCGTGAACCTGCTGACCACCTAGAAGACCAAAGAACAGTCTTTTACCAAGAACTGAGGACCACTCCTGCCTGAATGGCAAGCTCCGGCCTGCGTGCTGGGCCCTCTGCCCCCCGGCACCATCCATCCGAGCACATGGCCTCCAGGAAAAGCCACACCTTGCCAGACCTGCAGCCCAGAGGCCCCCCAGGGACCTCAGCCCTAGCCTCAGAAGCAGCTTCTCCAGACCCTGTCAAGGCAGGACTGAGGCCTGCCCCTGGCCGTCAGGTTCAGTTCTGCTTCCCTAAACCCAGGTCAGCCTCCAGACGTGACTGATCTGCTGAGAGGCCCCCAGGCGACACCGCCCACCCTTCCAAACCCCAGCTGGCACGGGCACTTGGACCCAGAGCACAGAGCCCCTCTGGGCTAAGCCTGCAACCCAGCTCCAGGCGCGGAGGACAGGCCCCCTGGCCCCGCTGACAGAGTGCCCACGAGGGGAGCCCCAAGGCCTGGGCTGGCCACTAAGCCCTTGCCTGACAACCACTGCAGACAGACAGCTTGGGTGTGGAGACACCAGCGCGGCCCGGGGGCCCTGAGTCTCCCTTGGCTGTGGTGGGAGAGGAGGGAAGGCTGGGGTCCACACCGAGCGGGCGGAGGAGGCGCTCTCCCAAGTAGGCCTGCAGAATATCCACACTTGGCCCTCTGCTCAGGGACCCTTCTGCAAAGGGTTTCCCAACACTTCAGAAAGCAGCTAAGGACCTCCCCCCTGCAAGGCCAGGGGACAACGCACTCCAACCTGGGGCCACCGAGTGGAGGAACTGAAGTGGGCCAACAAGTCCATGGAGCCTGGGGAGGCAGTCTGAGCTCTGGCCCCAGGGCCACCTCCTCCAGGCAGGCGGCGCTGGTTAAGTTGGGGGGAGGTGGGGGCAGAACGGAACCCAGGACAGCACCGCCATCCTTTGAGTATAGAGACTTTCACACAATAAATACAAACAGAGCTGAGGTTTTTCTCCAGTGACGGAAACAAACAAGTTGATTTGGTTCCCTACTTTGGTTCCCTATGTACGTTGATCTGAATTCACAGTATAAGCAACACATCTAAATATAATACTGGGAACTCCTGTCAGCACTAGGTTTCCCAAACAAAGAAGCCAAAAAAAAAAAGGAAAGAAAACGGGGCTGCAACAGGAATTCTCAGTTATCATATACTAACCGGTCTGTGCGTGGCACATTTTATTTCTATAAAACTATTACAAAATATTCAAAAATATATTTTAGTAAATTTACAGCAGTTATTTCTCAATTTATTAATGCAAAAACATCCTTTGTTTTTCTCTGTACAAACTACAGGCTCCATCCTCGTGCGCTCTTCACTATGTGCACTTTTAAAAAATATTATTTTCTAATAAATTCTTTGAAGTTAAAAATAACAGAGGTCTTCCCGTTTGTCCAAGAAAAAAAAAAGTGTGTATGTGAGTGTGTAACAGTCTTGACTTCCAAGAATATGGCCAAAATGGTGATGACAAAGCCAATATTAAACCAAGAAGACGATATAGGAGATGACTGTTACAATGGCAACTAGTTAAATTAAAATAATATATTTTCATATTTTACACTATTTCAAAAATGAAATGTAATTCAGTTAAGTATTGAGCTCTCAAAAATCTAATTTACAATTCTGTGTATAAAAATATAATTTGTGGACCCCCACGAAGCATGTTTTAGTTTACACTTGCTGACAAGCAGGAGCGTTGCAAAGCAGAAGTGGAGAGCAGAGAATTTTGCTTTCTGAAAGTCAGGACGAGGGACGTGTAGAAAAATAGCCTCTGAGCAGGTCGCTTGGCCTCACAAAATACTCTTTCCCCTGTGAGCACAGTTCACATGGTAATAATAAATTATCCAAGAAACAAACTATTTAAGGCTCTTGAAGGTCCGGTTCATATTATTTAAAACATCTATTCATACCAAACAAATAAATAGCCAGGAGAGGTGAAAAAATAACCAAAAGTAAACAAGAATCAAAAAATTCAAAAATATATATAGATGGACTAAGCACAACGACAGGATTTCTCGGGGCTTTGATTCCTTATAGTCTACTGTGGACTGGCCTACTTTATTATTATTATTATTATTATTAATTATTATTATAATTAAAGTCTCATTTCGTGCGCTTTTCCGTGTGTCATTTGCGGTATCTTGCGGTTGCCCCTCCCCCCGCCCGCCCCGCCCCCTCCCGGTGCCCTCCCCGGCCGCCCCTGGCCTTCAGCTGGACTTGACCGCCATGCCGAGCGGGTGCAAGGCCTCGCTGTCCAACAGCCAGGTGCCTATTTGGTAGAGCAGCTGCGAGTACCAGTGGACGCCCACGGCGGCCGGCGCGGCGGCAGTACCTGGCGCACCCGGCGCGCCTGGGGCGGGCGGGGGGACGCGACCGCCGCCCCCGCCGCCGCCGCCGCCGCCGCCGCCGCCGCCGCCGCCCCCGCCGTCCCCGCCGCGGTCCGTGCGCGAGGGCGCCAGCGCGGCCAGGAGCGCGTGCGCCAGGCGGAAGGGCGCGAAGGCCCGGTGCGCCCAGCCGTGCTCCTCTATGACCGCGTAGCACGACGCCAGCACCCGGTTGATGAGGATGGTGCCCTGCGCCGTCAGCGGCGCGTACGCGCCCGTGGCTTCCTCGCGCAGCGTCACGCTGTGCACGGCGGCGGGCAGCAGCCGGCGGTCCCCGCCGCGCTCGGCCACCACGTACACGTGCTGGCCCGGCCGCACGCTGCTAGCGAAGAGCGCCCGGCGCGCCGGCGCGCCCCCCGGCGGCCGCCCAGCGCCCGACAGCGCCTCGGGCTCCCAGGCGGCCGAGCCGTTGTGCGGCGCGACAAAGAGCAGGTGTGCGGCGGTGAGCAGCAGGCGCTCGCGGGGCTCCCGCGTCTCGATCACGTAGAAGACCTTCTTGGCGCCGTCGTCGCGGTCCAGGAAGGTGAGGAAGTCGCTGTAGAGCAGCTGGCCCTGGTCGTCGGCCGCCAGCACGCGGTCCCCGGGGCGCAGATCCTTCACCAGCTTGGTGCCGCCCTGTTCCAGGTGCACCGTGGCCGAGCCCGGGAAGCAGCCGCCCGATTTGGCTGCCACCGAGTTCTCTGCGGGAGAGGAGAAAGGAGAGAAGAGGAGAAAAGCTGGTGAGTCCCGAGAAGTCACGAGTTTGGAAAGGGGGGCGCAAGATTGGTGTCCAGAACGGGGATGCGCTGGGCTCCGGGGAGAGATTCCAGGCTGGTCCAGTGCAGACCTCCCTGCCCCATCCCCACCGCCTTGGTGACCAAATTGAGAGGCAGACATAGTCCTTAACGACTCTTAGGATTGGACTGGTGGTGACAAAGGTTGACTGGCGTCTCCAGCGGGAGGCCGGTTACACTGCTTTCCTTCCGCCCCCCCCCCCCCCACCAGCTCAGCACACACCCAACCTCGCCACGAATTCAGAGGGTTATTTGCTCTCCACTTGGATTCCTCAGGAAGCCTCCTTGAGCTCACCCGGGCGCCGGGGCGCACCCTCCCTTCCTCCCGCCTCCGGCGCGGGGCGCGGCGCCCCCTGGTGCGCTCCGCACCCGGGCCGCGCGGCGGGGACCCTAGCCCACCGGTCCCCAGCGCCCAGCGGGGGGCCTTGGTGTTGGCCTGTTGGAGGCGGAGGCGGGGGTGGGGTGACAAATAGCTGTAGTAGTTGTAGCAACTGGACAAACATTCCAGAGAACTGGCCGAGGTGTGAAATCCGGGCCTTGTGTGCATTTTCTAATTAAAATCCAATAAAAGGCTCGGCATTGTCATTGTGATTTCTGCAACAAATGGGAGGCGCTCTCGGAAGAGGGGCCACTTCCATTTTCTCCCCCTCCCCTTTCTCGGCTCCCTCTCTCTCCAGCTCTCGGCCGCCCCCTCCCTATTTGCTCAGGTGCACCCCACCCCCCTTCCCAGTGCGATTCACACGCGGGCTCTCCAGAAGCCCGGGCCTCACAAGCACTATTTGCACAGTCAGGCCTCTCTTCCAAGCACTCAAGATGTGTATTTGAATTTTAAATGGCGGGGCCTGCTCCGCGCTCTGCAAGCGCCGGGTTCTCAAGGCCCCTTGACTACCCGCTTTCTCCGGCCCTCTGTGGCTCTCTGAGGCTCACTGTCCTGAGGACAATAATCCTAGTCGGGCGGCGAGCAGGGGGCCGGGGAGGAGGGGCAGGGAGGTCCCAGTCTCCTCTGCATTCCAATCTCCGGGATCATGCTTTTTGCAAATAGAGATCGCGAGAAAGAATCTTCCCGCTGGAATTACTGAGGGTTTTAATCTTCTCATAGGTTTCCCCGGCATGAAGTGCGGGGCTGGCCTTTGGAGACCCGCCGCAGCCGCCCGGAATGCGCCCGGGGCTCAGGCGAGCCCGAGTCGTCGAGTCGCACGACCCTGCTTGACACGCACCGCACCGCGCCCGGGCCAGTGTGCGCGGAATGCCAACCATCGGCTCCCCCGGAGGGATTACCGCTGCGCGCTGGCGAGGAGACCGCCAGGGACCCCCGCCCGGGGGACCCCGCGGCCCGGAGGGGGCGGCTCGCCGCGCCTCCATTAAGGAGCCCCGCGAAGTGGGGGCGCGCCTTCCTGCCCTCCTGGCAGCTGAGACTTTCTTGGGCTGTCAGCCCGGCCCTTCTCCCCACCCTTCCACACCTTTTCTTTCTGTTGGGCCAAGAAGCCACTATTTTCCTTACCTCCAAAGTGTGTCTTGCCATTTGTAAGTGTGTTTCTACTGACATACGCTATTGAAATACAGTTTAGGAGACAAACAGGCAAAACTGGGGGATGGAGGTAGGGGAGACGGTGCCTCCTAAATTTACTGTGAACTGTTTTGCTAAATGCACCAGCTTCTGCTGAGATGAAGAGAGCTGCATCCGTAGCCCTGGGGCTGGTGCGTGCGTGTGCGCCTTCCTTCCGAAGCTGTTCCCCGCCGGCAACAGCATGTGGCGTTGCAGGCCCAGGGAAGTCCGCCTCGCGCCGCAGGGCCGCTGCTCCAGCTGCAGCCTTGGCTTTCCTGGCCCTGCCTGTGGCTCAGGGCCGCCCAGCTGGTTCCTAACAAGGACGGATGCTTCTGGGCTTGCGGCCTCCAGATGTTGGAAGTGGTAACTACTGGGTTTATTACCTCCCACCAGGCCTCTTTCCAAAGGCTGAGAGAGTGAGTGGGTGAAGTTAGTTTAGAATCCACAGGCGCTCAGTGGGGAGGGGAGTGGACAGGGGCTTCCACCCTGGGCAGAGCCTCCTGTGCTGGGGGGGGGGGGACTAGTGGGGGGTTGTTCATTCTTAAGCCCTATTGAGGCAAAGGCTCTAGGCCAGAGTTGGCCAACTGGGCAGGGCTGCAGTCTCTCACCAGGAGAGTCTGCCCCTCATTTTCCCTCGATGTCTCTGCCACCTGCAGTGGGGGCTCTGGAAACGGGTGAGGGGAGGCTCAGGAAGCATATGCCCTCTGCATCTGGGCCTGGAGAACCGGGTCCTGTGTGGCCTCGACGGTAGGGACATCCTGGCTAGGGGGTGGGGCATACGCCCCAGAGACTATTTTCCCACATAGAAACACCAGTCACCACCCAATCCCCTCCCTGCCTGCACCCCGCCCTCTCTCCATTTTCTCCTTCCCCTGAGTCAGGCTGTGGAGTACACAGGGGAGCGGGGGTGGGGAGGGGGGAGTAGATCTGGCGCTGTGGGGGGGCACTGTCAGCGTGGGTGGGCCCGCTGCCTCACCTGCTTTCACGGAGCAGTGGATGTGCGCCTTGGACTCGTAGTAGACCCAGTCAAAGCCGGCCTCCACCGCTAGGCGGGCCAGCATGCCGTACTTGCTGCGGTCGCGGTCCGACGTGGTGATGTCCACTGCACGGCCCTCGTAGTGCAGGGACTCGTCTGAGTGGTGGCCATCCTCGTCCCAGCCCTCGGTCACCCGCAGCTTCACTCCTGGCCACTGGTTCATCACGGAGATGGCCAAGGCATTCAGCTTGTCCTTGCACCTCTGCGGAGAGAAGGGGGTGCCCCGCGGACGTGAGCCTCTCCCCGGTGTGGGCTGCTCTGCGCAGTCCCCCAGGATGATGGCGGTGCGGAGAAGCAGGGGTCAGGGCCTGGACCTGGGCTCAGCCAGTGCAGGAGAGAGGGCACGCGGGTGGGGGGAGGCATCTGCATGAGGCGCAAGTCGTCTGGGAGGTGACCTGAGGGCCTTTCTCCAAGTCTGCAATAGCAGAGCTCCTATCCTGGCCTAAGAAGCAGATGACATTTCTCTGGAAAAAGTAACTGCATGTTTTTGGACCAGGACTGCAGACCCCTCCAGGAGCACCCTAGGCTATGCCCACATCCTCCTCCAAGACGCCGTCCATGCCCCTGCCCTCTCTGTGGCCCCCTCTCTCTGCAACTGTGCAAGGCTCCACCCATCTCCCTGGGCAGACACCCTTGTCAGGAGGCCAGAGAGAGGCCCAGGGTGCAACTCCAAAGAAAAAAGAAAAATATACTGCTTCTAAAAGAATGAGAAGCCTGACCTTAACTGTGTGCACTCCCTCCTGCCCTGTGCCTGTCTGAGGTGAGAATTAAGCCAAAGGTGGGGGGGGGGAGCTGATAGCAACCTAAGGGGTGGGGGAGCCAGCAGTGGAGGGCAGCCAGGTGAGTTATAATTTTCAATACGGCCAGGGCCGGATGACAAACATTCTTTATCTGGACAGCCACATTCCTTTTCCCCGTGGAACTCTTTTCTCCTGGCCTTTCTGTGGTCTGATTGTGTCTCTTGTTTTCCTTAACCTGTTCCCCGCCTCCCCTCTTGTTTTCTTGGCCGGCACAGAATGGTGTCCTGCAAGTTTGAAGAGCAAACTTAAGAGGTGGAGGAGGGGATGGGCTGGGAGGGGTGGGGGATGGGGAGCCAGAGAGGCCTGCAGCCTCGGAGCTCTGGCCTTGGGGAGCCTCCTTCTGGAAACTGCCCTAGTGTCCCCCCCACCCCACAACAAGGAAGCTGCCTGTAGGAGTAAAGAGACAGACTAGGCGGGACTCCCGTCAGGGTAGAGTTGTGGGAATTCCTGCGGGATTCTCGGGTCCCATTTAGAAGGGGATGTGAGAAAAAGCTGAATCGTGTGTGTGCAGATTCTGTCTCACTGGACGTTTACACTGCAGCCGATGGGGTGCGGGATTTAAAAGAGGGGAAGTGGTGACACGGTCATGATGGGGGCATCCCCCGGAGAGGCAGACCGAGGCGGGTAGGCAGCAGTCCCAAGCTGACTTCTGCAGAGGGCAGGACTGGTCTCCAGGCGGGGCGATGCTCTGCTTGGGACCCGCTTACCGCTTACCGAGATGAACAGATGGCCCCCAGCGAGGACCCTAACTGTAGAGCGGGGAAGCGCTCTTCCAACAGAGTGGGGGAGAGGCTCTGGCAGAGACTGCTGCAGGTTTTAATGGGATGTGACCGATTGCGCAACAGGAAAAGTCCTGTGCATTTGACAGCAATAAAAACCAGTATATGGTTGTAGAGTTAAACATACAAATGTGTGTGTGTGTGTTGGGGGATGGGGATGGGGAGGTGGAGCAGAGGGCTGGGGGCGGCCCTAGTTAACAGGTTAGCGCTTGCAGGTTTCTGGTCCTGCCAACAGTTTTCTTAAAAAAAAAAAAAAAGGACAGAGTTTGAGTGAGGTCATCTTGAGGATTGAATGCGTTTTACATGAAAATCAATCAGTAAACCAGGGTCAGTTTAGAGCGGGGACGTGAAACCGGCTGCGCAGGCGCACACTACCGACGCGCACACGCAGACACTCGCATCCCGGGCCCCCATCCCACTCCAACTCCCTGCTTTGGGGGCTCAGATGAAGCTTTCCGCAGCTTCCCCCGAGGCGGCTGGCGATGGGGAGGGCAGGATAGGGAGGACCCGTACCAGCGCCCAGCGTTTTGCGCTGCGCCACTTGGGCAAGAGGTGGAGACCCCAGACGAGGAGCCCCGGGCCCAGCCAGGCCCGAGTCTGCGCCCAGCGCCCCACGCGCCCTCCCCCGGCTCCGCCAGGCGCAACGCGGCCTCGGCCCCCGGCGGCAGGGCTCCCTGCGCCCCGGCCGCGCCGGATCGTCGCAGACCAAGCCAGGAAGCCCAGGCCGGTTATCAATTCACTGGGTCGTGTGCCGCGAATCAAGCCCGCCTCTGTGCAGCCACCGTGAAGCCCAGCGGGGCCGACGGGCCCGGCTTTGTGTCGGCGGAGGCCGAGTTGTTCCCCACGCCTGAGCTCCCGCCACCTCCCCAGTCTGCGCAGCCGCTGCGCGCCCCGGAGCCGAGCGGGGACTGTCACCGCCAACGCCGACGGGCTTCCCCGGCTCGGGGGAGGGGTGTCCCAACTTCAAAAGGGTACCCCCCAGTCCCTACACACACCCTTCTCCGCTCCTCCTCCCCCACTCCGGAAAACCAGACCCCTCCCATCAACCCACACCTGAGCGCCGCTCCCCGGGGCTGCCACGCACCCGGAAATCTGGCCCAACCGGGCGCCTGAGGCTGATCGCCACTGCAGCCCGCAGGCCCGGCCCCTCGCCGCCTCCTGCCCCCTCAGAGCCCCCTGGCACCCTCGGCCTGCGGGGAGAGGTGCGTCTGTCTGCGCTCCCCCTCTCCGAGTTAATATTAACCAGGAGCTCATGCGTTCCTGAACTGCTCTGAAAGTTCCACTGGGGACGATCTTGCCATGGTTGAGGGACTTGGGCGGCAGTCACATTAGAGAGACAGAGACACACAGAGACGGGGGAGGAGGGACACGCACCTGAGAACAGAGTCTAGGCGGTTATCTTAAGTGAGGGCCGGCGGGTGAGCAGGTGCCCCAGGAGCCCGGGAGGCGTTGCCTGCTCCCCCTCCCCGGGCCCTGCCCTCGCCGCCCAGGTCCCCCGCCTTCCCCACTGCAACTCTCAGGATCAGGGACGCAGGAAGGACTCGGAAGGGATAAACCGAGGGGCACCTTTCAGGCCGCCCCTCCCCCCAGCCATCCAGGTTTTTAGGGGACACTTGTGGGGTCCGTGGTGCAGTCCTGACCCGGCCCTCCCCACCCCACCCCCACGCTGGCTGCCCCTCCCCCCTCCTTTTGTGTCGGGAACGGGAATAGCCACTGCCCAAGGAAAAAAGTATTTGTTTTCGTTTCGTTCGTCTGAGGGAAGTTGACAGAAGGTCAGAAGTTCAAACGCTGCCAGCGCACGCGGCGGCGAGAGTGGCCGGGCGCCGGGCCGCGCGGCCGTGGGTCCCGGCGGGGCGGCAGGGGGCGGCCCGGGGAGGGACCGTGCGGGGGGCTCAGGCTGGGGCGCCCCCACCCTGGAACCGGCCTTCCCCTCCCGCCTGGTCCCGCCGGTCACGCCCGCGCCGCCGCTCAATCCGGGCCGTCGGAGCGCCGCAGGGAGCCCTGGCCGAGCCCGCGCTCGGGCGCGTGGAGGGGCGGGCGGGCGGGCGGCCGCAGCCCAGCCCCGCGCGCACTGAAACCCGAGCCGCAGGATCGATAGCCCGGGAGTAAGTGGAGATGAGATGCGTCTGCCTGGGTGCGCGGCTCCGCGCGCTCGCACTTGGTGGCCGGGTCCGGGTCAGGGCGCGAGCCGGGACCCCTCTCCCGCGTGGGAGACCCGGGACCTCGGCGAACGCTGAGCCCTCTGGCTCGGGGACCGCCGGTGTTCCCGACCCCATCGCTTCCTCTGGCCTCGCCCCTCTCTCCCGGGTTCCAAGAGACCCCGGGGAGGCCCCTTCCCTCCCGCAGGGAGCGAGGGTGACCAGGGGGTCGGAGTCCGGGACGAGCTGGAGAACTGCGGCAGCCGGCCGCACGCACCCGGCACCCCGCGGCCTGCGCAGAGTTAATTGCGGCTCGCGCTGCGCTCGGGCACAGGCGCGCGCGTCCACACTCGCGGTCCAGATTTAAGGTGGTCGCGAGGAGATGAGAGAGCGAGGGATAATGACCCTCTCCTTCGCTCAGTCTCCTACCCAGTCCGTTCGCTTAAGCCGGCTACCCTGCCGGCCCCTCTCCTCTCTGGGCTCCGCAGCAAGGCCAGAATCAGAATCGGGCTGGGGAGCCGAGCGGCCCAGAGGGGGCTTCTGTCTCCCTCCCACCCCCAACCTCCCTTGCACTCGCGCCCCACCAGCGCCGCTCCGTCAGCCGCGGTGCGCTCCTAGCCCTAAAGGTAGGACTTGAATATTTTAATAGGGCAATAAAAAGGATGTTGACCTATATTTGCCAGGAAATCCATTTCCATCTTCAGTTATAGTGCATGGAGTTTCAGAAAGTCTATCATTGGCGGGGAGATTGACAGCCAGAAGTCTCAAACGGAGGCCAGGGGGAGAGAGGGGCGCCTGTTTTGCTTTGGTTCTGCTTTCCAGCCCCCCTCCCTTCCCGCTAGTATATAGTTGCTCCTAATTCCTATGCAAGCAGGTTGAAAACTAGCGTGATGCAATGCCAGTAAGTTCTAAGTCCCTCCCCTCAAGTACCGCGGGCTCGGGAGAACGAGAGGGCATCCTTAAAGAAATATCGATACATTCACACTCTGACGGGCACGAGTGCCAGCGATGGGATCGCAGGGGAGACATGCGATCCGCTCAGGGACCAGCCCAGCCGCCTCTGGAGCCCCGACCTTTTGTCAGAACTGCCTCCTGCCGTTCCCAGTTGAGGGTCTTTGGTGGGGGGCTGCAGGGCGGTGATAGTGGTGGGAAAGAGCAGCACAGAGGAGAAGGGAAACGTGTAAGCGACGAGGCTACACTGGCACGGTGACCCGGACACCACTTTATGTTTAGGGGGGACTCTTGCCCCCTCCCTCCATTTCCGCTCCCAACTTGGAGAGGACAGATGCCCCCAAAGTGAAGGTCTCCCCAAGTTACAAGCCAGAGCTGAGGCAGGATGGGAAGGCCATCCCAGCAGGACACATCAAATCAGGGCCATCTATGGACCACATCTCCTCCCGTCCCTACCCCACCCCCACCCTAAACTTCTCCAGCTAGACCCTTTACCTCCATTCCCCACAAGGAAGAGGAAGGGATGGGAGGCAGGCAGGTGGGTGGGGAAGGAGAGGGTAAAATCGCCTTTCTACCTGCCTCCAGAGCAAACAGACTGAACTGCATGGTTACACATAACCCCTTGAAAGCAACACATTCCACGCCCCGCGCTGGGTTTCTACCTGAGTCATCAGCCGGTCCGCTCCAGTGTTTTCTTCATCCTTAAATATGATGTCGGGGTTGTAATTGGGGGTGAGCTCCTTAAATCGCTCCGAGTTTCTCGTGATCTTCCCTTCGTATCTTCCACTGGCCCCTAGGGTCTTCTCAGCCACGTTGGGGATAAACTGCTTGTAGGCTAAAGGGGTCAGCTTTTTGGGGTGCCGCCTCTTCCCAAATCCCCTGCCGGGTCCGCACGCCAGCCCCGAGCACACCAGCATCGAGGAGATTAGCACCACCAGCAGACATCTCGCCAGCAGCAGCATCTTGTCCATGCAGCCAAGGACTTCAAGGCTGGCCCGAGCAGGTCCGAGTGCGCGAGTGTGCGTGCCTGTGCCCTCTCCCCGCCTCGCTGGGCTGGCTGCTGGCGCCCTCGGCTCTCTCTGCCTCGCTCTTTCTCTTCCTATATAACCTTGCCTGCCGCCGCTGCGGGGGACTCGCCACTGATCCCCACCCAGACGGGGGCTGGAACGGCAGGTTGCTGGTCGCTGATAACGGAACACATCAGAGTTGGGGCTCAAGACGGCAATCAGAAGACAAAAAGAGTCTGATTTTAAATGGTAGCAAGCCTGAGAGCTTGTGAGAGAGGCTGTCTTCAGTACTATATTATAGCTGGCAGGGGCGTATCTGATTGGCCAAAGCAGCACAAGCTTGTCTTCTGATGTTTAACCCTAAAAAAGACTAATTTTTTTTTCTGTAGCTGCTGTTGCTTTATTTTCACCTGAGGGCTTCGAGTTAAAAGGAAAAAAAAAATCTTTACTAAGACAAAGGTGGGAGGGAGGGAGGAGGCAGGTTCCTTAGGGTAACATCGGTTCCCCCCTGCTTTGTGCATATCTCCTGTACCCCCTTCCCTTCCTCCAGAATGGTAGGTGCTTCAGTTAACACCAACTTAAGTTTTTAAAGGACAGTCTAGACACCCCCCACCCCAGGTTCCATCATCAAACAAATATTCTCTCAAATGTTTGAGGGGCCAAGCTGCCCAGGTCTTATTTAAATGTTTTCCCAGAGACTTTATCCTGCAGGCCAGGTCGCTCTGCATTTTAAAGAAAGAGGGGTCTCTGCCCCCTCCGGAATATTCCAGGCACCTCAACCTGACCGGCTGGCCGTGCTATCTGAAGTGCTTTAAGCATCTTAGAAAAACTTGAAAATACTGCTCCTTATGGTGTTTCAATTAATGCATTATTTTTAACTCTCTGAAAGTGGAATGGAGGCGTGCTCAGGGGCTGGTGCAGGGTGAGCTGAGGACGGTCCAGCTGGCTGGGCCCAGCGGGTCTGAGGGCTGCACCCCAGCTCAGAGAAGGGGGCTGGTGCTGGTGCCTGTGTGGTGGGCGGAGGCCCATTGTGCCTGGGGGCAGCGGCGAGTGGGCAAGGCTGTGCACACACCACCCCCATGATTCAATCGATCGGAGCAAAGTGCAGGCCAGGGATGAGCTGAATGTGGAGCTCAGACTCCTTCCACACTATGCCGAGCTGGCTTCTCACGGCGCTCAGCAGGCCGGTCTGCAGGGGCCTGGGGGCTGGAGCCCGAGGCTGCGCAGAGCCCCAGGGAAACAGGCAGAGGAAGGGCGTCCAGGAGAGGGCACGGCACTTGGAGCTGGTGATGCTGGAGTCCCAGTTCCTGCACTTCTGTAAGAAACTAACTAAAGTCTTATTTAAACCTGAAAAAGAAAATCTGAGAGTCCCCCTCTTTGCAGAATATGCCAACCCCCTTCTCTGCCCTGGCCATCTCACTCAGACGCAGTCGCTGCTCCAGAACAGGACGAGGCACTGAGAGCTCTCCGTGTGGACTGGACCAGGTCAGACCTGGCTGTCACTCCGGGGAGCGAAGCACTCTCCCTTGGCCCCAGCCTGGCCGAGGGGAGCAGGAGAAGCCAGGTCTGAAGGCTCCATCCTTGAAACAATGGGGCATTTGCTGCAGTCCAGCAGAGGGTCCGTGCAGACAAACTTTTTGAGGGGGGGAGTGTGGAAGGGGACATCTTAGAGCCTGTGGTTGGGCCTTGCAGACACTGCGCGTCACCAGGGCTCTGCTGTCTCCCCTCCCCCACGCTTGCTTTTTCTAGTCTGTGATTTGCGAAGAATCACCCCAACTTCATCACGGCCTCCCAGTGGAGCCGGTGCAGAGAGGTCACTCCGCCACGTACCCAGAAGAGTGGGCCTGCTAGAGGTGGGCAGCGCACAGCAAGTGTGGTTGTAACGCTGTTGGGCAGGGTGGTCTTGTGAAGACCCGGGCCCTGGGGACGCCCCAGCCTCCTGAGTGCCCTCCCCCGCGTGGCATCTTGCCCCAGCCCCCTCCCTTTTGCCAGTCTTTTTCCGCTCAGGCAAAGGCGAAAGGGCCGTAGCACCCAGTCTCCACCCCACAGCCCCAGCCCGAGACACTGGACCTGGTGTGGCCACCGTGTGCACAGGGATCCCTGCCCGCAATCCCGCAGGTGCAGGGACCTCAGGCCGGCCAGGTGCCCCTGGGAGCACCGCTGGCGCTTTGGGAGCCGAAGCCTGAGCTGCAGTGAGATCCCTGCAGCTGGGCAGACTCGGGGGCTGCGTGCTCGGCTCCCTCCAGTGCACGCGCCCGGCCCCGCGCTCGCTGGCAGAGGGAGGTCCCCAGCCTGTCAGGCCTCCTTACTCCATTGCTCCAGGGTTGGGCCGAGGCCACTTCCCTGTCCATCTCACCACCAGCTTTGGACACCCCCAGAACCTGTCAGGGCCGCCTGCCCAGGAACTGGCCAATCCTTGAGAATGAAATAGGGATGGACCATAAACTGTCCCTGACACCTTAATTCTGAGGGCCGGACCCTGTTGTGTGTGTTGGGGGGGATGGGGTGGGGTGGGGTGCGGTGGGGAATCTGGACAAGAATCAACCCGGTTTGTATTTATTGCCTTAGAAACAAGGACACCAGCCCAGCCACCCCGAGAAGGGACGCCAAGGCCTCCCCCTCCTCTCCTTCCTGTCATCCCACCCTCTCCCCACTGCCCAGACACCAGACTCGGGCGGCTTCCACCTCCAGACGCCAGATGGCTCCCTCTCTTTGCCTTTCCCCCTCCAGACAATTTGGGCCCCTCCCTGTGCAGGTCAGAGATTCCAAACCCTAGCCTCCACTTGACCTGGCCAGATATCCCAGGACACCCCCAGGATCCAATTCTAATTTGTCTGGGCTCTGCCCCTCTTTCCCGAGGTCCTCTGCATTCATCCCTCACCCCTCCCTCCATCCTCGCACCCCTCCATCCCTCACCAGCACCCCTGCTGAGGACAGGTGACTGCCTGTCTTCTGCCCCCGCCCCCCAGGAGGCACCTCCAGGGCCCGGCCCCTGCCTCCCCACCACCCCCGCCGCTAGATGGCCTCCTCACTCTGCCTTCAGGCTCTGGCTCTGCAGGTTTGGGAAATGCATGCAGACCAACTTGGGAAGCCCCTGGAAGCAAGGTGAGCCAACTCAGTCATCCGCCCCAACCCCCTCATTAGCTTTCCCAGTCCCCTATTTCCCTTTTCCCAGACTGGTACCCGCTGGGCCCTGCAGCTGGGGCTCTGGCCTCCCACACAGCTCCAGGGCTGTCCGGGACCCCGGGCCCTGGGTCAGAGCTCGGAGCTCAGCAGCCCTCCTCCCCAACCCCCTGCCTTTGACTTTCTTCCTGATACTTTCGCTCAGGCTCTTTCCATCCAATCATCCAGTTTCAATTCCTGTCTGATTTGGTCCCAGTTTTGGCAAATTGAATCTCTGTCATTCTCCCAGTGACTGCCAGGCAGGGCCCTGTCTGAATTTGGGACGGATGTGGCCCTTCAGCACCGCTCTCCCAAACCCGCATTCCTCGCCAGATCCCGGGGCCCGATGGAGGAGTCTCCAGCTTCCCAGAGCCCCAGGGAGCAGATGGCCCAGGAGGCCCAGGATGCACCCTCCTGCTCATG
Source organism: Camelus ferus (assembly GCF_009834535.1). Lineage (NCBI taxonomy): Eukaryota > Metazoa > Chordata > Mammalia > Artiodactyla > Camelidae > Camelus > Camelus ferus. Next base: position 2,282,709 of record NC_045702.1, on the reverse strand, counting down.
ACTGGAGTCCTCACTCAGGTGACCAGCAGCTCTCCTCTCTGTCCTGACGCCGGCGAGGGCCCTGCGCATCCACAGGCCTCCCTGCATGCATCTCCCCACTGCGCTGCAAGCCCACGGTGGCAGTGGCGGCAGTGGCTGGGGAAGAGGCCACCACCCTGGCTGTGCTGGCACCAGGGGCCAGCGGGGCAACGATGTCCACTCGGGCTGCATTTCTCAGCAGAGCAGAGTGGAGAGAGGACCCTGCGAGGTGATGGGCGGGCAGGGCACCCCAGCCACTCGCTGCATCGTCCCTGGGGTCGGCCCAGGCTCCCTCCCGGCCTCAGCCATTCTCTGAAGCGAAAGCGTGCATGACATCGAGGCCCCTTGCACCCAGAGGGCCTGTGTCCCCAGCCTTTATTCTTGCTGATTCTGCTCGGCAGACCTGGGGAGCGCTAGTGGGCCGGACTGCAGCACACCCGGGGGGCTGTGTGTTTCTCGAGGGGCAGGGGGCTCTCCATGGCACACGGAGACCCCAGAGCTGCGTCACGCTTCTCCCCAGGACGGCCACATCCCAAGTCTCCTTCGCCCCGTGCTGCTCCTCCAACAGGTTGGGCTTGACACGGCCGGAGACTGACCTGCCGAGCAACCGCCCAGCTGTGAGCCAGGAGCCACGCTGGGTCCGGGGGACTTGGGGAGGCAGGCATGTTCAGCCTGATGTGCACTTTTGGGGTCTGTGCAGATCCCTCTCTCCAGCCCACTCAGCTCTGTTGAGTCACTTGACATTCACTCTGAGCCGTGGGCGTCTAATGATGCCTTAGGTGTGTGTGGCCCTGACCGTTTCAAACTGGTTTCACGGCCATCGTCAGGGACTCTCGGGCCACGTCTGTGGGTGGGACAGAAAGCACAGTGCAGGGAGCCGGCCTCATGCCCACGGAGCGAGGGAGCCATCTGGTCTCGGATCTAGTTCTTCTGATCCCGGCTCCTCGATGCTGTTCCCTGTCCCACAGCTACCTGGAAATTCCACCAGGAGACGGTCATTCCTCAACTTTCTGGACCCAGTTAAGACGCAGATGCCCCTGGGCAAGCTGATACAGTAAATGCTCATCGCATGTCAGGGTCAGCAGGGAGCTGCTCACGGAGAGGGAAACCCAGCCGGCAGTGCCGGCCGCACTCCTGCCACTCCCATGGCAGCTCAGGGGTGGGGCGGGGGAGGGGGGATGGGGCATCCTCAGGACGCCCCTGTCCTCATGGAACGTCTGTCTGTGTCTGGGTCCTTGTGGCTGCTGGACCTGGAGTGAAGCCCACAGAGCCTCACACGGTGGGGCTGGAGGACTGAACATGTGCGAGTCTCTGATCCTCTCTGGGAACTGGGGAGGACGGTGAGGGGGGAGCGTGAGTGCGTGTGAGCCCAGGAGGGGGTCCCCAGAACCGGGGGCTGACGTGTTAGCAGGGGCCCTGGAGCTGGGCTTGGGGCGTCTGGGCTGTGGGCATTCTCGGGGCAGGGCCCCCTGTCTCCGCAGGCAGGGAGTGCTTCCTCCTCCCGCCTGGGCCGGGAGCGCCCTTGGCTGGCGGTCTCCACTCTTCCGCTGCTCCAAAGGAGGGTGGCTGAGACCCTTCTTGGCAGCCAGCAGAGTGCTTACATCATCTGAGCAACTTCAGTCCAAACGTCTTCTTCTGAATAAAGAAGGGATGCAATGCTGACTCGCAGAAACACGGAGGCCGTTTCTCTACAGGAGCGACAGACGCATAGACTCACCAGGCAGGAGCTGGTGCCCGCCAGCAGCTCTGCGGGGAGCGACCCCGTCATCACGGCTCCCGCATCCCGGCAGGCCGGTACCTCTGTGGCTCCAGGGCTGCCCTCCTCTGCTCTCGCCCTCTTGGCCAGTGCCCTGACCACTCCTGACCCTTGTTTCCTATTTGCAAAAGTGTGGGCTGAATTAACTGACGGCCTTCAGCGCTGTGAGTCCGCGATGTTGCCCTCAGGAGGATTGAGGACGCTCATTGAACAGTCTCTCTGGTGGGAGATGGAGACTCAAGCGGGCCCGGCTGCCCTGCTGTGACCCCCCCTCCTGGCCCCTTGGGTGTGTCCTGCGTCCCTTGGACGCTTCAGCCCCTCCCCGGAGATACACCTCTGGTTCACGTTGGCTTCCCAGGGAACTTTAGGCTCAGCCGCACACTTGCTCCAGCACCAGCCTCATGTGGAGTCAGGGAGGCCCTCGGGGTCCCACTTGTCTGGCCTCTGAGATAGGCCGGCAGCCCCACGCAGGCGCGTCCGCTCTTTCCCAGACCCACCCTCCCCCCAGAGAGCATTCCCTTCTCTGCTGTCTTGAAAGAGGATGACACGTCCCTCTAAGGTGCACAGCCAAGAGCTGGAAACACAGAGGCATCAGAAGGAGGGGCGGGGCTGGGGCAGAGGAGGCACCAGGAGGCGGTAGAGGGCGCAGGATGGGAGACTGAGGGTGCAAGCGCTCACCTGGGCAAAAGCCGCTGGGACATTAGTAATTCTACAGGCCCCTCCCTGGGAGTTGTCACATTACCGGAACATTTGGCGGGTGTTAACAAGAAGGCCTGGGAGAGGAATTTCTTGGGGGAAGACAGAAGCCACCCTCGGGGGCGGCGCAGGAGGGCTGAGCCTGCCTGTGTGCACCCTGAAGCCCGGAGGGAGCGCTCACTGGGACAGAAGAGGACCATTCCCTGGAGGCCCCGTGGCCCCCCGCCCAGCCGAGGAACTCAGTGCAGAGTTCTTGCTTAGGGACACCATGTCAGAGTGTGGCATGCTCAATGTCCCTGCCGGGCTGATGCCAGCACATGTGTGCAGCAGGTGGCAATGCCCAAGGCCACTTACCAAAGTGGACCAGACTGACCTCAGTCTCCAAGTGCCAGGTTCTGCATTCCTGTGTCCCAAGAGAGATACCCAGCAAAGTTGCATTTCCAGGCTGGCCTCTGAGCTGTGGACAGAAACCTGGGCTTCAGGTTAGGCACGCTCAAGGACATTGTTTCTATGAATCCTTGAATTATCGATCTCTCAGATGACTGTGGAAAAGAAGACAGAACAGCATGAAAGAAACCTTTAAAGAAGAGCAGTCTTCCCTGGCTGGCTTCTCTGCATCTGTTTTAGGACTTGGGACCTTCACCTGGAGGGGGCCCTGGAGAGGGCCAGCACTGCTTCATAAGACAGAGATTTTCAGACACAGGACTTCCAAAGCCTGCCTCATCTCCAAGTCCGCTGTTACTGTTGCTCTGTGTTCTGTGCGCCACGTGACAGCATGTGGGTCTCCAGGGCCTTTGATCAGCCCTGTGGGGGAGGCAGTAGCACCCAGCTTTGGGGGCTATCCTTCTGCAGGATGGAGAGCAGAGGCGGTCAGATACGCAGCCCGTTGCTGTGGTGGGACACCGCCCCTTTCTTTCCTTCTTGCCAGATTGCAGCTCTTGCTGATTCCAGTTTTGTTTTGCAAACAGGTTATTGGTGCAAACGGCTTACGTGGTATGCAGATCCAGGCAGACAACAGGACTCCCCAGAGCCAAGTTAGCCCTGGTCCTTCCTTGGCCTCATCTCTGCCGAGGCCGGGGTCCCATCACCTGGGAAGGACAGATCGTCTGGAAGCCTCACCAACCGCTTTGGCCACATGGCCTCCGAGTGTGTTTACTTTGGCACCAGTTTGTGCCCTGTCTTGGCTCAGAGAGGCCCGAAGTTTGAGCTCAGGGTGTCGGCAGGGCTGTGTTCCCCCTGCAGGTGCCAGGGAGGGCTCTTTCCCCATCTTTCTCTTAGCCTCTGGTGTTGCCGGCAAACCTTCGTATTTTAGGGCTAAACACATCACTCCAGCCTCTGCCTCCAGCGTCATGGACCGTCTCCTCTCTGTGTGTCTGTGTGTCTCTCCTCTTCTTAGCACACCGCCAGTCACTGGGCTGGTGCCCCACCCTCATCTGAACTAATTCCATCTGCGAAGACCCTGTCTCCCAGTAAGGCCACCCTGGGAGATACCCGGCTTGGCCGTGAACTTGTCTTTTGGCCCCAGTTCAATCCACCGCAGATGGATGAAGTGTTAGCTCTTCAGTAGGAAGTCAAGTTCCCCTGGCCTCTCAGGTAAACTCTTGGTCAGGATGATCTTGTTTCCTCTTGGGATGGGAGGCAGCAGCGTGGATCCTGGAGCTGGGGTTTCTGTTGCCGCATTTTGTTGTCTCTCGTTCCAAGCGCAGAAGCCATGTCCCGGTGGTGCTCTGCCCGAATCCATGGTATTGTGAAAACACTTCGTGTGTGTGCAGATCTGCCGACCACCCGTGACCTCCCCGGAGCCCCGGCAGCCCTGGGTGCTGGGCGAGGCCTGGAGGCATCGTGCTCACGTCACAGGTGAGGCCACAGAGCCCACAGGACACCCTACTGAGATCTGGGGGGTCCCTCCTTCCCCCCAGAGCTGCAGCCCATAGTCCTGGGGTCTTTAATCATAAATGGCGCTCATTTGATTAACTTAGAGACGGAAGATTCCAGATTTACTCTTCTCCTGCATTTCTGTCCCCTGCACGTAGGTCTCACGCCCCATCTTGCAGGACCCACAGTTGGCCCATGACCGAGCCCATGAACTTCTCCATCCACTTTGCTCTCTGGCTCAGCGTCCACCTTCAGGGCCAGGTGTAGCCTCTCGTCCTCCATGGAGCCTACCTATCTCCCTTCATCTCGACCTGTGGGCCCCCAGACGTCAGTGTGTCTCACCCTTGAAGTCACGCCGACAGCCTCTGTGTCACGGCTCATGAGCCTACTTAACTTTGGGTGTTGTCATCTGGCTTTCATCTTCGGGGTCACTATCTGTGTCCTCAACACATTTGCTGATTTCCAGAAGAGCCGTCAGGGTGTATGAGCTCCAGGTGAGAAGATGCATGACAAGTGTCTGTCAGTTAACAGATATTTCTTACGAATTCGTCAGTTAAACTGGTGACGTGCTGTGAAATGCTCTTTGGTAGTTGCTGCTCAAAAAGTAACAAAGGCAAAACAAAGCAAGCAAGTGACAGGAATCTCAAATGCCAGGTTCAGGGTCTGGGTAGATTGTTTCCTGCCGGAAAGGCTGGGTTTGCTGTGACCACGGAGTTGGCCCCAGAGGGCCTGCGGGGTGGAGGTTCGCCTCCAGTTCCAACACGTCGCCTTTTGGCTGTGAGCCCACGACCCCGAGAGGAGCTCCCAAAGGGCTCCGGAGTGTGGCTCGTGCCAGGGGGCTGAGCTGGGCCTGGGCCCTCTTTGACATCCGCCATCTGTGTGACCTCGGGCAGGTCTCCTCACCTCTCTGGGCACATTTCCCCGTCTGTGAAATGGAGTGAAGGCTGAGGCCAGAGGGTCGCAGGGTGAGTGATGGTGCCCGGTCTGGAGTGGGCTTCGTGTTGAACAGAAGCACCTCCCTGTTTGACCCACCCACGTGACTTGCGCCAAAGACAGCTGGGTGTCGTGTCAGGTAACGGTTTTAAACAGAGGGGGCTGGCCATGGGTCACTTCTGTGGTTGGACAGAAAGGACATTTGGTCAAATGGAGTCAATTTCAATAACCTTACTTGCTGTGCAGGGTCCTTTTCCTCACCCCAGGTCTCTTCCTCTTAAGGACAGCCTCTCGAGTCACTGCACGGAGGGCGGTCCCTCCTCAGCCCCCAGCTCTGAAGACGTGGGGCTTCTGCGAGGACAGAGGGGTCTCAGAGGGCATCCTGGGGAGGGATGTGTGCCCCCCCCAGCGACACCCTGAGGTGGAGGTAGGCCCCGTGGGATTGGCTCCATTTGACAGGTGAGGAGCCTGAGGTCTAAGGAGAGACTGGACGACTTCACCCGGAGCCACTCGGCTCTCTGACTCTCAGCTCTTCCATTTCCCGCCTGTAACTCGGGTGCTGGCTGAGTCTGTGCTCCGTCACCTGGGACTCACCTCTTACTCTTAAGAAGCTTGAGTTGCTGGAGTGTCTCAGGGCCCAGGCCTTGCACCACACTTCGAGGAATTCCCTTTTCCGTGCAGAGAATCCTCGTTGGATTTCTGCACTGACTCAGGCCTGGGGCCTGGGACGTCCCTCCACGGAGGAGGGAGGCTCCCGACTGGCATCTGCCCGGAGGGTGCTGAGTGCCCCTCGTTTCCACGGACGGGAAGGCGGGGAGGGCCCGGAGGAGGGGGAGCGCCGGGATGCCAAGAGAAACCCGAAGGCATGAGATCAAGTCGAGCCCAACGCTGCTCCTCTCGGCCTTTTCAGCGTGGGGACGGCTCACCCCAAAGTACACAAACCAACAGACTGAATCCCAGCTCTCTGTTTGAGCAGCGCCCAGACAAAGCCTGCCCTCTGGAGCCCTCCCTCTGGCCCCATCCCGCCATGGTAACCGCTCAGTCCCCGTGCCCTGGGAGCAGCCCAAGTATGCGCCCGGCTGTCGTGGTGTCTCTCGCCCCTCGCCGCCGGCAGACCGTGTTGGATGCTGTGTCCGTGTGCTCTTTCTTACCCTGATGTATTTATGCCCTGATTTTGTTGTTCTTTGTTTGGTGCAGGAGGGGTGGGGTGGGAGGTGGTGGAGCGGCCGGGGGGATCTTTTGTATCAGATTGGTCAAGAATGTTCACCTTCAGGTCTTAAAATGCCACCACGGAAAGGCTGGGAGAGCTGTCCCTCCACAGGATGCAGGCGTCGATGTGCTTGGGAGCAGCTGTAAGGTTGCACGCCGGAGTGATCACGTGGCGGTTTGATCCAGAGATTAGGGAAGAAGTAGGTATGAAGTTCACAGACACCGGAGGCAGCAGTTCTGTGAAAGGGGCAGTAAGACGTGTAATGAGGCAAATCAAGTGAGGCGCGCCTACTCCGCCAGCTCTTCAGCCGCATCACTGCCCATTAACTTAGCTTGTGTTCAGGTGAGCTCTGTATTTCTATAATTCCCCGTCGAAGCAGCAGCCACAGCAGAAGCATGGCTTGCTTTTAAACACTACTGACTCACCTCTGGGTGTCATGACAGGCTGGTGTGACTTCGTCTGACGGAAGCGGGCTGGAGTATGGGGTTTTTCAAGGATGAGCTGGGAGAACCCAGCAGTGGCATCAGCATTCTATCAAGTTCCAGTTTATGGCCCCACATCCAGAGGAATCCTTGTCTTGATGTTCTCTGTTCCCATTTACCGCTGGGCAGCTCTGGCCCTTGAACAATTGTGGCAGTTTTGCCCGAATCTGCTGTAATGTGACAACGAATCCGTCGGTCACCTTTCTTTGTAGAAATAATCAATTCTAATCAGTAATTGCTTTTGGGCAGTAGTTCAATTCTGCTGTCATCTTTTGGCTTCCAGCATCATAACACCATCTGAGTAGCTCCACGGGCAATAATACATTTTACTGTGATGGTATTCAAGGCCAGACAGTATTTATTCTTGTGCTTAACTGTTAGGTTAATATGCAGAGTGTGTTCCCACATTTCATCCTCTGGCCCCACCGCACCGAAAAGAAACGTGTGTGGGTGTCTGTGTCTTCAGAACGGCAAACATCTGAGTCCCTGGAACAGACTGTCTTTCTTGGTTTTCAGAGAGAGATTTGGTGCCACGTAGACACAACCTGGGGTGATTGATTTTTCTGAGCAAGATTTTATCAGGTCTTAGATTCGGCACAAGAGGATGGATTGAGTGAAAAGAGCCGGCTTCAGGTCAGAGGTGAACCAATAATTTTATGCAAGGAGCTTTCAAACTTGGACCCACATCTTCCTGGCTGCGTTGGGCTGGGAGCTGGTGGCAGCAGGTGTGGCTGTGAGGGGTGACTTGAGGACCACAGTCCCCACCCCTCCAGGCCCCCGTTTCCACATCCTCCTGGCGCTGGACCCTCTCCCTGCCCTGGTCTCAGTGTGTTTTGCTAATATGTCTGGGTGGTTCGATCACTAAACTGCGGGATTTTCTGTTGTCTAACTTGGCTTTGTAGTTTCTCCAACTAGAGGTTTCACTATCTTGTGAGTCTTATTTACACAGTTTGATGTTCCTTAAGGAGTCAGATTAGAGCTCCTGCAGTCGGCTCAGACGGCGTGTGGACGTGGAGCTCTGGAAGGGGTGGTGGGCAGTCGGGGCCATCAGAGCAGAGGAGGGGTTAAGCCAGGTGTGACTGCCACGCACTCTTTAAAGACTTCTAAAATTGTGACCATTTTCCCGAGTCTTTTTGATCTCTCTCTCAAGATAAGTTCTGTAGAAAAAACACGGAATTTGCTCCTGGTACAAAGGTTTCTAAGATATTTGTTATGAAGAAATAAAAATCCTATTAAAATATTTATAAATCTAAGTGACCCCAGAAGCCACACACACAATTAGGCCTTTCAGCCTTCTATTCTGAAAGCCAGATAAATCATCATTCAGAGAGCAAGAATGAAAAATCAAAACACACAGAGAGTGCTCAGACGGCTACCATAAAAGAAGGCACGGAATGTGGTCTAGAAAATGATCCCTGTCTCTGAGCCATGCCCCATCCACAGACATCCCAGGAAACCTTTGAGTTTCTGACTCATCAAAAAAAAAAAAAAAAAAAAAAAAAAGCTCATGTGATGTCATCTCTGGAGAGCATCATTGAAGTTCAAGAACTTCAGAAGGAAAATGAGAAATCTGGCCCAACCCCTGATTTTTACAGGTGAGGAAACCGAGGCTGGTCTAACCCAAGTTGCTTGCTTATGTCAGAGGTCGCAGAGCTGGGCACAGCCTGAACCAGAACACACACCTCCACCCTCAGATCAGAGCTCTCCCTTCATGTTACTTTCATCCCACCGATTCAGGGTCCAGTCTGTGGACCAGCCCAGAATTCCAGGACCACACATGCCGGCGTTTTCTGGGTGCTGGAGGCACTGCGACAAGCTTGTTCGCTGGTTTATTTCCTATCGTGTATTCATACGTCCCCTCATTCATTCATTTCACAGACGTGCCGTTGACTCCTAAGATGCGCTAAGACCACGTGAGGTATGTCCTCAATACAAACGTGAGACCCGACTCCTGGCCTCTCCATGTTCATTCCAGGCAAGAGATGTGATCGAAGAAATCACTAAGGCGATGGGTCCCTACTGTGCGCCAAGGTCAAGGGCTGAGACCCCAGCAGAGGAGGGTTTTACACTTGCTTCTGCACCTGAGGGACTGGAGCTAATTTCTCAGCTGGGGCACCATGCGGTGTGCCCGTGGTGAGATTTGGAGACCACACCCACCTGTGGCCCGGCTGGGATCTCCAGTTTCTCCCGAGGAGGGTGCATTCCTGACCCTGCGTCCTGGGTAGAGTCGGGTTTCTTTCTTGCTTCTCCGAGGTTATGGGTGGGGCTTCCCCAGCTCCCTTCCGGCTTCTTCATTGCAGGAGAGGCCCTTCCAGGAGTCAGCACCAGGGCCTCGCAGCAGTGAAGGCCAGCTCTCTTCGCTATGAAAACCCAGCCCCTGGGCCTGCAGCTGGCCCGATGACCACGGGCTGTCTCAGCATCAGTCTGTAAGAGTAAGGACCTGACTCCAGGATGACTTTCACAGTCGCCTGAGGCTTTCTCTTTATTCCCTTCCCAGGTATGTTTCAAACGTTCCTCAGCACGTGGTGTGTTCGCCGCAGCAGGTGCCTGTGGTCCCAGCTGAGCTCCGTCTGCTTTGTTACAACCCCACTGACTTCCTCAGCAGGCAGCTCTCCGTCTGGTGGCAGCTTCTGCTCGCATGGCCCTCAGCACTCCTGGAGCCCCCCTGAAAGGCTGGCGTCCGGCTTCCCTGGCTGGCCGCCCTCCCCCGGGACCATGTCTGAGGGCAGGATGAGGCGCTCCGGACCCCCATGGGCAGGATGCTCATGCCCAGGACCCCTTCGATTGACAGCCCCCAGGTGAGTATGAGGCAAAGGGACTTGACAGCAGGAGGAGGGGTGGCGCTTGGGACAAGTTAGAGCACTTCTCTTACTTACTCATGATTGAGGCTGTTTTGACTCACCAGGAAGGGTGTCACCTGGAGGCCTCGAGAGCACACCGTACCAGGTGCCACCCCTCCTCGGGGTAAGGAGGGACCCATGCTCCATCCTCATCCAGTCTGCCACACCCCCTGCAGCCTCCACCTGACGCGGTCGCCCTGGGGCAGCGCTGGAGGTGGCCTCCTTCACAGCAGCGCCGAGAGGTCAGAGGTAAGCGGGTCCTTCTGCCCTCCCGCGACGACCGAGGTGGGGCATCAGGCAGAGGATGCTGCAGTGGGCCTCCGGTGTGGGTCACAGCAGGCCTGGCCCTCCCTCCTGGGTGTTCATCACTTGAGAGGACTGACTCACAGCAGGACAGAGAGAATCGCCACCAAGGAGAGGTGCCCGGGATGGTGAGTACCGGCTCAGCCCCGCCCCCAGCCCCGCCCCCTCTTCCCAGCTGGCCAGAGCCCTGGAGCTTTGCTGCCAGGAGCAGGTGGGGATGGCCAGCCGTGAGGAGGGAGGCGGCTGGCCTTGTCCCCTGCCTCACGGTTCGGGGTAGCTGTCCATGGTTCTGTAACCCAGCTTTCTCGGCCGGCTCCCCGAGTGCTGCTGTGATGGGCCTCTATGGATGAGAAGTTGGAGGTTTCTCAGAGGGGGGCTGTGCTCATCAGATAAAGTTGGGAGCTCCATGAGTGGGACCCAGATCTGGAGCTGGGTCAGAGTAGAGGGCCTGAGAGAGCCGGGGACCTGAGGGAGGAGGTGGGCGACCCTGGGCCTCTCAGTCACATGGCTGGGGAGGGGCCCACTGCTCCCGGACCTCGCGTGGGGGCTGCAGCCTGTGTCTGCTATGTGTGCAGGAGGCACAGGGAATGGGGTGTGAGGTGAACCCCGGCCCGTGGAGCCAGGAGCCAAGGCCAGGAAGCTTCTAGAAGGTGCTGGATGGAAAGCCTTTTTCCTCAAGTGCCTCTTGGGTTCCAGGCACTAAGGGAGAGGGAGGAGAGGAGCTGCTGGGCCGAGAGGCTCTGCGCTGAGCCGGTTTGGCTGCCCGATTTGCTCCGAGTCACAGCCAAAGCAATACCCCAGATGCTAAGTGCTGTGTGTGCAGAGAAGAGGGCACCCCCTGCTCTAGAGGGGACAGGCTCCCCAGCTTCTCAGAGCTCCTCCTTTTCCTAATGGAAGCTTTCTGGCAGTTTTCAGGGGAGGCACTGACAGTCCCATTTCACTGAGAAGCAAACTGAGCCAGCCTGGAGGTGAGGGCTGGAGGGAGCCGATGGAAGCAGGGCAGAGGCGCATGCCTTCTGCTCCCCAGGCTGGCTCTCGGCCCCTGAAGATGGCGCACCTGGTTTAGGAGGTGTCCTACGATGCCAGGCATGGTGGGGTGTCACCTCGCATACTGGCACGGTCACCAGCCTTGCTGCCCCTGAGCCTCCGAGAGACCTCACGAGATCCCAGCCCTCAGCCAGCAACCCCCAGACGTCCACCCTCAGGAAGACGGGACCAGCTGTCTGAGTGCTCCTCCCGCTTCCTCTGATGAATTAGGAGACCCCTGGGCCCCTTTGTCGTAGCTCACGTCATCCAGGACCGGTGACACCAGGGGACAGCCCCGCAAGGCCTTTCGCAGATACACCGGCTGTCCATATATGGGAAGCCCACCTGACACGGCGGCTTCGTTTATTTAGAACACACCCGGTTCCAGAAGGAGGGTGAGAGGGACTCTGGTCCTCAAACAGATGTCACAGGTCCACTCTCAGCCCTACCCAGAAAATGGACTTCCAGACCCTCATCTGTGGTCCCTTTGCCCTTGGAAAATTTCTAACTGACTTACTCGTCTAGTTGCAAGCATCCAACAGTTTTAGAAATAAAACATCAAAAGACAGGGGAAAGATTCCAAGAGACTGGCCTCCGGAGGAGCCAGGCGTCGGGGAAGCGAGGGAAGACATGGGACAACGGCCAGGCGCAGGGGCTCGGGGAGCCGCGGCGGGGCGTCCAGGGCGGGCGGTGGCTGGAAGTGCGGGGCGAGGCTCAGCTGCTGTGAAAAGCGATGATTTGAGCTCACGGAGGAGGTAGATTTTGTTCAGTCTGAACTTTAATGGAGCAGAGAAATGTAGCACTTTTCCAGAAACATCTCCATCCAACATGGAGAACAGAGAAGTGAGTTTGACATGGGGATGAAGGTTAGCCCTGAGTTCCCTGGAAGGCGGGCTCCCCCGAAGGTGCACACCTGTGTCTCAGCCAAGGGGTGACCACCCTCTCAGCCTGAGGTGGGCGGGGCTCCCCCCCCCAGGACCTGTGCAGGGAGGGTGTCTCTGGGGGGCCCTCTCCTCCCACAGATCAACCAGAAGCAGGGCCTGCTCGGGTCTAGGCTGGTCTTTGCCTGGTGACACTCAGGGCTTCCAAGGTCTCATTTAAATCTTTGCTCATCATGTGAGCACTTCTCACAAAAGCACAGGTTATTTTATCAGTGTGACCACCCTGCGTCCCCTCCCTCTGGCCCACCAGTGACCCTCTTGTGGACACAGCCATCTCGGTCCCACTGACAACTGCCGGGAGCCTGCACCACCTCTCCCTCCATGGTCAGAATTCCTCGGCTGTGCCCTGGGGAACATGACCGCCCCCAAGGACCGGGAGGTGACAGCTGGGGGACTGACCTGCCAGTGTGGAGAGCTGCTCCCGAGACACCCAGCCACCGGAGCCACTTGGGAGCTCTTTTGCCCAGAGATGTCAAGGGCTCACGGGTACTACCCTTCCCCTGAAGGGCCAGACAGTCAGAGTCCCTGCAGATAAGGGACTCACACAGCTGGGGCGCTCCTGGGAAGTCTGGGGTGGTGCAGGGCCCTGGCAGCGGGCATGCTGAATGCTGGAGGTTTGCGAGCGCACTGCGGCGTCTCCGACTGGCTCTTTACAGAGGGCTTGGTTTTCAGACAAGTGCCGTCTGCTGGATGATCCTCAATTAGTGTGTGAAGGATGGAGGATGGGTCCCTGGGACGCAGCTGTTGGGGGTGGGGGACAGTGTGCTCCACCAGGCTGGTGGCTGAGGGTGTCACAAGCCCGTGCCGAGAATTTCCTGGAGATTTTTCTGGCTCCATGAGACTTGTTTTCAACAGCTTTGTTGAGCTGTAATTCACATGCCATACAGTTTACCCACTTGGGGTGTCTAGTCAATGGTTTTAGCACATTCACGGATTTGGGCGCAGCCATCACCAGTTTTAGAATATTTTCATGACCATAAAAATAACTATAGCTGTAACTTTCCTATGTCTTCATTCGTCGTCCCTGCACCCCATCCCATCTCCTCTGTAGCTGTCCCTGGTCTGGACTTCACATGAACAGGACGGTGGGACAGGTGGCCTTTGGGACTGGCTTGTTCGTGTTGCATAAGCTCATCCATGTTGTTATCCCATGTTAGAACTTCATTTTATTTTACAGTCAAATAATGTATCATTGTATGAATAGACCTTGGGTGTTTAGCCCTTCATTCACCATTTTTCCTCCCCAAATATACAATACAGTATTGTTACCTACGGTCATCATGGGTACATCGCATCCCCAGGACTCACTTATCTTATAACTAAAAGTTTGTACCTTTTGACCCCCTTGACCCCCTTCACCCCCCGCTCCCCTCCCCCTCCCTGCCTCTGGCCACCACCAATCTGTCCTCTGTATCTGTGAGTTTGGGTGTGTGTGTGTGTGTGTGTGTTTAAAGACTGCACATATAAGTGAGATCATATAGTATTTGTTTTTCTCTGTCTGACTTATTTAACTTAGGATAAGGCCCTCAAGGTCCATCCACGCTGCTGCAAATGGCAGGATCTTCTGTTTTTGAAGGGCCGAGCAACCTGATAATATGATACATACATGTGACACATACGCCACATTTCTTTATCCCTTCACCTCTCAGTGGACAAGGCTGTTTCCATGTCTTGTCTGTTGTGTAAATAACGCCCCAGTGAACACGAAGATGCAGATGCCTTCTTGAGACAGTGACTTTTCTTCAGATAAATACCCAGAAGGAGAATTTGGTAGTTCTGTTTTAACTTTTGGAGAAACTTCCATTCTGTTTTCCACAGCAGCTGCACCAGCGTCCACTCCCCCAGCAGCACGTCAGGCTTCCGTTTTCTCCACATCCCCGCCAACACTTGCTGCTTCTTGTCTTTTTGATAATAGCTATTCTAACAGGTGTGAGGTGAATTTTTTTTCACATTTTTTATTGAGTTATAGTCATTTTACAATGTTGTGTCAAATTCCAGTGTAGAGCACAATTTTTCAGTTATACATGAACATACCTACATTCATTGTCACATTTTTTTCGCTGTGAGCCACCACAAGATCTTGTATATACTTCCCTGTGCTACACAGTATGATCTTGTTTATCTACTCTGCATATGCCTGTCAGCGTCTACACATTTTGAGCTCCCAGTCTGTCCTGCCCCAATCCCTGCCCCACTCCCTGCCCCCTTGGTGAGGTGATATCTTATTGTGGTTTTGATTTGCATTTTCTTGATGATTAGTGATATTGAACATCTTTTCATGTACTTGTTGGCCATCTGTATGTCTTCTTTGGAGAAAGGTCCATTCAGGTCCTCTGTCCACCTTTTAATCAGACTGTTTATTTGACATTGACTTGTATGGGTTCCTTATATATTTTGGATATTAATCTTTATGAGATATATGATTTGCACAATTTTTTTTCCCATTCAGTAGGTTGCCTTTTCATTTTGTTGATGGTTTCCTTTGCAGTGGAGATTTTTGGTTTGATGTCATCCCATTTGTTTATTTTTGCATTTGTTGCCTTTGCTGTTGGTGTCGAGTCCAAAAAAATCATTGCCAAGACCAATGTCAAGGAGTTTACCCCCTATGTTTTCTTCTAAGAGTTTTATGGTTTCAGGTCTTACTTTCAAGTCTTTAATCCATTTTGAGTTGATTTTTGTGTATGGCGTGACATAGTGGTCCAGTTTTGCTATTTTGCTTGTGGCTGTCCAGTTTTCCCAACGCCATTTATTGAAGAGACTGTCCTTTGACCATTGGGTGTTCCTGCCTCTCATCAAATGTTACTTGAACATAAATGCAGGGACGTACTTCTGGGCTCTGTGTGATATTCTGTTGGCCTGTTGTGTCTGTTTAGCTGCCAGCACCATACTGGTTTGATTACGAAAGCCTTATAATACACGTGGAAACCAAGAGGCAAGATGCCTCCAATTTTGTTCTTCTTTCTCAGTGTTGCTCTGGCTGTTCAGGATCTTTTGTGGATTCGTACAAATTCTAGAATTATTATTCCTACTTCTGTAAAAAATGCCATTGGAATTTTGATAGAGGTTGCATTGAATCTATAGACAGCCTTGGGTAGTATAGACATTTTAACGATATGAGTTCCTCAAATGCATGAACATGGGATATCTTTCTGTTTACCTGTGTCTTCTTCAATTTCTTTCATCAATGTCTTACGTGTATCAGTGTGCTGGTCTTTTCCCTCCTGGTTAAATTCATTCCTAGATATTTTATCCTTTTTGATGAAATTGTAAATAGGACTGTTTTCTTAATTTCTCTTTTTAATAGTATATTGCGTATAGAAATAGAACAGATTTTTGTACATTGATTTTGTATCCTACAACTTTACTGAATTCATTTATTAGTTCTAGCAGGTTTTTTTTCTTTTGTGGAATCTTTAGGATTTTCTATGTATAATATCATGTCATCTACAAACAGGCACAGTTTTATTTCCTCCTTTCTGACTGGAGGCCTTTGTCTCTTTCTGTTGGCTAATTGCTCGAGCTGGGACTTCTAGTGTTATTCCTGAACAAAAGTAGTGAGTGGGCGCCCTGTTTTGTTCCTGATCTTAGAGGGGAGTGGGGAGTTTTCCACCAGTAAGTGTGATGTCAGCTGTGGGCTTGTCATATACAGCCTTTATCATGTTGATGGACAAAAGATATTTGAGAAACACTTGTAAAGTGCTTGAAGAATTGTAAATGATGTTCTCAAAGCCTCCTGAACAGGACATCGGTGGAAAGCAGTGTAAGTGATTAATCCGTCCCGGTACAGGATCTTGGACAGGATGGCCAAGACACCGGGTCAGCATCTACTGTTTACACTGGAGCACACACTTCCCTCTTCATGCTGGCTACCTGAGCCTCCCCTGGCCTTGGGCTTTGGGTCATTGCATGTACGTGACCAAGAGAAACCCAATTACAGAGCCAGATTTTTTGCAGGAATCTTCGTTAGCTAATCATCCATGTAACAGCTCTCCTCAATTCTGCTTTTCATCAAAGGTGACAGGCCAGAACTCCTCCAGCACGTCCTCTAGGGCTGTTACAGGGCACTAGGGACGCCCTGCTCACCCAGTCCTCTGTTTTGGAAAGAGGTCTGTTCTGGATCCTCTTGAGCTGGGACTCAGGAAAGTCACCTCTCTGGGTGAGATTTTCTGAAAGAGGAAAGATGCGCCGGTGCTCTCCCACGAGTCTGCGAGGGGCCACGTCACGTGTGGGGGTACGGGTGTAAGCGACCTAAGAATTGCGAGATTTGGCCAGAAGAGAGGACAGAGCTGAGGCTGCCCTCGCTATCATCCTGGTGTTCGGGGCCGGCTGGCTTCCTTCTGAGGGGTGTCGTCTCGGCACTCACACAAATACAACCAGAACTCCCTCTGCCCGTCTTCTGTGGCCCACGGTGGAGTGGATTTTATTTCAAAGCCAGCGTCAAGGGCTTCCAATTGCTAGGAGGCAAGACGGTAAGCTGTAGTTCTGGAAGCTTCTGCAAAACCACTGTCGTCCTATGAACTGAACTGGGCTCCCGGAGGAAGGGAGAATAGCTTTGGGTGTTTGCTGAAGTGTTAGCTGTAATAAAGGCTTAAAGTAAGCCAGGCAGAGAAAGAAAAACGCCATATGACATCACTTGTACGTGGAATCAAAAAAAGACAACAACACAAATGAACTTACTCACAAAACAGAAACAGACTCACAGACCTAGAAAACAAACTTACAGTTACCAGTGGGGAGAGGGGGTGGGAAGGGATAAATTTGGAGTCTGAGATTTGCAGATACCAACTACTAGATATACAATAGATAAACAACAAGGTCCTACTGTGTAGCGCAGGGAACTGTATTCAATATCTGATAGTAACCTATGATGAAAAAGAATATGGGAAGGATGTACGCATGTACAGGTGTGACGGAAGCACTATGCTGTCCACCAGAAACTGACACGTTATAAACCAACTAGACTTCAGTTAAAAAAAGTTCAATGAACTGAATTAGAAAAAAGTGTGAGTTAATAGATACAACTTCCTCGATGTTAAGCTGATGTCCCACGAAATTTTCTTATGCCTCTGGTGCCCCCTCGAACGTGCACTTAGATGGCAAAAATTGGTGACCACGTGGAGTGGAAGTTTTGCATAAGAACCTTTTCAAGAGTAATTACATTCGGTTCAACGCCTTGTTTTTTTGTGGACATGGTTGCTTATGGTTGTGATCGTAGAGCTAGACACTTAGGCAAATTTTCAATGAATGAAACGTACTTTTTGTGATTGCACTGGAAAGGTAAATGCTTCGTGGTAGTCTTAAAAAAACTGCCACGTCTTTACAGAAAAAGCCTGGAGACTCAGCTCTTCTGTGGGGAGGCCACGAGACGGGGCGGGGAGACTCCACCTTGAATCTCAGCGTCACTGAGAAGCAGAGTTGATTGATTCTGTGGCTCCAACTGATTCTGTAGCTAAAGATTTAGGGTCGGATACATGGGCTCATTTCACTGGGACTCTGGGAGTCAAATTTTGAGACACATGTGGATGGTTTCTTTTAAAATTACAGCAGATATGGGAAACCAAGAGTGTGACTCAGGCCTCTCTGAGGTCAGCAGTTCTTTGCTCTCTGTATCTAGGTGTCAGTAATCTGGACGAAGCTTTGCAAATATGCTAAAGCAGGCCATTAATTTTGATGGGAGGAGCTCTGGCAGTCTCAGAACCACTGACTTTGGGGAGAAGTTCCGGCTCTCAGGCCCTGGAAGTCTCAGAAGGGCGGACCTGCCAGGTGCTGGGCTGCAGCGCTGGGCGCTCCGCGGGCACCTGCTCTCAGCACAGCAGGCCTGTTCCACGTCTGTATCCGTCATGTTGTCAAAGAGGAAATCTTATCTTCACTCGTTTACTAAATATACAAGGGCTGGGATTTCCACTTGGCAAATGCGCCTGTTTACCTGAAGGCGACTTTCCCCTGAACTCAGATAAAGTTCAGCTGCAGTGATTTGCAGAGACAGACTGCCTCCTGATCCCTAGAACGCGTTAATGCTCACAGACCACATTCCGCTCGCAGCGGGCGGGACGCGCCCCGGCCCGGCAGCTCGGGTGAGGAGACCCCGGTCCCCGGGGGGGGGGGTCTTCAGGACGCCTCTCTCCCTGGGGGTGGGGCCACCGCCCCACCTCTGGGCTGTAAATCCTGGTGCCTGTTTCCTTGCTGGCTTTGTAAAGCGGGATGTTTATTTGGAATTTTTGACCAGTTTTCTCCTTAGAGGTCATAGACCCTTTAAGTGTGTTTTATATGCATGTGCATTTCAACCAAGTTCAGGTAGGTTCTGTATTGAAGTAGCGCTGAGATAAATAATCCAGATTTAGAAGACATACCCATTTGCAGGTTTATTTGCTCTTCGAGAAGACTGGCTACGAAGTGCCTTTAAACAGTGAGACTCCCCAGGGCATTTACTTGTGAGTCTGTTAACTCGATGGGTCCTCAAAACAGGGTGTGGCACACCTCCCGTGTCCACACACGCACACACGCAAACCTCTGGCAAGGAAAAACACACTTTGCTCACGCGACGCACGCGGCACACACATCCCCGTCAGTGCTCATCCCTGGAGGCTGAGCCCTGACCCCATCGGACAGCCCACCTCACTCGCTGGGTTTGTCTTCTCCCACCTCGGGTTGTTTTGAAAGGCGAAGCTCACCTTTAGAGGACAAGCACTGGTCACTTCTGAGTACATATGGAAAGTGTGTTTACCTGCTGAGCAACGGTGTTGTGCATGTATGGTGGGGGTGGGGCGGGGGTACACGGTGGGGGGCAGGGCAGCGGGACATGGTGGGGGCGGGGTGGGGGCCCACCTCTTTAGGAGCCCTGGCCATGTGGCTTAAAACCGACGGCCATGTTTTGTCCGCCTTTCTCCACATGGCACCATCCCTATTTGATGCAAGGAGTCCGGGGCCTCAGGAATGGGCTGAGTCACATGGTCACTTGCTGGCCCAAGAATTATCCCTGGGCTTCCGCTGGACTACTCTCGTGCTGAAACCATCTGCCCCTGTTGAACAGCTTCTGCACAGCCTGATCTGCCTTTCAGTCTCCTGTACGTCAGATCTGCAAGGGGGCTTCTGGGTGAAATCACTTGGGCTTTTCGCCTGCTCGTCTTTGCTTCATTTTGGATAATTCCTGGCTTTGGAGCCCGGGCCCCTTCCCTCCCTGCCAGGTTCGTGATGTGCCACCTCCCCCTGCTTTGCCAACAAGGGACGGGATGGAGGCTGGCAGGGCCTTGTGCTGGTGGACCCGCGTCCCACCCCGGTGTGCAGGTGATTCCATGCACCCTGACTGCACTGCATCCCCTTGGCAGAGGCCAATTTTGTTTGTTTGTTTGGACAAGGAATTAAACTGTGCTGGTCTGCACTCTTCTGTCTCTAAGGCCAGCTATTGCTTTGCATGGCCTGCTGGTTCCATGGCAGCCCCAGGGCCGGTGACGAACGAGCCCTGGAGAGAAGCCACACTCGCTCCCATCTGCCGGGGAGGCATTGGCTTGGCGGGCACACCCCCTCACAGGCATCTTTACCTGTGCCATCCCTCCAATTTTGGGAAAAGGCATTTGTTTTTATCCCTTGAGGAACTTCACCTTGAAAGCGGAAGCGTGAGCTCCGATCCCCAACCACGGCTTTCTCCCATCCCATCCCTGCTCTGTCTTGAGGCGATGACAACCGGCCGGAACGATTTATTACCGTCATTTCTACCTCCATTCTACTTTCCATTTTGTATTAAATTATCTGCAATAAAACAGGAGACATTATGGTCTACGGGCCTTTCCCCATCTCCCTTGTTTTGTGTGTACAAGCTGCTTTGAGCGATGTCCCTTCTCCACCAGATGACTCGGGGTCAGGAAGTCAGTGGGTTACACCTCGGAGCCATTTCCTTCTCTGTCAGCAAGCCTTTGCCGAAGGCCGGCTGTGGTCCGCAGGAGGAGGCGGGTGGGGTGGATGTGAAGAGAATGCAGGTTCTTTGTTTGGGCCACACGAAGCTTCCGCTCGACTCCAGGAACAGAGAGAACGCAGGGTGGTGGGCTGCGATGCCGTCAGAGGGGGAAGGTCCTCTGGGGGCTGGGATGTGAGGAGAGGTGTCCGGGGCCCCAGGCAGGAATTTCCCCAGCAGGATGGTTGGCGCTGAGCTGGGTGGAGGCCAGAAGGGAGAAGATGCTGGAAGGGCAGAAAACAGGAATGCATTTTGGACCCCTGGCCAGACGCCTTTCTGTGTTGAACGAGCCACGACTGGCCGACGGGAAGAGGAGGACCGGGGTCCCCACTCCTTGCTCCTTGAGAGGCCATTGTTTGGAATGTCACTCCAGAGATAACGGTGACAATGCGCCTTCCTTGGAGGAAATGTGCGCCTGCCTTGGAAGTGAAGCCATTTGAGCTTATCTAGAGAGTGTGCTCACTGCCATCCCCGGAGAGGGCTGAGCACTCACGTCCCCCTCTCCAGGGCACAGCTGGGCTGTGCAGTGCAGGGGCTGGACCTCGGGGTCCTTGGAGATCAGGGGACCATGGTGGGCTGTTCTTCTTGCTTTGCAAGTAGGCTTGGTCTTACGTGTGTATGGGTCGTAGGTCTGTGTCACGTCCCTGTTCCCAAGGGCAGAGCAAGGGCAGGCTGGCTTCATCTCTCAGCCTTCAAATCAGTGCCGTGATTAGAGGGCAGGTAACAAGGCTGTCACACCTGCCATGGAAGGCGGTGCTCCAGTGGGTGTAACTCAACCAGCAGCACCAGCTGTTAATTTTCCCAGGAGAGGAAACCTAGGAGGGCAGGTTGCCATGGAGAAGGTGAGGCGAGAGGCAAGGTCCAGAGCAAGGGCAGCTCCCGTGGCGTCATGAGGAAGAGCTCTGCCTGTCCATCCCCTGCTCCCTCTGGACACTCAGTCTTCAACTCAGAAAAGCTGGGGGATGTCAAAATCAGAATCATCTCAGCACTCACAGTGTGGGGTTTGCCACCTGAGTGGCATTGGCCACATTTTGGGGATGACTCAGGGTGACTCTTGAAGGTGTGGGCTGGAGGGTTTCCCTAGGAGACCTGGCTGGCCCTGGCTGCTGGTGGCTCGGGCCTCATGTGGCCAGTGGCCCCTGCACGGTCAGCCCGCATCCGTCTCCCTCCCTGCCATCCACTTCTGGTCCCTGGCAGCTGCTGGCCAGGGCTCAGCTCAGCCAGGATGAGGAATGCGCACTGCCGCTCACCCCGGCTGCCCTACGTGGGGAAGAATGAAAAATATTTTTGAGTTCCCACTACACCTCCTCCCTGGGGCTGCGGGCGCCTCGTGCTACTTCCTTGAAAACGCTGGGCTGGGCCCTCCCCAGGCCGCATGGTCCCTGTCAATGATTAACCTCCCGCTTGTGGGCGTCCCTCGCCCAGATCCTGGGCCGCGTCCCCGCACCCGCTCCTGAACTGGAGCCAGGAGGGCGTCGGGGAGGCGCCGGGGCCTGGAAGGACACAGAGCTCGGTCTAATTCCTGTTTCTCCACTTTTCAAGACGGAGAACCCCTGAAGGAAGCCAGTTAACTCAGTGTCCCCAGCCAGACTGCGGGTCTGAGGCTCACACTCGGAGGGAACCCGCTGAGCTCTGAAACGCCGCAGCCCGCCCGCGGGGTCTCCCTGGGACCCCGGGCCTGTCCCGCTCCGCTGGCGCGTGCTTCTGCCTTCCCCGGGCTCGGGCTCCGTCCGGCCCCTGCGCACGCCGTCCCCTCCTCTCTTCACGCCCCTCTGCCTGCGCCTCGGGACACACGCCTGGGGAGACGCGGGCTGCCCGCTCCAAGGGCAGGAAGTCCCGGCCGGGTCCCGGCTTCACACCAGGCCCCGTCTCTGCTTGAACTCGGACGCCGCTCTTCGCGAGGGGCCGTGCCCGCGCCCAGGGCGCGCGTCCGCAGCCCGCCATCTCGGACACAGCCTTCCTCTTAGGCCGGGACGCACGCTCAGGGCCAAGGCCAGGTCAGGCTGGGCGCCCCCGCCCCACGTCCAGGCACCAGCCCCCCTAAATTAAATCCTGGGGCAAATTGAGGGCATCCAAAAGTCACCAGTCTGGGGAAAGGGGACGGCCGTCTTCCAAGACCTTCCTGCTGTGTTAGCTTCACGGCGCCCCTGTTTGGTCTTCCTTCTATTTATTTTTTGACCGAGGACACTGAGCCCAAGGGACCCCGTGACTGCCCATGGTCTCTCAGAGTGAGTTCCCTGGGGCTCAGACCTGGGCCCCCCAGGCACAAAGACCAGGCTGCTTTCCCGGGATGGTGCGATCACTCTCCCGTCCCTGTGGCGTCTCCTACCAGGCCAGGCTGCTCCCAGCCTCCCCACGGTGATGAGGCCACCAGACTCACTGTCGGCCTGGCTCCCTGGTGCTGAGAAATGTCACACCTAGCCCCCTGCCCTGCCCCTCTCCCACACCCCCCACGAGAGTTGTCCCAGTGCCTTGTCCCTTGAGTCTCCACCTTGCTGGCTAGGACCCCCGCTGGGGGACCCAACCCTCCTCCTCCTCCTCTCTGCCCAGTGCTGCAGCCTCCTCCTCGCCCGGGCACCCATCCTTTCCCAAGCTCCTCTTCCCTGGCAGTTCTGGGGACTGGTGAGTTTGGGTGGGAGGCTGGTCTTCACTGTCTTTGACAGGAGGCAGGAGTGGCTGGGGGTGTCAAGCCATTGACATCGCAAGCTCCCCACCAGCAGATTAGGGAGGTGGGCGGGTGGCTCTCGGCTGGGCGCTGAGAGCATAACGCCCACGGCCTAGGGACAGAGGAGGACCTGTGTGGACTTCACGGGAGCAGCACCCCTCCTGACTTGGCCCTGGGGGGGGGCTGTGGTGGGGGACACCCAACCATCCCACAGAGCAACGGCTTTTTGTAAGATTGCAGGGGATTCCAGAGTATCGGGTGTGGCTGTCCAGAGAGCAGAGATGTCTTTGGCTCTACTTCTAGGAAGATGTGCCCTGAAAGGTGATAAGACTTCAGCCGTGGTTCTGTCCTGCCTTCGATGAGCTGTGACCTGGAGGCAGGCATGTTCAGAGCCTGGGGACTGTGGGTAGGAAGAGCTTTCCCCTTCAGTGAAGACACAGACTTCGTTTTCTGCCGCAAACTGTAGGTCATTTTCCTGGCTGCAGCCGTGCAGCCCTGCCTGTGCACCGTTCTGGGATGCCACCGGCCGACCTGGCGCCCTGGAGGGCCCCTCCCCATCTTGAGTCCAGACGACCCTCACCCTCAGCTGGGGCGGGCACGCAGGACCCCTCCCAGTCCCTGGGCCCTGCGGCACCGCACTCACATCCTCTTGTAGCACCGATTGTCTCTGCTGCTGAGAGCCAGTTACTTCAACCCTCTGCTTAAATTTCCCCAGTACCAGAGGGAGAGGCCCTGTGAGGGTTAAACAAAGTGCTGCCTGAAAACCTCTTAGGGCCCCGCACGTTAGGAAGCCCTCAGTAGGTATTAGTTATAATTCTTCCATCCTGAAAGCAATTCGGAAGTCGTTGTATTGTCTTTATTTTATAGATGAGGCCAGTGAGGCTCAGAAAGGTTAAGCGATTTATCCAAGGTCACACAGCTGAGGATTTGAACTCGGGTTCCTGACGCTTGTCTGTCTTGTTTCCAGGCTTCCCTCTGGGTACCATAGGATTTGAGCCGCAGCCCCCGCGCCCAGCCCCGTAGTAGCCCTCTCCTCTCCCCTGGGACCACTGACGTGTGTGGTTCGAAGTCTTGCTGCTGACTCTGAGTGTGGGTCACTCCTTTCTCGTTTTCTCCCAGGTGAACTGGGAGTGACGGCAGGGGGTGGTCCCCAGGTCACCGAATGGTTACGGGACACAGCAACGAAGCACGGAGCCCATGGGCTTTCGGACGCCTCCTTGCAGGCGCTCAGACTAGGGAGGGTCCGGCTGTGGAAACACTGGTGATCGGAAGGCTCTCTGTCTGGGCGGCACTGCCGGGTGAGGTCTAACGTGGTCCGTGTGCTCCCGGGGCAGCACCTCGCTGTCCCAGATCCCAGAGCCTGGGAGCCACGCTGCACACGGGGTCGGCAGGGACCTGGGGCTGGAGTCCTGAGATGTAGGGTCCGTCCTGAGTTGTAGAGAAGGGAGGGGGTCAAGAGGAGGAGGAGACAGAGCGCTTTGCCTCGTGCTGCCAACGTTCAGGCCCAAAGACAAAGCTGACGTCAGCTCATCTTTGCAATCATTTTTCCTCTTTCCTGCAAAACGGCCCCTTCTGCTGGGAGAGCATTTGGCAGCCAGCCCTGTCGTGGGCTTGCCAAAGCACAGTTTTATCCCTGAGAAGATTTCTCAAGCACCCATTGAGGGGGCAGCGAGGGCGTGGCTCCCGGCAAGTCCCCCCGCCCCCGCCCCTCGCCGCCCGGGGTGATTCTGATGTGCGCTGGGGCCTCTCCAGCCCCGGGTCTGAGGGGGCACCTGGCGCTCTTGCCCCAAAGGCCTGGAGAAGCAGCAAAGAGCTGGGTCTTCTCCAGCCATGGGAAGGGCCCTCCGAGGAATTGCCGCCAGGCTTGTAGATGGTGGTCGAGCCGTCTGAGCTGATGTGCCCTGGCAGGGACCCCAGGGAGGAGGCTGGGCAGGCTGGGGACAGGAGACAAAGGGGCCACCCCAGGTGTGGCCCTCGGAGCTCTGGGTCTTCCAGCCAGGAGGGCCGGGCAGAGGGGCAAGCTGGGATGTCTCCATGACGGTCCGGCGTGGCCCCGCGGGGAATTTGGAAACTGCAGGCTCTGAGCAACCAATCCAGGTTCCTACGTGCATGTCCACTGCGGGTCACGCCTCCAGAGCAGCCCCTCTGCAGGCTCATAAATAGTGATTTAAACGTCACCTCGCTGCCTGCCTGCGTGTCCCCAGTGCACACGGTGAAGAGGCGTCCAGGCCTGTCCACGTATCCGAAGCCACCAGCCCCGCAGGCAGCGTCAGTAATCACCTCTCAGCCTCACTGAGCTCCTCATCCCCGCCCAGTCCAGGCCACCCCTCCCTGTTCTCCTGACTTCGCCCAACGCAGGCGCCACACGCAGGCGCCACACGCAGGCTTTCAGTTTACATGTTCAAGTTCGGGCATTCTTAAAGGAAAGACAGTTATCAGCTAACCCACGGGTGCGTATTGAACGTCGAATACTTCAGATACTGGCTCGCGAGGAAACAGGATGTTCACGTATTTGCAATTGTACATCTCATCTTCGTTCAGAACCTACAGGAAGACACCCCCCCCACACCTGTCACCATCGCTGGGATGTGGAAACCCTGGGGGCATGCATTCACCTCGTGAAAGGGATATAGAATGTCCTTACCTGGCCACCTGTCCTCAGGCCAGGGGAGCGGGCCCCACCCCGCTGCCGCCGCGCTCCAGCCGTATCGATTTGATTACTCACACTTTATAGGTGAGAATGCTGTTCTGAAGGCGTGCAAACGTTTGCTTTGTTGTGCCAGCCTCAGCCCCGCATAAACTTCTCACTCGACATGAGTCCCCCCGCCAGCCGTGGCCCGCTTGTCACTGTCCCTTCATCACACGGATGACACTTTATGGGGCTGCCTACTGCTGGACTGCTGACTTCTGTTTGCAGTTTAAAAAAGTTAAATGCAGACTTCCACTTGAACATGGCTCTTGGGTTTAGTGAGATGATAAAATGCCAAGGTGGCCGCCCTGCCCTTCTGGAAGGACAGGCAGCCCAGAGCTGGCCCAGCGAGAGTCCTGCGCCTCGGCGCTGCCCCCGGTCCTCTGAACAGCGCTGTCCCTCCCAGGGCTCGCGGTTTTCCCAGGTCAGGTGGCAGGGACCCCTCATTCCATCACTGTCCATCCTCCCCTTGGCTCTGCATGAGTCCGAGGCTTAGTAGATGCAGGCAAGTTGGCAGGGACGTGAGCTCAGCCCCGGGCCACACGCCGAGTCCCTGTCGAGACACTTAGGTCCTCCCCACCTTGGGGTCCTCGTCTGGGGCCGGGATGCCAGTGCCTGCCTCGCGGGGTCATGTGACATGGCTGTGAGCCGTGCGGGTGAGCCCAGGTACCCGACAGGCACCCCTGGAGCGAAGCCCGGACACCTGGGATGCGGCATTTGTCGCTGACTGTCCTCCATCCATGCCGGCTTCTGGAAACTTCAGCCTTCCCGGAAGCCCTGGCGAGGCCGCCGCCGAGGCCAGGCTCCCAGGCTCCTGGCTTCGGGCTGGGCTGCCCGACCTGCCCGCTTCATCTCACCTGTCTTCTTTTTCTGACCTGCTGGCTGTTCCCATCACTCCTTTGAGTTTTTGATGTGCTTCACTTGTACCCTGGGGCTTTTTGAGGAGAGAAAACACTTTCCAATAGTTTTTTAGGGTAAAAAACCTGAGATACATCGATGTCAGTCCTCAGTTTCTTTATCTGAAACTGCCAGGCCCCGGGCTCCTCGGAGAGACATGCAGGGCAACGCCTTCCTGGTGGGACGGTGGCTGCAGGCCCACCCTGCCGCTGCGAGCTTCCTAAATTTGGCCACAGGCTGTGTCCAAAGGCCTCGCCACACGTCCACACATTTTGGTGGGAGGCCATTGGTGTCCCTTTCTGCCACCTGTGTGCCTGGGCCCTCAGGCTGCCCACCGTCTACTACGGGACACGGCCAGCTCCTGCACCAGCCGCCCTGCTTTCCTCAGGAAGTCCCTCCAGGGTCCTCTTGAGGAAGAGAGGTCCTTTCTGCTGTGCAGCTCCGGGTCCCCTCAGTGCATCTTCCTTCCTCCTCTGCCCCCCTTTGGCTCCGACACCAAGGCCTGCCCGTCACAGACAGCGCGGGGGCTTGGGCACGGTCTGCCTTCACCTCTACTGGCCTCTGGCTCCACAGGCGCGTCCCTCTCTTGCCCCAATTCATCAGGTTTTATTTATTCGGCTGCAGCCTGAGGTGCTGGAGCAGAGACCCCCAAACACGGAAGTTATCTCATCTTGCTCGCACGTGATGGCCCAAGGGCTCTGCCCCGTGAGGACACGTGGGGCCCCGGGACTGACGTGCGGCCTCTGTCTGGTCCAGGGCTCGTTTGCATAACTTCCTGGCCACAGAGAAGGGGGCAGGAGAAGACGAAGTCGGTGACCGGGTTGCAACGTCATTTCCCTTCACATTCTGGTGGTGTGAGTCCTTGGGGATCAGACCGAGCTCCAGAGGAGGCAGGGACGTGGCTCCCACCAGGGCCGGAGGTGGGGGAGACCCGGTCATTAGACGGAAAGCGAGGGGGATGCTGAGCACGACCAGGGCTCCAGCGCCTCAGTTCTCTGCACCGCGCTTTCCTGCTCACGCACTGTGGCCTGGAGGGTTTACAAGCGCGTCTTCTGCGGCGGGGGTGCCCCAGGAGGCCGTTTTCGCTCTCCCTTAGGCTGGGGCTCTGGCGACAGGATCTGGCCGAATCTCCCAGGAGAAGGCCGGTTGCTGAGGCTTCTCGTGGCTGTGGCCGTGGCCGGGCTCCAGGCTTCCTTCTGGTCGTGTGGGAGCCACCTCCCTGCCCGGCTCCTGGCTGCCTGTGGGCCGGAGGAGCTCACGGCGCGCGTCCCTCTAGGGCCGTGTCTCCGACATTCGGCCACTGGTGACTGCAGCGGGTCCCAGCCAGCGCCCGGAGCAGGTGGTGGCCGGCCGTGTCCTGGCCTTTGTGACTAGGCCCTCGCTCCACCACCCAGCCCCCTCATCACTGTTCACTGCTTCCTCCCTCTCCCACCACGGGGGTCGGCCCTGGGGGCCCACGGCCAGTGTCCTGACTGCTTCCACCCACACCCGCCCGCCCAGACCCAGCTCCTGAGGCCGTCCGCCCTCTGGCCCTCACTATCGGAAGTGTCACCACCTTCCCGTAAGCATCGAAAACAAAACCTCATCCCCCGAGCGCCCAACCCCCTCTGCCTGGGAGAGC
The DNA here is from genome assembly GCF_009834535.1 of Camelus ferus. NCBI lineage: Eukaryota > Metazoa > Chordata > Mammalia > Artiodactyla > Camelidae > Camelus > Camelus ferus. Next base: position 2,254,809 of record NC_045702.1, on the reverse strand, counting down.
GAAGCCTGGGGGAGGACTGTGGGGGCAGTGCTCCCTCGGAAGGTGGTCCCAGGCCTCTGGAGCGAGTGAGGAGGAAGGGACTGTGGGCAGCCTGGCTACGCTCTGTAGGGTAGGAGTGACTGCGGAGCTACAAGTTCTTGGGGAGGGAGACGGGCATTTGCCCACAGCCGGCTTCCCCAGCAGGACGGCAGGATGGATGGCCCCTGGGGCTGTCCGCACCCTCCAGGGAGAGGAGGGGCAGAGGGAGCCCGTGGAAGGCGGGCAGGGCGGAAGTGCCAGGAGCTGTCCAGCGTTCTGGGAGGGAGTCGGGGGTGGGGGGTGGAGGGCGGAGGACCAGGCTCACCCCCAAAGTGGGCCCGTGAGAGGCGTCATCGAGAAACTCACGCCAGTCAGGGTGATCTGCCAAGCTGCGCTTTCCATGTTTTCTGTCACCCCAGAGATCCTGTGTTTAATTGTCCATTCGTGTGTTTTATTCTCCACTCAGTCCTGGGAAGACTCGCAATCCTACCGTCTGTGTGTCTCCCTCCTGCCTGTCGACACCTGCTCCAGCCCCGGGGGAGCCCAGGCAGCAAGCTTACAAGATCAAGGGCTCTTTACAACCCCGGGGACTTCTCACAGAAATTCAGGATGAGGCCATTTCGCTCTGGCATGCAGCCTCAACGATGGGAACACCTCCCCCGGTCGGAGGAAGACCCAAACATTGGATGTACAGAGAACAAAACCACTTGTCCAAAGGGAACGATCTTTACACAGTCATAATCATATAAATGCACTTAACGTTTTAAAAACTTTTATTTATCTTTGATAATCAAGCTAGGAATAAAGCCCAGAAGACTTAATTATGGCTTCAGGACTGAATGCCAATGTTAATACTCCTGACAGTATAAAAATAAAATGATAATCGGTAAGAGTAGTCCAGAGAGCAGGGGAAACGGGGGGAGAGAGAGATTTATTTGCCTCCCCCTGACTTGTAGAGTGGAAAAATCAAGAGATGCCTTTAAAGTTGGTAGGAGAAATAAAGTGTATCACCTAACTTTACAGTTGTAAGCAAGAGGAGAATTAAAACTAATAATGTAGCTATTGTACGTTGTTTAGGGTGTCGTGAGAAGGAGTGTCGGTGAGGCGACCCTCACTATTCTCCACGTGTGATAGTTTCTAAAGCTGAAAACTTGAAATCACAGAGGCTGTTATCAGCCAGGATAAACAGCTGTGCTGTGTAACAAGCAACCTCAAACATGGCAGTAATGGAACTTCAAGTGAAACTTATTTCTAGCTCATGTTACCTGAGGGAGTGGTGGCAGGTGGAGGGGAAGCCCTGGCTGTGGTGTTTGGCTGCAGGAGGCAGCTTCCAACTGGTTTTTATGGTCTGTGTTCCTAAGAGGACCTTTGTGGCTGTAAAGTGTGACTTGAACTCCCACCTCCTGCAGGACCCCTTGGATTGTGTGGTATCTTGTTCAGCCATATCTTGGATGAGAAGTCAGCCACGCCAGCTGGCCATTTGTTTTTGTGTGACTGCTGAGCTGAGCAGTTTTTGCATTTTTAAACAGTGGGAAAGAACCCCAAAAGGAAAAAAATATTCTGCGACATGTGAAAACTACATGAAATTCAAATTTCAGTCCCTGAATGACGTTTTATTGGAACGTGGCCTCGCTCCTCAGTTTCCCTACCAGCTGTGGCTGTCTTTGCACTTAAGGTGAATCTACAACTGAGACTCAGTGACCACTAAGCCTGGAATACAGTCGCTCTCTGTATCCCCGAGTTCTGCATTTGAGGATTCAACCAACCTCAGATAGAAAATACTCAGAAAAAACTCAGCAATTTCTGAAAAACAAAATTTGAATTTGCCACAGGCTGCCAGCTATTTATGCAACATTTACCTTGTATTAGGTGTTATAAATAATCCAGAGACAAGGTACAGTACACAGGGGACGTGCAAAGGCTACATGCGAACGCCACACCATTGTACATAAGGGACCGAAGCATCCTTGGATCCCGGTACCAGCGGGGGTCCTGGAACCCACCCTCCAACGGATACCGAGGGGCAACTACTTGCCGCCTGCCCTTCACGGAACAAGTCTGCCCTACGTGCATGTTAGGGGTTTGCATCTGCTCTCTCCTCCCCCTTCACAAGGATCCCTTCCTTCCTTTGCTCGTTCATCCAGTGATGCTTAAGGAGGACTTACTTCGTGGGAGATTACACTCCCTGGGCCTTTTGGGGACACAAAGGGAGGAAAGACGTGTTTCCCACCGTCGGTAACAGTGAGTGGGGCCTCGCCGCTCAAGCCCCCTCTGACTCAGGCTGGGGCCCTTTCTGTGGCTCCCCCACTGCCTGTCCTGGCCAAGGCAAGGTGGCCTGGGGGTGTCAGTTTTGACTTCTAGCATGAATTCAGTTTGAATTCAGTTTTTCCAAAGAGAGGCATCACCCCTGGTGTGGAGTGGGTCACATTTTCCTCTGAGATCCTCAGATTTTGCTGGACGGGGCAGCACTGGGGGTCCCAGGCTGTGTCTTACCTCCTGCGGGGCCCCCTGGGCTCATGAAGTGGACCAGCCTCAGGCCCCCAGAACCTCAGCCCCTCTTCAAAGCGCAGGTCTCACTCGGTTTATAAATATTCTGTGGAACTGCTCTCACTCAGCCCAGAGAATAGATGGCCACTGTCGGCCTCTGCCCCTTGGCCCTGAATTAATTAACTGATTTTGCAGGGAAAGTTCCCAGGAAGGCACACCCAAGGGCTGCGATCTCATCGAGGTTTGGTGATCTCACAGGATGGGTGGGCCAGGCTGGGGGGTGGACACAGGTGTCCAGCTGCTGCAGGCTGTCCTCCCACAGCCTGGAGTTGGGGGCAGCTTTAAAGATGTCCCGTCCCACCTCTGCTCACGGGCCAGAGGTCACCTGGGGGCAGGGTCCTCTTCCTGAATGCCAGCCTCCCCAGATTGGCACAGCCTCAATCACTCTTCTTTCCCATGAAAGAACTTTGAGGACCCATAGGCATTTTTTTTTTTAATTGATGAGAAATGTGCGTGGGTTCTCTGCGTCCTCTCGTGGTGGGGCTGCCAGGAGCAGAGTCGGTCCTCATGCAGGCAGCACGGCTCTGTGCAGACATGACCCCCCTTTAGGAGGAGCCCAGGGCCGGGTACCAGCGCTGTCTCTGACCCCCTTCCTCATACTGGCCCCCTTCCCTGTGGCTGACCAGGCACCCCCTCTGCTCCAGACGAGCCTCCTCTTTGCCCCTGAACGTGGCCGATGTGTCCCGCGGCCTGGGCTGCTGTTTCCTCCCACCCCTCACCTGCTCGCCCAGGACCCGGCACAGCATCACCTTCCTCACCTGCTGTCCTCCCCTTGGAGTTTCTGGGTCTCCAAGCACGTCTCCGCTGAGTGGCACAGTGAGCATCTGGGGGGCGTGCTTCCCGGGGCCGTAGAGGCCGCCGGCCGGGGTGGGCTGAGGGGCTGGCTCCTATGCGCTCGGTGACCTGCCACCACCTCACTTCATTCTCCAGCCACTCACGGCTCTTCCTCTTCCCTGGGTGTTTGGGTTTTATTCGTTTGCTCGGTACTCGTTTCCTGGGGCAACTTAAACAACAGAAATATATTCTCTGATGGTCCTGGAGGCTGGAAGTCCAAGATCCAGGTATCAGCAGGGCAGGTTCCTCCCGAGGCCTCTCTCCTTGGCTGTCTTCTCCCCATGTCCTCACGTGGCCGTCCCTCTCTGCCTGCCTGTGTCCTGATGGCCATATGACATCACTTTACCTTCATCACCTCTTTTAAGGCCCTATGTTCAAAAACAGTCACATTCTGAGGTCCTGGGGGTTTAGGATTCCAACTTGTGACACATCCTAAAGAGAAAAGTGAAATTCAAGCTATTATTTGAAAAACCATCCTTAAAGACAGTAAGTTAAAAGAATCACTCAGATGGATACTGAGCATCTCATCAGTCGCAGCATGCTGCATTGTTGAGAATTATTAGACGTGTAACATCGAGTCACGTGTGCCCACGGACAGCGTGATCTAGAAGGCCTCAAATGCCAGAAAGATTTAAAAAGAAGAATGGACGCAAGAGTATCTGAGGCAAATCGGCCTACGGGGAGGCGGCCTCCCAGCACCCTTTCTGGGTCTCTGGCCTCCAGTACCTGGGGAGCGGGCGGGCACACCTGCTACCTGGGAGGAGCGGGCGAGGACACCTGCTTCCTGGGAGGAGCCAGGCTCAGAGGCTGCAGCTTTCGCCTCAGGTCTTAAAATATGGGGACTCTGGCTGTGGGAAGAGGCGCCTGGGGCTACCGTCTTTCCTCCCACCTCTACCTCCTGCGTGGGTGGATGTGGAACCCTGACCACCTCGCGGCACAGATGTCCCAGCTGGGGGAGGCCTATCGCATCGCCCTCGGGGCTTCCTGCCGGCCTTCGCCTCTCCTCTGCCGCGAGGAAGGCTAGCGTGTGAGAGCAGCATGCTCTTCCTCGCCACCTCACAGACAGGTGCTCATGTCAATCTGTTTTCAGGATTTCTGGACAGTCAGCCCAGGTTTCATGTCGCCGAATTACAACCGTCCCACCCCCCAGACTGGAATCCAGGAGCATTTTTGGCCAGAACAGTCCCCGAGCCCAGAGGACCAACGTCGTTTGAAGAGCCAGACCGGATATGCTCCTCTCTCCGCTGGTGACTGCCTGTGTTTTATTTACAGCTTCACATTTCCTTGGTTCAGAGGATAATGTTATTTTTGTCCTGAAAATTCAGCCGTCCTATTAATAACAAATGCAGACTCACGGCCATATCCTGCCGCTGTTCAGATGGATGGCAGGATGCAGCTTATGCTGTGTGTGTTTTTTCTTGACAAGAAAACACTCCGTTTAGGTGTGTTTAATGTTATTCAGGTATGATTTGCCCAGAGAGCCTGAAAAATGTCCTGACAGCTTTTCATCACCCTGGTTTGGCTGTGACCAAGCAAAAATGACTCACAGGAATTTTGGTCCAGTTTTTATAGAATGAGAATTTTTGGAGGTTAAAAAAGATGTTAAGACCATCGGCCTCTGCAGCCTCATCACAGAGAAAAAAGAGCAGAGGCCCGGAGAGCCTTAGAGAGCTTGAGGTCCCAGCTAGTCAGCAGCAGGACCAGCGCTGGGGCCCAGGGACCCTCCTCCCTGTTTGACGTTTTCCCTTTGCTGACATGTCCTTGGCTAAAACACGGATTCCTTGAGTCTGCTGTCCTGCAGCTTCGGAATCCACTCCGTGGACCCTGGTCCGCCCGTGATGAGTGACGCAGCGTGTCGAGGGGGAATCGTCGGCACGACCTGGGTTTCCGGCAGCCTGGCCATCGCAGAGCGAATAGCCACCCGGAGTGGCTTCCGTCGGGCGGTCGCCCCGCTGCCCCTGCTGTTGTTGGCACTGGCGCCGCCCAGGTGCACGGGGCCGGAACCGATGGGCCGCGCGGCTGGACCCAGTGAGAAGCGTGCGCCCATACCTGCAGAGTCTAATTCGACATTTAGGAAAATAGCCGCTCCCCCACCCTCTCCCCGCAAAGTCTTTCTTTGTCCAGTCCGCAGAGGAAGCAATCTCGGAACCGCCTGAAACGCGCAGCGGCCCACCGCTGCTCCGCGGAGCGGAGGAGTATCGATCGCACCCTGCTCTATTGATTTAATGTCACCTCTGTGATTTAATCATGTTTTCTTTCCTATCTGTTTGCAGTCTTTCTTCTATTGTCTGCCACAAAGAAGCCAAGGCCTTGCAGCCGCTGAGCTGGTCAAAATAACTTTGTTTTCCATTTGCATTGTTTTCCAGAAATGATTAAACCGCCCAGGCTAGGACGCTGGTGGCTGGTGTTAAGGTGCAGCGCATGACGTCACTCGAACACCCGAGGCTCAGCCTTGGAGTCCCGGCCGCGGTGCTGGTGTGGGTCATGGCCAGGCAGCCCGAGCGTCTTCCTTTTTGGCAACGAGGGGTGGGCGAGGCCCTTGACTCCACTCCTCCGCGCCACGTCAGAGACTCGAGTTCACCCACAAAGCACATCCACACGACACTCATCTGGAATGAGAAGCAGTCTGAAGGAAGAGACTGTGAGATGCACGTTGTTTCAAAATGACTCTAATTCCTAGGGTGACTTTTACGTGCGGTGCCAGCCTGTCAGCCACCAGCAGTCGGGGGCGGGTGGTGACGATGGCAGACTTGGAGGGACAGCGGCTGGCAGCTTGGAGGCCCGGGGCATCCATCAGCTCTGGCCCGGGGTCACTGCGTCTGTGCTGTCTGCCCGGGTCTGGGCAGAGAAAATGACTCTGGGACCCGCGGGGGCTTGTCTGTGTGGGTGGTGATGGGGTTCTTACCTGGAGTCTCCACGGCTTGCGAGCTGTGCTCTCGGGTTTTAAGCCTGTGTTTTTTTCTTTTTTAAAGAAAGCTTTTCTTTTTTTTTTATGGTTTCATTTTTTTTATTGAGTTATAGTCATTTTACATTGTGTCAAATTCCAGTGTAGAGCACAATTTTTCAGTTATACATGAACATACATATATTCATTGTCACATTTTTTTCTCTGTGAGCTACCATAAGATCTTGTATATATTTCCCTGTGCTATACAGTATAATCTTGTTTATCTATTCTACATTTTGAAATCCCAGTCTGTCCCTTCCCACCCTTTGCCCCCTTGGCAACCACAAGTTTGTATTCTGTGTCTATGAATCTATTTCTGTTTTGTATTTATGTTCATCTTTTTTTTTTAGATTCCATTTATGAGCAATCTCATATGGTATTTTTCTTTCTCTTTCTGGCTTACTTCACTTAGAATGACATTCTCCAGGGACATCCATGGTGCTGCAAATGGCATTATGTTGTCATTTTTATGGCTGAATAGTATTCCATTGTATAAATATACCACATCTTCTTTATCCAGTCATCTGTCGATGGACATTTAGGCTGTCTCCATGTCTTGGCTATTGTAAATAGTGCTGCTATGAACATTGAGGTGCAGGTGTCTTTTTGAAGTAGGGTTCCTTCTGGATATATGCCCAGGAGCGGGATTCCTGGGTCATATGGTAAGTCTATTCCTAGTCTTTTGAGGAATCTCCATACTGTTTTCCACAGTGGCTGCACCAAAATGTAGGTGCAATGTAGGAGGGTTCGCTTTTCTCCACAGCATCTCTGACATTTGTCATTTGTGGACTTTTGAATGATGGCCATTCTGACTGGTATGAGGTGATACCACTTTGTAGTTTTGACTTGCATTTCTCTGATAATTAGTGATATGGAGCATTTTTTCATGTGCCTATTGATCATTTGTATTTCTTCCTTGGAGAATTGCTTGTTTAGGTCTTCTGCCCATTTTTGGATTGGGTTGTTTGTTTTTTTCTTATTAAGTCATATGAGCTGCTTATATATTCTGGAGATCAAGCCTTTGTCAGTTTCATCTTTTGCAAAAATTTTCTCCCATTCCATAGGCTGTCATTTTGTTTTGCTTATGGTTTCAGAACTAGAACAAATCATAATAAAATTTATATGGAACCACAAAAGACCTAGAATTGCCAAACCAATACTGAAGAAAAAGAAAGAGGCTGGAGGAATAACTCTCCCAGACTTCAGACAATACTATAGAGCTACAGTGATCAAGACAGCATGGTATTGGTACAAAAACAGACATATGGACCAATGGAACAGAATAGAGAGCCCAGAAATGAACCCACAAACTTTTGGTCAACTCATCTTCTACAAAGGAGGCAAGAATATACAATAGAGTAAAGACAGTCTCTTCAGCAAATGGTGCTGGGAAAACTGGACAGCAGCATGTAAAGCAATGAAGCTAGAACACTCCCTTACACCATACACAAAAGTAAATCAAAATGGATCAAAGACTTAAACGTAAGACAAGATACAATAAACCTCCTAGAAGAAAACATAGGCAAAACATTATCTCACATACATCTCAAAAATGTTCTCCTAGGGCAGCCTACCCAAGCAATAGAAGTAAAAGCAAGAATAAACAAATGGGACCTCATGAAACTTACAAGCTTCTGCACAGCAAAGCTTTTCTTTTCTTTTCCTTTTTTTTTTTTTTTCCAGAAGGGATATCTATAGAGAGGGAGGGAGGAGGAGAGGGAAGGGGAGAGAGACCCACCCTGTTCTAATAAGTTCTCCATGAGCCTTGGTGAGGACTGGCCCGGGAGTGAAGACCCTCAGACACTTAGTTGGCGCCCGCGTCCTGGCAGTACCTTCCTCGTGGCCGAGGCTCCATGTCCCTGGGCTGTGTGCCCGCTCTGACAGCGCTCACGTCTGTGTCTCCGTTCATACTGTGCCCTCTGCCTTTTCCCGCAACTTCATACACTGAGATCAGGACTGAATGCTACTTCTAACCTGACCAAAAGTTTTAGCCCCAACCTTAAACCTTCTGGAAGTTAAGACTCACTGAATGAAATAAGTTGCCTTAAAGAGGGAATAAAAATGGTCCTTACTATTCAATCAGTATGGATGGAATCCTGCATATAAAGTCTATGGGAGTGGTCTGAGCAGGATGAGTAAAAATGGATAGTGTTCAATGCATTCATTACTATACAGGAAAAAGTAAATAAATGTGCTAGATACTCAAAAAGTTGAGATGGGGCAAAAACAATAAGCACAAATACAAAGCCAGAAAAGCAGGGAAAGCAAATGACATATGCAGAACGAATGAGTTAGAAAACAGAGGAATAGCCCAAGGGATTGTAAAGCCATAAACTGGCTGTTTGGGAAGAAATGATAAAATAACAATATCCAAAAAGCCAAATGAAAGAGAGAAAACACAGACACATAATACTAGAAATGGAAAAGCATGGAGATGAAGAGTAAACACCAAAATGAATGCGACTGTGACGTAATACGCTGTTTGTAAATTAGTAGATTTTTCATACGTTGCATTATTTTCTGGGAAGATAAAGATGATTAAATAAAAGGAACTATAAGATGTTTAAAGCATGGATAGACTGATGTCCTTGGGCTAAATTGTTCATGTTGTCAAAGAATTACTCTAAATCGTAAGAAACGTAAGTAGGATACAGGAGTTTTAGTGGCAAATTCTTTTAAATTTTCAAGGAAGAGGTAATTTTTTAAAACAGACATCTTTTTAAGAGCAGTTTTAGGTCACAGCAAAATTGAGGGGAAGACGCAGAGATTTCCCATATACCCCCAGCCCCACTCATCCATAGCCTCCCCTATTGTCAACATCGCCCACAGGAATGGTGGTACCTTTTCTTTTTAAACCAAGGATGAACCTACATCGACACGCCATTATCATCGAAGTCCATAGTTTCCCTCAGGGTTCCCTCTCAGTGCTGCACACTCTGTGGGTCTGGACACACGTAGGATGACACGTGTCCACCACTACGGTGTCACACGGGGTACATTCACTGCACTAGAAATCCTCCTCCCCGAATGCCTGGCAACCACTGATCTCTTTGCTGTGTCCATAGTTTTATCTTTTCCAGAATGTCAGAGTTGGAATCATACAGGGTGTAGCCTTTTCAGGTTGGTTTCTTTTACTTTAGTAATACACATTTAAGGTTCCTCCATGTCTTTTTATAGCTTGATAGCTCATTTGTATTTAATGCTGAATAACATTCCATCATCTGGGTGCACCACAGTTTACTCATCCGTTCCCTTACTGAAGGACATTTTGGTTGTGTCCAGGTTTGGGCAAGTAAGCATAAAGCTGCTATAAACATTCATGTGCAAGTTTTCATGGGGACATAACTTTTCATCTCCTTTGGGTAAATACCAAGTAGCATGATTGCTGGGTTGTATGTTAAGAGTATGTTTTGTTTTGTAAGAAACTGCCAAATGGTTTTCCAAAGTCACTGCACCATTTTGCATTCCCACCAGCACTGAATGAGAGTTCCTACTGCTCCACACCCTCACCAGCATCCGGTGTTGTCTGTGTTCTGGATTTTGGCTGTTCTTATAGGTGTGTGGTGGTCCCTCACTGTTGTTTTGGAGTAGATGGTTTTCATGTTGTTTCATGTTTGTTCACCCACACACAAAATTAAGAAACCTCCCCAATTACTTTTACTAAGTTGCATAATTCTTATATAAATCTTGACCAAAGCAGCATGAACAATTGCAGACCAATCTCACTGGCACATATAGATGCATTAAATTGTAAAGAAAATACTACCTAATCAAACCCAGCAGAACGCTGAGAGAATAATACACCTTGACGTCAGAAGTGGGAGGAAGGCTTAATACAGGACACTGTTAACGTTCTTCGTGATGTCAATAGGCCTAAGGGTAGACGGGAAAGTTTATCTTGATAAACTGCAAAGGGAACCTATTCATGACTGAAGGCAAGCTTTAGCAGATTAGGAGTAGAATGATTCTTCCTTAACTTGGCGAATATTCTGTCTTTTAAATTAAAACCTAACATTAGATACCAGGGTACAACAATTGCTGTGTCTCCACTGAACTTAAGAATGAGGCAAGAGCGAGCTGATTCCCACTCTCACACTGACCTGCAGGCTTTAGACAGCGCAGTAAGACGAGAAAGACCTGAGGCGCAACACATGTGTCTCCAAAAGAGGAAGAAGGAATTAGTGCGATTTGTAGACAATTTGGTTGTCCATCTAAAAGACTCAAGAGAATAAATTGAAAATGCTGTTGGAGATATTAAAATAGTTCGTACTAAGTGGCTAGTCACAGTGCAAAAACATTAACCAACAGGCGTTCTACCTGTTGGCAACAACTAGTTCGAAAATTTGAGGGGAGAAAAGGGTGTTTTAATCTCCCTTAATTCCCCCAACTAGAGCCAAACAATAACTATTTCATGTACTTAATATACACAAAACATTTACTTTCACAGTGTTGGACTTGTAAGATCTCTTTCTCACTATTTATGTTATCTCCAGCCTTCTGGTATAATATACAACGTTGAAGTAAAAATTATTGTATGTAGCCTTTTTATTGTATTTTAGGAATAAATTACTAGGAGAGGTTTATTGCTAGGTCAGATGGTTTAAGCATTAAGAATCTTGATAAACAATAATAAAAGTACTTCCAGAAAATTGTACCAATTTAATCATACATGGATATGAGAGTATTTGTAGCAGGGGATAAGGTATAGCTCAGTGGTAGAGCGCATGCTTAGCATGCACAAGGTCCTAGGCTCAATTCCCAGTACCCCCATTAAAAAATAAAAGAAAAATTTTTTTTAAAGAGAATATTTGTATTACTCAGCCTTTTGCCAACCCTGGGCTGGCTGTTGTCTTGTTATTTTATCTTTACCAATCTGATCACCAAAATTCATTTTTAAATTTTATTGTGAATTATTTGATTACTCATGGGGTTGAACACTTTCCGTACTGTCACTGGCCATTTGTCTTGCTTAAGCGAATTGTCTGTTGGTGATTTTTGCTCATTTTTCTCCCTGGATGTTCAGTTCAACTTTTTCTGACAGATCCTTAGAAGCATTTTTATATTCAAGAATCTTAACTCTTTGTCTGTCATATGTGAATTTTACCCCGTATATTTTGTGTTCATTTTAAGGGACTATCATGAGGCTGGAAGAAGGACTTTGCAGACTGAAGGGGAGAGAGGACACTGTGTGAGAGGGTACCTGGTACCTGACATGAGACCAGTCACTTGGTCTCTAGGACACACATTCCGATCAGAGAAGCAAATTCACAGGGGTTTCCTTGACACCAAAGCTGAGAGTCCTGGGAGAGGGGTACCCACCCCCACCAGAAGCCCGGGGCCGGGCACGCATCGTTCCGTGAACTCACACCCGGCGCCGTGCAGGTGCGGGCCGCCGCCCGCCTTGGGAAGAGGGGCTGCTGGTGTGTAGGAGGTTGGGAGGGGCCTCCCTTCCCCTCCGGCTCTTCCCGGCCCTGGCGGGGCTGGCCCTGGGCTCAGGGGAGCTGGCTAGTGCTTCCGGAGGGTCAGAGGATTCCCCAGAGAGCGTGTCACAGGCTTGGGTATTGGGACGGTGTGAGACGTCGGCACCGACGCCGCAGAGAGTGAGAGGAAGAGCTTGCACCCCGGAGTCGGGGTGCCGGGGGCCGTGCGGTCAAATCCCTGCGGCGCAGCGTTTGGTCCGTGCCACCCGAACACATGTTGGTCCGCTCTGCGGCTGCACGCCTGGAACGGAAGCTCCACATTTCAGAGCCGTGGTGCTCAGCAGGGGGTCCAGAAACTCTGCATCAGAGCCTGACCATCTGGAGGTGGGGAAGTCTCTTCTCTGGCAGTGCCCCCTCATCCCTGGTCCCTTCCCCGCACCTCCCACCTCGAGCCCCAGCCCGACCTCTAGCCCGGCGGTCCTATTCCAGATCTCATACAGCGCGTCTGAAGACAGCTAGCCTGTTCATTTGGCTGCGATGTCTTTTTCAGCACAATGATAATAATAATTTAATGAATTTTCTGAGTTCTTACTTTGAGATGGTTGTTATGATTTATATAATTATCTCAGAGAAAGCATCTAAATTATTCTTACTTTTCAGGCGAGAAAACAGAGGTTCAGAGAGGTAAAGTAGCTGTTCAAAGTAATATAGCCAGCGAACAGCAGAGCACCGCAGTGCCCGCCTTCCCTGGTCAGCTCTCTGCATTCTTCTTGGACCCAGGCTAGCTTGCTCCAGGGTTGGTCTCTGAAGTGTCCAGTTCTGGACTCAGTACGCTGGATTTGGTTCCCGCTGGGGTCTGAATATTAAATTCTGCCAATGTTGCCCAAACTTGGGTTATTTTTATTTTATTGTATTTTTCAGACCCGTCACATTGGCCGTTACATCCGCTGGGTCTTTTCCACAAGCACGAAGTTGTGTCTTTCTAGCTCCCTGCACACACTTAGCTTGAGTTTAGGATTTCACATTCACGCTGAATAAATTCCATTGTGGTAGTTTTGCTGTGTATCTGGACTGTTTATATTAAAAAAGTTTTTGATCTAGTCATTGGAATATTAGCTGCATCTTAAGGTTTGTATCAGCCTTGAATTTTACCAGCAGGTTGACATCATCTGTGTGGATAAAATGTGGGGGAACACAGCTCAAGGGCGGAGCTGGAAGCCACAGAGGCCTCCCTCCCCGGGACCTGGCCCCACCACCACCCTTCCTCCCGGAGCATCGCGAGCCGTGGCTGCGTCCGGGATATCCTGGAAATTGTGCGACTGAAGGCACACCACCATTTGGGTTTGTTTAAATGATGTTTCTCAGCCTCTCCTAACAGTAGGGTGAAGAAAGGGTGTGAGGGAAGTCCTGGTCCGTGAGCTTTGTGGCTGCAGTTTCCTGGACCGAAGGCGCTTCCTCCTGGACCAAGGCCTTCTTGAGGCCGCCCGCCCACCACTCGGGGAGTCTCCGTGACTTTTTGTCAACTTGTCATCATTCTTCTGGTGCTCTCCATGCGCTGCCAGCGCCGCAGACATCCGGTGGCTCGTAGGGACAACACTCACCCTCAGGAGACGGTGCCGCCCCCAGAGGCCCGCATCACGCTCTTCTCCCCACAACAGACTCCACGCTGTATGTGCGAGTTACCCGTCCGCCAGTCACGCGCCGGCGGCGTGACGGTGGGACAAGGCGGGTTCCAGAGGCCACACAAAAACCGTCCCCACAATGTGATCGTGAAGTCTCACATGCACTTGGGTTTACCTGTTGACAAAGTTGATACTTTGGGATAATTTCTAAACAGTGACTCGAGCGCACAGTGCATTTGAAGTGCTCAGTTAAATGCCGGTGTCCGTTAGCCCCACTCTGTCTTCCTGACCCCAGAAGCTCGATGACCCACTTGTAGAGCAGAAGCACCTGAAGGGCTAGCATTTGGCCTTTTTCAGGAGCTGGGTCGCCTTAGAACGTGACTTCGCACTGTTCTTCCCGGGCCCCAACTTGCCTACGACTTCTCAGAGCTCCTCATCCTGGACATGTCCCGGCGGGGGCGGGGGTGGGGAGATCAGGGGGACACCCACGAGGGCCGTGTGTCTGTGTCTCACTTTGAGATGTGTCGATGTAAACCCTTTGGGAGCATTGTCACCATCGGGGATGGGAACCCAGGCGCGAAGGAGTGTCCTCCACGGACTTTGGGGAAGTCGGGTGGCTGGGAGGAGTCTCAGTTCAGCCACGCGCTGTGTCAGGACTCCGTGGCCAGGCGCTCAGAGAGCATGCGGCTCCCCCAGGGTGTGGCTTAGCGCTGCACCCGCCCGTGCACGTGGGAGACGGGGGTCTCCCCTGGCTCACCTCAGCGCCTGTCTTCTCAAATCCAGGACCTGGGAGCATTGAAAGGAGGCGTCCTTCAGGTGCCAAAGTGCCCCACGTGCTGCCCGTGTCTAGGTGACTCCTGTCACTACAGGTGGCCCTGCACCCCACACACCCAGGCGTGCCGTGCTGGCGTCTGCAAATCCTCTCCTTGGCACCCGACAGGCTCCCTCCCCTTTGAGAAAGCATCATTATGGAAATTACAAATTCACATGAGGTCAGATCCAATTACATTAAAAAGATCAGCGCTGTCATTATCGCAACGTCCCCCCGGCCCCCGGGCCTGGAGAAGGGACAAATACCCTTTCCAGCTGCGTCATGGGTGCTGGCCGCACACCCACAGGAGGCAGGAGCCGGGCCTTTGTCCCGGAAGGCGGGCTGCACCATCCGCACGCGGTCCCTCCTGAGCCATGGTCCTGGTCTCCACGGCGCCTCCCTTCCAGCTCCAGTTGGGAGGACGTAGGGCCGCTGAGGTGAGTGCCAGGCGGGGCCACGGGGCAGCTTTGGGGACTCGCAGCCGAGGGACACAGGGATCCGGCAGGGCTTCCTGGAGGAGGAGACGTAAGCTAGTTTAGAGTGCTCTTCCAGGCGGAAATTCCAGAAATTCCAGGCGCCAGTGCCCTAGGGCCAGCACTCCTCTCAGCAGGTGAGACTTGCTCCCCTCCTGTCCCTGTTTCGAGAGCTGAGCGTGAGTCCTGGCTTTACGGCTGCCAGGCCCCGTGGCCTCGCCAGCCCGCTGACCTCCCCAGGCTTCCTCCTCTCTGCCTGTGGGCCCAGGGGCGCGGCGGCCCCATCGGACCTGGTGGTGGTTGTGGTAAACAGGGTAAGAGGTGACACGGGAAACTCGGAGCGAATGGTAGCCACCTGCCGTCTGTCAGAGCCACGCATCGGGTGAGGCTGTCTTCACGTTCCTTTCAGGGTCAGAGGTGGTGGCTCCTGTCAGCCCGAGAGGGTCTGCTGGTGAGTAGCCAGAAGCTCTCCCACATCAGTGACAGGTGCCCCGGGTGGAGCCCTGGCGGCAGCAGCCTGGTCCGACCCCTCCCCCGGTGGCACGATGAGCTGGCTCCTGTGTGGGAAGCCCAGGCAGGTCTCAGAATAAAGGCTCCTAACAAGCTGTTCATAGTCCTAACGCAAGTCAGAGCCACAGGAGGATGAAGACGAGGCCTGGAAGCCGGTTTTCCTGGGACGACTTTGTCACCACGCGGGGGACCTGGGGCCTGAGGTCTTGAGCGGGTGGGGGCTGCGGCAGGGGGTCCCCATTGACCTCATTCTGTGTGTGACAGCCCTAAATGCACCGTTCACAGCGCTTCCACTCTGCGTGGAAACGTTTCACGTGACGTGTAGGACCTGCAGGCGAGGGCATGGTCTTTAACGGGCAGGGAGATGAATGATGGGGAACAGCAGTCGGACCCCCAATAAACTCAAGAATAGGGCAGCTGTCTCCCCAGGGGTTCCCTGCCCTCCTCCTGTGGCTGGGCGAGTTTCCAGCTACGCAGGCATCTTCAGCAGTGTGTCCCTTCCTGTTGTCGTGTGATATTCCATTCATACGGCAACAAGGATGGACAAATTAGGGCTACATGCAGTAACGTGGGTTAGCCTCAAAAACATGATGTTGAGCAAAAGAAATAAGATTCAGAAGGACAAAGGCTGTGGAGTCCCACTGGTACGACGTTCAGAAGCAGACTGCATTTCCCACCATGGTCCCCACCTTCTCGAGGCTCCAGCTAAAGATGCTTGGCGCCCTCGGGTCCCGAGTCTCCTCCTGGGTCACAGAACCATCCCAGGAAAGCTGGGCTTTAAAGTCTCTCCCTTGAGCTCACTGTGGGACCAGGCTGTGGAACCAACACGCCACTGGCTGGGAGAGGGCTCTAAATGGGGCTGGGCCCCACTTAAGCAATCGGCGCTCCCACAAGACTTCCTGGCTTAGCGACACTTCGTGGTGCCAGGCGGCCGCAGCTGGGGTGAGCTGAGGCTGCTGGGCCGAGTGGCGGCCGCAGGTGGGAGGGCGGCAGGCCGCTCAGAGGGCCTCTGGGAGCCATCCAGGCAGCAGGCGGACTTCTCTCGGGACAGATTCAGTCCTGGCTCCCCGGGCCCACAAAGCTGTGTCAGACCCCTGGCCCCTGATGGGCCAAGTGCCACGCTCCTGGGGTGTGCCCGGTGCAGGAGCCTGGATGGACGTTGCAGTGTCCTGCAGAGGCGTGGATGTGGGGCTGGACCGGTGCCTGCCAACCACCCGGAGGCAGGACGGGCACCTCTCTTGGAACCTCGTTGGGGAGCAGCTGTCAGGGAGGCAGTGGGGACACAGGAGGCTGTCCCTGCTCTCCCAGTCCCCAGTGGCCCCAGGGAAGGAGGGTGCCCATTGCCTGAGGCGCCAAGAGAGAAAGGGGAGGGGGCTGGATGTGGAGCCCATCCTGCCCAGAGCCCTGACCGCAGGATGCAGGCGGATCCCGGCCTCCTCTCCCACCTGGTGCCCCGCGCAGGGCTGCTTCCCCTTCCTCTGTGCTCTGCCCTGCGGCTCCCGCTTGCCTCTGGGGAGACCCTAGATGATTCTGCACTTCCTGGCGGCCCCCAGCCCATGCTTAATGGGTTCTCTTTCTTTTCTGAGTGTTCACTCCCTGGCGCTTCCCTCTGTTTGGTGCTGCTCCATAGACCCTCTTTGTTCTGCGTCGAGCCCGTCCACTGTCCAGCACTGTGGACCATGAACAAAGAGTAGCCGCCTGAGTCATCGCTGACCGCGCGGCCCTGCCCTCCTGCCAGAAGCTGTGAGCTCATCGCCCCCGGTCTCCGGTCTCCACGTCCAAGGACGCTGGGCTGTGAGATTGTTGTTCTCCTTCTGACCCCCCTTCCCCCTTCTCTCCCCTTCTCCCACCACCAGACTTCTCTTTGGCATTGGAGGAGGTGACTAAGGAGGTGAGGCTTGTCCTCTGAACACCCCTGAAAAAGTGCCCCTGATCCTGAAGAGAAAAACGGACCAGCGAGGGCACAGCGGGCAGACGAGGGGGATCCTAAGAAGATGGGCATTTAGGTCGGCCAGCAGACCCTGCTCCCGCCAGGCCCGGTCCCTCCTTGGAGGTGGTGGGGTGGGCACCCTGCTGGGCTAGGGTTGGAGCTGGGTGGCCAGCGAGGGGCTTTTGGTTCTGGGGAGGAGGCTAGATTGAGTGACCGCTAAGCTTCCTTCCCTGATTTAGATGCCAAGAATCTTGTTTCGTGGTGAAGATTCTCTGGGTAGGAATAACATCAAATTCCTCCCTCCTTTCTCCCCTCCCCTCCCTCCCTCCCTCCCTTACTCCCTTTCTTCCTCCCTCCCTTCCTCCCTCCCTTCCTTCCTTTCTTCCTTCCTCCCTCCCTCCCTTCCTTCCATAAGTATTTATGGGGTAGCATCACCTAAGACACTGTGCCGGGCACTGGGATGCACTGTGAGTAAACACGCCCGTCCTCCCCACGCTTACTGCCTGCAGGGACACAGACACCAGAGATACACAAATAAACATGGAAGAGGCTCTGGAGGAACATCACATGGCTTTGAGCCACATCCCTGGGAGGACCACTCAGAGGGAAGGCTCAGGCTCAGGTAGAAACCCATTCACTGGTGGGAAAGGGGTCTGCTGGTGCATTTCCCTGGCCTGGGGTGACCAGGAAGAGTCGTTGGGCCCCTGGGGAGAGAGGGTGGATGGAGAAGTGAAGGGCCTGAGAAAGACCTGCCTTCCTCATGGCTTTTCCAGCCAAAGCTTTCGATGAGTCTGACACCCTCCAGGTCCAGTACCCCCGTCGGAGCTGACGTTCAGCCCCAGGGAGCTGCATCTTGGGCGTCCTGATGGTGCCCTGCACCATGTGAGCGTGGCTGAAGGGAGTCTCTGCTGAGACTCTGCTCCGCCTCCGGTCCCCCTGGGCCTGCAGACTGGCTGGGCCCACTCAGAGATCTGGGTGGGCTTCACCGAGCGTGGGGGAGAGCGTGCCGATGGCTGGAGCAGGGCCCTGCCAGGAGCACGCGGCCACTCCGACTGTCTCGGGGAGCGCGAGTGTGATTCCAGGGCCCTTGAGCTTCTGACCGTTGCGAAGTGCCACGGAGCTTCCAGACCTGCCCTGGCCTCCACTCACTGGCGCCCAGGCTGGCTCGCTGGACGGAGTGTGGCCGTCCACGTGCGCTGCCTTGAGGGCCAGAATCCCAGGTGCTGGGGGCCGTTTGGCTGCACCCAGGGTGCCTTGACCTCTTCTCACTTCTCACTTTTTCTCTCAACAGCTGTCTAGATGTCTCATGCCCTTTTCTCAGTCTATTCAATTCTTTATCCATTTTTAAATTAAGTCATTGGCCGTTTTGTTGTTGAGTTGTAGAAGCCCTTTATGTACTCTGGGTAGCAGACCCTTGTTAGATGTGCAGTCTGCAAATATTTTCTCTCATCCTCCGCTTCCATCCAGAAGAAAGTGGGTTCTCTCTCCACGTTCTTCAGTGCTCTTTGCTGCACAAACGTTTTTAATCTGGGTGAACTCCAGCGGTTCTGCTGTTTCTTTGGCTCCTGGTGCTGCTGGCGTCATAGCTAAGGAAGCACTGCCTGGTCACGGTTTGTACCTAGGTACCCCGAGAGCCTCCTAGCCTCAGCTCTCACATTCTGAGTTAATTTTTCTATATGGTGTGAGGAAGGGGACCCGAACTTATTCTTTTGCACGTAGTGATTCAGTGTTCCCAGCACCATTGTTGAAAACGCTGTTCTTTCCCCGGTGAACTGTCCTGTCACCCTTGTCGAAATCGATTGACCACAGATGTGGGGGTTTACTTCTGGGTTCTCAGCTCTGTCCCTTTGCTCTGTGTGTATGTCCCTATGATCTCGCTGCCTGGCACTCCCCCTGCCCGCCCCCACCCCCACCTGAGGTTGACCGGAAGTCTTTTCTCCTGGAGCATGGCTGTGGGTCCCTCTGCCAGCTGGCTGGGTTTCTCATGGCCTCAGAGCTGCTCCAGAGGGAGCTCCACCTGCCAGCGACCTCAGAGGACCTGGCTTCGACTCTGCAGTGCCAGCAGCACCCTCCGAGAAGCAACGTAGCTGAAATTCACACTGGGACACTCAGGGCTGTGCTCTTTGGAGTCTTTCGAAGCAACTCTTTGTATGTTACTTCTACTGAAAGGAGAAGGCCTTGCTACATTTTTGTTTTCTGCCTTAAAGCCTGTATCTGAAAAGCATGCACTTTATGCTGGACTCCTCTGCACCCAATTAACCAGAATATCCAGAGGATGCATGTTCTGGTTATCCCATATTTTTGTTTTCTTTTGTTTGTTTTGTTTTGTTCGGTAGAAGGTAATTAGTTTTATTTATTTATTTAGTGGAGGTCCTGGGGATTGAACCCAGGACCTCATGCATGCTAAGCGTGTGCTCTACCACTGAGCTATACCCTCCCCCATATTCCATATTTTAAGTAAGACTCTTAGCTGACCTATTGAGGACCATGACTCTATGGGGCCGTGTTCTTGTCACTCTCCTTCTGCCAGCACTGTCTGCTCACTCACTTAGGTCCCTCTGTGCCTCCAAGTTCTAGCTCACATGCTACCGCATCCAGGCAGCCTTCCTCAGTGGCTGGTGGCCCTCCTTGTCCTCTGAAATCAGCATGTGTCCCTGAATCTTGAGTGATGGGAGCCTGGTCTCCCCATCCTGACTATGAATAGAGCTCGCTGGGCCAATTCCTGCTGCTCTTTGTCTGTAGGGTCTAATAATAAAACAATTGTCAAATGTTCTGGCAGCATCAAAGAACACCAGTTTGCACTGTTTGGGCTGTAACAGGAGCTGGAAGGGCAGAGGGAGTCAGAAGAGGAGACTGGGCTGAGGAGTTCCTGACTCTGAGCCGATTAAGTGACTTCCTTGAGGTTCCATTGCTAGTAAGTGGCATGTCTGGATTTCATAACCACACTTGAGCCCAGGTTGGACTCATTAATACTTGGGTTGGGGACAGCTCAGAGAAGGCGTCCTCATCTCCCAGCGAAGGATTCTGGACTCCATTGGCTGAGCAGTAGGGTCACTAGCAGGAGGGTGGAGCAGAGCCTGATTGACAGATTGACATGGCAGCAGTGAGAACAGAGGATGTAGAGGGAGGCTGATTGAGAGGCACTGTGGTGGGGGGAGCAGGGCAGCTACAGCCAGAGAGATGGTGGAGCTGAGCCAGAAGGGGGAACTGGGAAATCTGGGTGGAGAGGCAGGTGTGAAAGGCAGCATCCAGGTAGGCTGGTGTCACCTGGGCACTTGTTAGACTCAAGCATCCTGGGGGAAGATGGGCATCTGCTTTCTCCCTGGGGCCCTTTGTCTGGGTTTGTCTGTAAGTTCCTGGGGATGCCCTTGAGGGTGTGACCAATGCCCAGGGGATGTCAGTCCTCAGTACATCTCAAACAGTCCAGTGGCATTCAGGGTGCAGACCAGAGGGCCTGTCCGCACAGTGCCATGCACCCCTCATTTCAGGTCATCCTCGCCCACGCCAGTTGAGCCGCATCAGTCAATACCTAGTTACTCCAAAAGTCAGGTTTCTACCCCAGCCCCAGCTCCAAACCTTAGAAGTGTTGAGCTTTTGTTTTCAGTCAGCTCTGCTATTCACTTAATCTAGTGAAGCTGGTGGTTTAAGAACACTCCTTTGCCAAAGATTTTCATGAAGGTCACTCATTTTGACAACTTTTAAAATATGTGAACCTATATGTCCATGTACATCATCCAATGTCACGTTTTTGGTGATTGGTTCTTATTTGTTACCACCCGGTAACTCACACCCTGTCCCTCCTCTATGTGGGACCCACACGTGCCAATATTGGGGTGACTTTCCATAAGATCTTGTGGTCAAAAGTACACATAAAAGTGGTGGTGGGGACCCTGCCTGACCGCAGGGTGTCACAGCGGAAGGCCCTGGGTGCCAGCGGGCAGTGTGGCACAGGCTGGCTACAGCACAGGAGGAAAAACGGGCAGCGCTGGGGGGACAGGAGGGAACTCAGATGCTCCGAATCAGACGGCATCACCTCCACTTTACAGGGATGAGATGGGAAAGTTAAATGGGACTGCCAACTCGTCCCAGTTTGCCCAACATTCCCGGCTTTGGCACTGGAAGTTCCATTTGGGGGGAACCCTTCAATCCAGGGCTGACTAGCCACAGGCCTTCGAAGGACAGCCTGAGGCATGAACTTGAATCTCTGAGCTTGAAACCTGTTCAGGCGGAGCCTCTGTCCTTGGTGCTGTTAACTGAGCCCCTGCCAGGAGCCCTCTGTGCTAACCCCTTGTTCTGAACTGTCACATTTTTAATTCTAGGAGATGTAGGTAATGCCCTTTCTGTTTAATAGAAGAGGACTCCAGGTGCAGACTTGTTGGGTTTGAATCCAGCTGGGACCCCAGGCCCCATCTTAAGGGCACATTAGCGAGTTCTGGCCACATTGTGTGCACGTGGTCTGTGGGCTGCCATGTGCTCCCCAGCGGGGGACAGCAGGTGGGGTGATGGCATCTAAAGCTCACTGTGAGCCCCCACAGGTGATGGGGAAGAGGATGGGAGGAAAGTGCCCGCCTCCTTCACTCGGTGTCTTGTGTCACATGGCCCCCTCCCAGGAGTGGGTCTGAATGGCTGGATGCCGTCACCAATTCCAGCACACATCTGGCTCCTGGAGGCTGGCCCTGGGCTGGCCCCTCCCTCAGGGGACTGGAGGGACCCCAGCATCACCCCTGACCACATGGTGTCAGCTCCCATCACTCAGGCTGCCGTGCAGCTGCCCCGGCCAGTAGACAGACGTTCCCTCTCCTCACCAGTCTGTCTACTCCTGGTCCTGGCCCAGCCCACACGAAGGCCTCAGGCCAGAGCAGCAGAGACGAGAAGGAAAGAAACCCACTCCCTGTATGACCTTGGAAGACTGGCCACTCCTGGTTTATTCTGCGGGCTGAGGAGCATTTCCCCAGCTTTACTGCAGCCCTGCGCCTCAATAAAGTGGCTGTGTGAGGCCCCTGGGAGACAGAGGGGCCCCGTGCAGCGGGGAGCCTGGTGTCCCAGGCGGGATCTCACTCCCCCTCACCTCCTGTCTCAGGAAGTCCCTCCGAGAGCAGCGGGTCTCCAGCCTCTGGGGAACATGGGAACAGCACTGTGTTGGGCGGAGAAAGCCTGCTGCTTTTTGCCCTCTGAGCCATCCTGGCAGAGCAGGGCTGCTTCATCGGCAAATGCTGCCCTGAAGGCGGAGGTCCTCCTTCTACCTTGTGCGGGAGCGGTGGACGGAGTGGGCAGGCTGATGGGGAGCTGACCTCCCAGGGGCCCTGAAGACAGAGCCGAGGGGCGGAGGAGAAAGGCCTTGAGGCGAAGGCAAGCAGGGAGCACACGTGCACACATCCCAGGATGCTCAGAGGCTGGGACCAGAGCTGCCGTGCCCCCGCGCACCCTGGGGAGGACGGAGGTCCAGGTGGAGCTTTCTGGTGTGTTCTGATACCAGCTTCTCGAGTCGGAGTTGCCCAGGGCCCGCTAGGCCTGAGGACCCAGGCACGGCACTGAGTCCTTCTAGAAGCTTCCTCCAGAATCGCTGCTCCAGACCCTCCTCCACCTGGCTCCGCTGGAGACCCCGAGGCTGCAGAACCAGCTGTGCTTCCGAGGGGAACGTTTTCCAGCCCTGAAGTTTCTCCCCCGAGGGGCCCCAAAGCAGATGCATTTGGCAGCGTGCTCCCCTCCACGCCATGAAGAGCCGAGCATCTTGGCTTTTGAGAGGGTCTCTGTTTGGGCACTTACATTTTGTCAAAAAGCCAGAAAATCCTCCGGGGCCGTTACGAAGGCTGCTTTTCTGCTTTTCTTCCTAAGACCTCTCGTGGGCTTTTTGCTTCTGCCCGAGTGGGAGGAGGAGTCATTTCCTGTGGCCCCTGTGACACGTGTGTTCCTGGCTACAGTGGCCCTGGGCAACGCTCCCCTGGCTTCAACTCACTCTGTGAACACATGTCCCCCTCGTGGTCTGCAGTGCCCTGTTGTCCCCGTCTTCGCACATTCTGTTGGTGTTTTCTCTGTTTAGAACGGCCCCCCCGGTGTAGCACTGAAGGGCTGTCCAGGGTTCCCGCGTGCAGGACACCGTACTGGGCCTCATGGCCAAACATCTTGCTGAACAGGGATTATTCAGGTGTGATTCCAGGACTGCTGGCTGCTCGCTCACTGTTAATGAATCAAGGGCATATACTAGGTATGGCGACTTTACACAGAAATGCACAAAGTAAGAGCCTCTGATCCTGAGACTCACAGGAACCCAGCCCTGGGTTTCTGCCGGGAGTGGCGGACCGGCAGTGTTTGTGGCCTTTTAGAGAGCGATGCAAGAGCTGGCTGGGTGGTACCTCGGCTGAGATGCAGGGTGGGCTTGGAGCCGAGCGCCTGGCCCCGGGCTGTGGCCACCTCTCCTTCCAGGACCGGCTTGGTCAGTGGCCTTTCAAACAAGCACCTCTTTATTGCCACTGTGTCTGGACCACAACGGCGCTTGTCCTGAAGGGAGAATGGGCCCTTGCTCTGCGTGGCCCTGCTGGTTGATGCCGCGATGCTGACTTCTGCCCCAGGGGCTGCCACCTTGACGGGGGAGGGCTCCCGCTGTCTAGGCAGTCTCAAATGGCAACGTTTGACTTTCAGGCTGGACAACAAAAGGATTTTCATCTCGCAGGGCCTGGCTCGCCCATGGCTGCCCCGGCTTGGTCACATTGTTGGTGACCTTCAGGAGAGGACTGCTTGGAAGTCCGGGCCTGGGAGCCCACTTGTACCGGGACAATGGAACACCAAGTGCCAGCTGTTCTCAATACTCGGCTTTGCTCTCTGTCCTGTCGGAAGCCCGTGGGAGTCTGAAATAGATGGCATCGCGACCAGCCGGCCTTCAAGCCGCTGCTGAATGGTGGTGTGGGGCGGCAGCCCACGGCTCTCGGGGGCCCAGGCCCCAGCCCTGCTGACCCCGCAAGGCCGCGCTCCAGCTCGTTCCCGCAGACGTGCCGGGAGGGCGTGGGCAGCCGGGAGGCTCCTGGCCCGGCGGGCAGCGCCCCCCCGGTTCCAGAAGCCCCAGCGGATCTCGGATCCGGCCTGACATCTCCGGGCCGCAGTCGACGCCCTGAAGTAAATGGCAAGGCAGTGAGTAAAGTCTCACCCCTGTGTGACAGGACACAGCGGGCGGGTGGCTGGAATGTCACACGGTCGAGAAGAATGTGGCAGACCCCGGCCCCCAGACCCACACAGACGGGAGCTTGTGTGCACAGAGCAAGCAGCTGGCCTTGAGAGGACGGCGGAGAGACAAGAGGCAGGGCTCTCTCCCTCTAAAAAGAAGCAACAAATATCTCCACTTCTCAGTTAGCCAGTGTCCCCCAGCTGTCTCCTGAGTGACCGCGAGAAGGACGACCTTCATTCACAAGTAACCGAGGTAACTGCCATTATCTGCCAAGTCGAACTTCAGGGACAAATGACACACGACACTTGGATTTAAACCCCAGCTCCGCTGCGGTCTCAGGGACGGTGTTTCACCTCTCAGCCTTAGTTTCCTGGTCTGTGAAATGGGCTGCTGGATGCCGCCCTCACAGAGCAGTGGGGCCTGTCGAGCAGCCTGGACCGAGCTCCCCCCGGCACCCTGAGGGGCTGTGTGCCACGGCGCTGTCTCCGCTGACAGATGCTGAAGGGATCTGAGCTCGGCTAACACTGCCAGTTCCTGGGAGAGGGCGGCGTCCAGAGGACCTCCTTCCAGGCACTGAAGCATCCCATGCGACATGTAGTAACCGCAGGGGAAGTAGCGATGAGGTGCTGGGGGACAGGTCAGCCGAGCGGCCAGCAGGGAGGACCACACTTGCTTCTCAGCGTTGCCCTGCTGGTCTGTCCCAAGAGGGAAACCGAGGAGACTGACCTTTCCAGGCAGCTTGTTAGCAGCAGGATGGAGCGGAGGGCCAGCTGCCCCAGGGCTTGGCCCAGGGCTCCTGCAGGGGGCTTTGTGCTGGGGCAGCTTCTTGCAGTCCCTGCAGGGAGAACTGGGTGCCTCTGGGAGGCGGGGAGGAGGCAGGGCCCCTAGGGAGGCGGGCATCCAGCCATCTGTGGGGCCCTGAAGGCTGAGTGGCCGCACTGAACCCATGGCCGAGGACAGGACCAGATGGGGGGGGCCACAGCTGGCTGGACCCTCTTAGAGCAGACCAGAGGCTGGCTGCGGTGGGGGCGGCAAGCAGGCAGCAGGTAAGGAAGGAAGGAGGAGTGGGAAGACAAGTGCTTCCACCTGGCACCAAGGTGCTCAAAAAGCCTCTTCCCTCAAACAAAATGAAGGTGGAGGGCTGGGAAGCTTTCTCTGCTGGGTTGGCTGATCCGCTCACTCATCCCTGAAATATCTGTGAGCATCAGCGCGCCGGGCACAGGGGCAGGCGACAGGGATCCGGGAAGCCAACAGAATGGACACAAGTCCTTCCCCGCCGGAGCTCACACTTCGTGCAGGAGACACAGGAAACAAGTCCGTAAGTGCACGTGGCATTTTCCCGGGGACGCCTGCGTGGAGAGACACGAAGCAGGTGGCCGGATGACGGATGGGGGTTGGGTAGGCGTTGCCATCCTCGGTCACCCTGGGTGCCAGAGCAGCCGGACCTGAGGGCACCCCAGGGGGCTGGTGGAGGAAGGGGCCTTGGAGGAAGAACCACCATGGCTCTGGGTGCAGGAGGCCCACCCCTTAGGCAGGCAGCCCGGGCTGTGCATTTTGTCACTTAGGTAGAACTCAGGGTCACATGGTGGTGGGGGTGCTGCTGGAGTGATGGCTGCCCACGGGGCTGGTCCCACAGTGACCTGGGGTGCGGGGGCCAGCCCTCCTTGGGCTTGGCCTCGGACACGCGGTGACCGTGACCTGTCGGTGAGGAAGGCTCTGCCCGCTGGGCACTCAGCGGCGCCCCCGGGAGTGGGCGTGCTTGCCTCAGTCCCTCAGACAGGGAAACTGAAGCTCAGAGCGCAGTAAGGACACGGTCATACAAACGGTGACCACGAAGCTGGGACTGGGAGGCAGCCCTGCTGTCGGGAGGGCCAGGCTCTTTGGCTCCAGCGGCCTCCCTGCTCTGTGTCCTTCAGCCAAGGTCTCGGAGGCCCAGCGCTCTCCTGCCCGAGCCTCGCTGGTGGACCCGGCGCGGGTGCCCCGCTCTGCGGTCAGAGGCCGGGTGCTGGGGAGTTTGCCCGGGGAGGGCGCTCAGCATCCCAGCCCCTCCGCCCGGGATTCGGTCAGTTTTAAAAATACCCGGAACTGGCGTTGGGCGGTTTCAGGAACAGAAGCGTCTTCTCGCCCTGTTCTTGCAGTATTGGATTGTGCCGCTACAGCTCTTTCGATGTCTCCTAATGCGCCCAGATGTCAAGCAGCAGCACCAAGATTAATGCCTTCCTTAGTGACCAATTCTGGCTTTGACCTTGCGGGGGGGAAGTGGTCTGAGGCACGTCCTCTCCGGTCGGCTCGGTCCTCCTGAATTTTGAGAGATATTAACTCCTTGTTCTCACCCAGATAGTCTGCCAAAGGCGTTGTACTTGCTGCTTCTACCTCAAGCTAAAGGGCTTTGAAGAGCGGGAAGGAGGGGACGGGGGAGGGGAGGGGGCGCCACGCCTTCATTCCAGTTCCTCGCCCTGTTCCCAGGTGTCTACCCTGCTCCTCGCAGAAGGCACGCGTCGGGGAGCTGAGAGCTAGGGGTTAGGGGACAAGGAGTCCTGTTCCTTTAAGACTCAGGGGACACCTGTGGTGGCCATCCTGTGTCCGTCATCCTAGGAGCCAACGATACTGCTCCCGTGGGCGAGCCCATGCAGAAGAGAGGGGGCGGGAGCCGGGGACGCCGTGGGCAGGGGCCAGCCTCCGGGGCCCAGGGCCGGTCAGAGGAGGCAGAGCGGGGAGGCGTAGGGGCAGAGGGGTGCGTTTAAAGCAGCAGCAGCAGCTCCCAGGCCCAAGCCCTTCGACGCCAGGCAGGAGGCCGGGCGCGGGGGCCTGCAGCTCAACTCAGTACTGCTGGGAAAGGACCCAGGCCCCCGCCCTCCCGCCCAGTCCCGGGCAGGGCGCTTGTGCCATTCTCTGCTTGGGGACGGCCTTCCAGGTACGAGCTGTGATGAAGTGGACTGGAAGCGCACAAGGACCCCAGAGGCGGCCGGAGGTACAGGGCAGAGGACCCCGAGCCTAGGCCTCGCACCGCGTATTTCCATCTGAGAAGACCTTCTGCTGGGCTGTTGGTCAGGACACCCTCACTCTCTCTCAAAAATGGCTCTTTGTCCTGTGAAGGACACCCCGTTGACCTTCCACGGTCTTCTCCGCCTTGCAGAAAGAAGACCGAAGCTCAGACGGACGCCAAACAGGAGCCTAGCCACTGGCGTTCCTGTGCGGGGCGTGGGACGCTGTGGAGCCCCGTGTGCCTGCTCGTCCTGCTGCAGGGGGTGTGGAGAAGCCCTCCCTGCCCTCGGGTGGACACCGCATCCTCCGGGCTTCATTTTCATCAACTCTCCTCATCATGGAAAGGTATCCTGGGTCAGATCATTCCAAGGGTCCCCTCAACCTTGGAAATCCCAGAGGAGTTCCTGCCTTCATTAGGGGAGCCGAGAGTCTAAACTGGTCATCACTTTAGACACCAGAATATTAGGGACTTAAGTCACTCAACTGGAGCAAGCCAAGTACCCCCCAGCTTTGGTGTCTGTCCCCTGTCTACCACTGGCCCCGCACACAGTAGGTCCTCAGCAATCAGGCTAGAAGTCAGGACACGCTGAGATCTGAGGGCAAGGTGTAAGTGGGGGAGAGCTGGAGAAGAGGGGCGCGGTTACCAGCAGAAGAGGGCAGGTTTCACCTCCTGCCGGGCGGCACTGCAGCGTAGGCTGGCAGGAAATGTAACCAGATGGTGGCAAGCCAATGCGAACCAGCTCTCCAGGGAACACACCAGTTACGTCTTTCTGGAACTTGAAGCAACAGCATTCTGGCCCAGGTTGGACCTGTGGCTCTTGTTTGGTGTGAACAGAGTAGATAAGCTCTCTTATCAGCTGTGAGGAAGAAGCCAGCCGACAGCCCTGGACGATGTGGGCGTGGCGTGCGAAGGTCCTGGGGCCAGGGAGCCACTAGTGGGCCACACGGGTGAGAGGCTGCGAGCCCTCCGCACCACAGAGCACCACGCTCAACGCTGCACCTGTCACTGCGCTGGGAACTCACAGCCGAGGCTCTCCAGGAGGGGATCCCATCTGAGAAGACAGGGACTGCGTCGCTGATTCTGGGCCCTGCCGTCGGCACCAACACCAGCGTGTGAAAGCAGGGTCTCAGGTGATTCTGACACACCTGGTTCCTGGACAGGGATGTGGCCACTGAGCCCGGCCCACAGTCTCACGCTCGGGGTCGGGGAACTAAGGCTGCAGGCGTCTAGGGGACTTGGCCAGAGTTTCCCGCAAACTCCTGCCCTACTTGCCCTCTTGTGATCATTTCTGATTCCTGGGCCAGCTTGTTTGTTTGCTCCGGGTCCTCCTGTACGTGGCCTGGGAGCTGCGGGAGGTCAGAGCGGAGGTGAGGCAGGTATTCCAGCTTCTGTCTGAGACCTGAGAAAGTTGAGGGCTGGCCTGGATCCTGGCTCACCCGAGGTCCACTGTGGGCAGGACCCCACGCGACGCAGGATGCTTCTTCTTCAGACGCCCTCACCAGTTGGATTCACCAGCTATCCAAGGGAGGTGGTGTGCAGAGGCCCGATGGAAAAACTCAGAAACCCCACAACATGTCTGTGTGCGCCGTGCGCAGCCTGCCCCTGCCCTGCTCCCGGACTCTGTTTCGTGGTGGCCCGCAGCCCGCCACCGCCGTCTCCAGGAGCACCACACGCCCCTCCAGGGCTCCACGTGGAAGCCTTCGGGGTGTCCTGGCCTGTGACCTTGTGTCTGTGAAGGCTGGAGCCGCTGGCGGCAGGGCAGCAGCAGATACAGTGACACGAGATTTCCAGGCTGAGATTTTGGACGAGAGTTTTTAAAGGAGTTAGAGCTGAGAAACACCAGACTTCAAAGGCCCCCGGTGATCGCTGTCCATCTGCACGACCTCTGAAGCGTCCAGGCCACTCTTGTTACTCAGAGAAGCATCCTTTGGGCCTCTTGGCTGGATGTGGTCTGTCAACTCCTACCCTCCTTCAAGGCCTAGCTCAAGTCCTTTCTCCGTGAGACATTTTGGAGTTTATCTGGGCCTCATTCATTCACCCACTAGTTCATTCGTTCAGAAATATTCACAGGACACCTACCTGCCGGCACCCACAGAGGTTCCAGGTGATAGGAGCAGAGATGAAGTCTCCGACCTCATCAGGCCACTTCCAGAATTCCCCTGGTCCAGACTCTGACAGGGGCAGCTCTGCAAGTCAGCAGTCAGCTGCGCTCCATCCACGTCAGGCGTTCCCTTCCCCACGTCAGCCGCGTCGGCCCCAGCAGATGGGCGCACGGACTCCTGTGTCCTGACAGGTGCGTGCAGAGGGCGGGCGGAGCTCACTGGCTCGGCCTCGTGTGAGAACTCTCTCTGTTTAAAAAAAATCGGATGACTTCATACGTTACCACGTGCCCATATTAGTAATTATTGGGAAAGCGTAAAAACAGAAATCTTTATTTTTTAATGGGACACGATTAAACTTTAATGACCGGTGACCTCATGAAATGAATGCCGTACAAGGCCGTTGGCTCGTCTCTGCGGGTGCATACCTTCTGGGTATTAGAAAATTACATAATTAAGTACAGATCACCACAGGCATGTCATTACACATTTTATTATTCCTTGGAGACTTAGCAATAACGCTCCGTGTTTATATGTGCTTTTCATCAGATTATCTCCAATCACTTTACAAATATTATCTCATTAATCCTTTGCAAGAGTTTCATGAATTTCTCTATTTAATGGATTAAAAAAACCACAACCTGCAGCGATTAAGTGGCTAGCTGAATATCCCATCCCACACTCCACTCTCCCACCAGCAGAAAGAGGATCCCCGCCCTCCCCACCTGGAGAGAATGTGTTCTGATTAAGTGAGGACTGAAGCTAAAAGAATCATTTCCAGGGTCCCATGAAAATAAAATTATGTGTCATAGAACAACCCCGGCTGCTGATTCCTCAACAGCTTCAGTTTGAGTTCCAGAAGAAAACAGTGGTGGATGCTTCCAAGGGGATGTTGTTAAACATATGTGTGTATGCGTGTTAACATACGTGTGTATATGTGTTTAACATACGTATGTATATGTGTTTAACATACGTGTGTATATGTGTTTAACATACGTGTGTATATGTGTTTAACATACGTGTGTATATGTGTACCCCCCCCAATCAGGGCATGGAGTAGGAAACCATTTGTTTTAGATCCCACACGAACACTTTTGTGACCTGTATTTGTGGCCATTGAAGGCGGAGTCATGGAGCACGATGGTGCCCAAGGGCATCAGAGCCAATTTCTGGGCTCTTTTTGGAGATCAATTTAATTGGGAAGGTTTGGGCATCACTTCCTGAGGGTTTATGTGTGTTCTATTCATCACCTTTATCTTTTACGACACCCCTGTCAGGTAGCTGCTGCTGTCCCCACTTCACAGGTTGAATATCAGAGTCTGGAATATTAGGCAGTTCGCAGGAGGTCATACCAGCCGTGGAACGGTGACTGTCAAGGCAGATCTGACTGCCTCCAAATCCAAGGCAGTGTCTCAGAGGAGAATGATCCTAAAATTTAAATTAATTAGAAAAAAATCACATTGAATCGTTTAGAATGCAGCGTCTTTTTCTGAAAGAATATAACATTTTCTGACAACTTCAATGGATGGAATAAGATGCAAAATAGAGATTTGTTTCATGAAATAGTCCAGCTTGCTTTAAAAAATTATTACAGAGATCTTCACTCTCTGAAATATTCCTGAATTTCCTACCACATCTGAAAATGGCTCTTGGTGAATGCTCACGTCACAGAAGTTGAGAAAAGTCATCGGTATCCAGCCAAGACATTCCCGAAGTATTTCTATCTGAGCAGGCTCCTCCTCTGTAAACTAAATAAGTAAGGATGGACGGTCATCGGAAACGAAGTCCCTGGGCTTTGAAAGACAGAGACCACGCCCTTTCTCTGGCCACTCTCATTTCAATGCATAGCAGGCACACATCCAGTTTTTTTATACAGAAACAAAGTATTTGGGGACCACTAGTAGTCCAAAGGCATGTTTCTCACTCAGATAATTCCTGTTTGCGTATCTCAGCTTCACCGTCAGGAAAATGGGAGTCTCTGTGTGACTGAGCTAACCTCAGCGGAGTTCTGTAAATGATGTCAGACCCTGGGAATAATAGTGCTACGGAACTGTAGTGTGTTTATGTGTAATTATCACTAATTTACCAGTTTGGACTTGAAGGAGCAGGAGAATATTAAGTGCATCAGAACTCTACTTAATGGATAATTCATGGTGGGGGCTCCTGAAGAAACAAATTACCTAATTAATTGGTGGAAATTTGACTTCTTGGATTTTAAAATTACTATAGTTACCTTCG
Source organism: Camelus ferus (assembly GCF_009834535.1). Taxonomy (NCBI): domain Eukaryota; kingdom Metazoa; phylum Chordata; class Mammalia; order Artiodactyla; family Camelidae; genus Camelus; species Camelus ferus. The sequence continues at coordinate 2,223,215 of NC_045702.1, read as the reverse complement.
ATAACATTAATAAGGCAGTTACCTATAATTTCACCTTCCCCTTAAGCAGGCTGAAAGAAGGTATGTGCAGTCAGGAAGGAGTGGGCACCTGGCACCAGGACGACCTCTGGGTGGAACTCAGGGGTCTGCTGTCCTCTGACTGAGGACTAGAGCACGTGGGGGCAGCAGACGGGCACTGCATTGGTGAGTTTCAGGTCAAGGAGGGACTCAAGCGGTAACAGCAAGGAGTGCCAGGCAAATAACACTGAAAAGAATTGGGTGCCTGGACCTCCAGAGAAAACCCTAATTTGAAAAAGGTCCATGTGTCCCAGTGCTCACAGCAAGACTATTTACAGCAGCCAAGACATGGGAGCAACCTAAATGTCCATCCACAGATGCCTGGATAAAGAAGTGGTGGCACACACACACACACAGGAATACTACTCAGCCATAAAAAAGAATGAATAATGCCATTTGCAGACACATGGGTGGACCAAGAGATGATCATACTAAGTGAAGTCAGTCAGACAGAGAAAGACAAATATCATATGATACCACTTACATGTGGAATCTGAAAAATGACACAAATGAACTTATTTACAAAACAGAAACTAACTCACAGATACATAAAACAAACTTATGATTACCAAAGGGGAAAAGAGGTGGGGGAGGGATGAATAAGGAGTTTGGGAGTAGCAGATACAAACTACTAAAAAACAGAAACAACAAGGACCCCCTGTACAGCACAGGGAACTGTATGCAATGAGTTGTAACAGCCTATAATGAAAAAAAGTATGAAAAAGAATATATATATGTGTGTGTGTATAACTGAATCACTGTGCTGCACACCAGAAACTAACGCAACATTGAAAATCAACTCTACTTCAATAAAAGAAAAAGAATAGGTGCCCTCGCGGGGCGCTCGTGTGATCCTGGGGGCATCTCTCAGCCTCTCTGGCTTCGATGTCCTCGTCTGCACAGGCAGTGGATTAGATTGTACCAGTGCTTCCCAGACTTGGCTGCTCCATGCTGGAACAGTCCAAACGAACACGTAAACTCGGGGACTGGCCTAGGCTGGCTTCTCTCTCTGTTTCTGTCCCTGTCCCTGTCTCCCTCTCCCTCTCCTTATTTATTTACTGTCAGGGACTTTAAAGAGCCCTGCTATTACTGACACCACCTTTTATGAATGACAGAGCATTTTAGCACTGAGGAGCCCAACCTCAGGATGAAGGCACTCCTTTCATCAGAGTCAACTCGACTGGCGGGCGCTTCCCTGCTGCTGTCCTCCGCGGGATCTCCTCACGACCAAGGGCCAGGGGGCAGGTCTCCTGATCCTCTTTCTGTTCCATGAGCCAATCCCAAATCCTGCCCCAGGGCCTTTGCACATGCTCGTCCCTCCGTCTAGAACCCTCTTCCTCCAGCTCGTCCCTGAACAGACCTCATTTCATCCTCCAAGTCTCTGCTCATGGGCCACCCACCACCTTTGCTCAAGTCAACTCCCAGCTCAGCTGTCACCTGGCCATCTTATGTAAAGTACCCAGAGCAGTGCCTAGCTGCCATAAGTGCTTCGTAAATGCAGACAAAGTGGAGGAAGAGATGAAGGAGTGACGTCCAAGGCTGCCTCCTGAGTGCTCAAGTGTCTGGGGGTCTGGACGCCCACAACTCTGGCACTATGACCTTCTCTGATTGCTCAGGTGTCCCCCTGTTTGCTGGTGACCTTCCTGAGAGTAGGCATCATGTTGGCTCTGTCCCATTTTCCTCCACCTCCAGGGCTCAGTGGCCTGAAGTACGTGCTCAGTGACCACTTTTTCCATGAATGAGTGACGAAATGACTGAGCGGACAAAATGAGATTTGGTCTTTACCTTCAAGAAGTGTAACGTTAATTGGTGTAAAAGCGATCATCTGTAAGTTGAAGGGTCAATGAGGCAAATCACATGAATGCATCCAGCTCAGTGGCTGTCACCTGTGGGCTCACACATTTATTTTTCCACAAAATGATTTGAGAACTCATACTTTTGTAATTTTTGCCTTCTGGGAAGCAGCATGCTAGGGACTATGAGAAACACAGACATGACAGGCGTGGGGACCTGCTGGAGGAGCAGATGGTTTCGACAATATTGGATGAGGAGAGAGGGCAGTGGAGGTGGCGGGGTCAGGGTGGGCTGAGCGCAGGACCACCTGATCTCACGGTTCCAAACTGGAATTGCAGGGCAGAGGCGGGGGCGCTGATTGAAGTGTTTTCCTTTTTAAATAAACTGAAATCAGAAAATTCAGAGTCACAAGAAGAAGACAAACGACTCGCAATTGTACCTGCCTAAGAAAGCACCACTGACACCTGATCTAACCGTTGCCATGCAGGTATTTCCAGGGTGGACCTTTTGCAAAATTTCTGTGTGGTCACAGGGCTCTCCCGGGCCTCCAGTCTTGGGGGTGGACACACACCATGCACTGCGTCAGCGCCGTCTAGGAGACACGCAGGAAGCACGGTGTTTCCTTCACACACTCTGAGTTCTGAGGATCAGAACAAATCTCCATCATCATCTCCACTGAAAGTCCCGCTGGTTGCTGAGCGCTGGTTTCCTCCAGGCCCCACTTTGTGTGGTGCATTTCTGCCGCTGACCCCGTGAGCCAATGTCCACCACAGGGCAAGACTGCTGTTTTTAGCAAATAAAAATCCTGGGTACTCAGTTAAATTCAAGTTTCAGATACACATGATTTTTTTTTTTCAGTATAAGAATATCCCAAATATTGCACGGGACACACTTATACTAAAAATATTTGTTTGTTTCTCTGAAATTACTCGCTATCCTGGATGTTAAATGGCTACATCAATCACTGGGAAGATTTCGTTCTAAACAAATATGCAAAGTGTGTTTGAGTAACGGAAAGAGCAGTTGCCGGGGGGTGCGCCCCTCCTGCCGCCCACGGGCCTCCGTGCGGCCACTCGCCCCCACATTGTCCAGCTCACGCTGATTTCTTGCTGTGCTTCTGTTAGAACTCAACTGTGTTCATCTCTGGAAGGAAACAAAAAAATCCTTCCACCTGTACCCATTCCTAGAACAAAGATGATGAGCTGGGCAGATGGGCAGAGGCTAAAGCTGGACGATACTAAATATGTACAGTAGCCGGCAGGGAGGGGGCACCTGCTCCTTGCCGACCGCCGTGCGGACACATTTACACAAGTCACCGCGTTTGATCGTCGTAAAACCCCCGAGACGCAGGAACAGCTCACGGCCCCGCGCCACGGGCAAGCAGACTGGGGCTGTGAGCCGCCCGGGGTCCGCCCTGCCGCGGACGGGGCTGCGGGGGTGCGGGCCGCCTGACACCGCCGCCGGGTCCCTCCTCTCTCCCTTCCGAAATCACCCGGCCCTCCTTCCACATTCGGACTCGCCGGTACGCAGGAGAGTCTACTGGACACCGCGCAGACAGGTCTTGTTAATCTGACCTGTCTGTCTGTCCGCTTGGAGGGCGGCCGTGGGTCCCGCGCCAGCCGGGCAGGGCGCACTGGCGGGCATCTGCGCTCACCTCGCCCTCGCGCTCGGCCGGGGACAGCTAGTGCGGGACGTGCACCGACCCGGGGCTCCGGCGGCCACTGTCCTGAGCGTGGGGAGCTGGCCTCACCCTGCAGGGCATCCCGCCGGCGGGAAAGACAGGAGGGGGTTACTCCCCCAGCTGCCTCTATCTGGAGCGGTTTCTTAAATTCTGCTCCAATGAAAACGTGCCCTGGAAAGGAGACACAGCCCGGTCCATCTGTCTTCAGGCTTTGCAAAGGCTGAGTCTGTCGTTAGCGTGGCAAGCACCTGGCCAGGCTGGGAGGGCACTCAGGCTTGACTGGTGGCCCTGAACCTCCTTTTTGCGTCTTCTGACCGAGGGGCCCCTCCTGTCTGCAGTGTGTGCTCCCTACTCCCCAGCTGCTCTGGGGAGGCCTGGGCCCTCAGGGGCAGAATATTCAGGAAGAATGCAGGTGTGTGAGCACGTGTGTGCAGGGGGTTGGTTCCGGAGTTTGGGGTTAGCCGCCCCTCCTAGGGGAGGTGGGGGAGGTACAAGGCTTTTTCTTTCCTCAGGTGCCGGGGGCTGGGGTCCTCTCCGGGTGCCCTGAAATCCTCTAGTGAAGCACCCATTTGACCTTCCTGACACCATGGCAGCTTTGCAGCCCTTCTGTGCATTGGCCTCATCTCCCAGCAAGGTGGGCGTCCCCACACAGGGCAGAGACCATGACCTAGTCTACTGAGAGAGCCCCGCCTTCACGTCCCTCAGACTCCGGCTCAAATCCCAGATCCACCGCTTACTAGCTGAACGGCTGCTCCTCAAAGACCCCTTTCCCTTACTTATTAACGCGGTTAGCAGAAGGACCATAACTGTTATGCCGAGTGTAGTTCCTGGGGTATAACAGATGTCCGCTCCGTCCCCGCATCCGCCCAGGCTGCCGTGTGAAGGTCAGCTAGACGATTAGCTGATTGACTGAAACCCTGCCGGCCCAGGCGGTGTGGCGGGGGGGGGGGGTGCGGAGAAGGTCTGAAAAAAGCTATGAATGCTGCTAACTGCCCGGTCTCCTAGGGCCTGCGTTTCTGCTGTCGAGAGACTACTGTAAGTGGACGGATCCGGTGCTGGGTGTGTTTGCTCCCGCACGTGGTCAGGCTGAACCGCTGGATTTCCATTTGTCTTGGCTTTTGGAATTTCATTTGGACTGAATCTTAAGAAGGCATAAAGGCAAGGATATTTTAAGCCCAGGGACAATGGGAGGCCGGCTCTGAACGCTCAGCACAGAGCAGCAGAGGCTAGGCTAGAACTGATGGGTGACCAGCCAGAAGCTGACAGGCAGGATGACCCCCAGGAAAAGGGGGTCAAGGGCAGGGAAGTGGGTGGGAGAGCTGTTGTGCTTATTTCTAGTTTCCTAGATAAGCGGTTATAGAACTTGGAAAAACATTCACTGAAACCACCCTGGAGCACACATGCCCTGGAGAGAATTACTCAGAACGAGTTTCTCTAGAAAATCCTAGAGGATGTGAGAAGTTCCTCAGAAGCAAAGGTTTTGTTATGTGAACTGTTGTGTCACAGCAGGAAAGGACTGTCCCCAGGAGCCAGGGCTGAGAATTCAACGGCAGGAGGACCAGGCCGGCACCAGAGGCCAGAGTGCTGGGCACAAACAGGGACAAGGGCAACTCTGGTGAGCAGGAGGGTGACAAAGCGAGGTAGGACATGCCCCGGACAGGTGTCCAGAAGTCTGTTCTCAACAGTTTCATCTCTTCCTCCTAGGCCTTTCTTCTCCAAGCTCAGGTCTGCAAACCAGGGTTTATGGGAATCCTAAAACTTAAAGCAGGGCTGAGAGCCTACGTGGAGGTTGAATGAATCCGAAAACCAAAATTTCAATTTCATTTATGAACATCGATGCAAAAATCCAGTATAAAATGTTTATATAAAATAATAACACTGCAATAAAATGTAGACAAGCATGGTTCAGTGTCAGAAAGTCTGTCCCTGTGACATAATTACAGAGTAACAAAGACAATATGACCTTGTCACTAAGTGAAATAAAGCATTAATTACAGTTCAATCATAACTCATGATAAAAAATTTTCCTCAAATCAAGAAGAGAAGGAGCTTCCTTAACCTGAAAGCGATAACAAGGGTTATAATTACAGAGCATATCGCCACAAAACATCCCCAGTAAAATTCAGTGAAAGTCTCTGGCTGTCCTAGCCAATGCAATAAGGTAAGACAATGAAATTAGAGGTGTACTTGGCTCATGGATATAAACTATGACTCAATGGACGAATGATGTTAATTTATTTGGAACTAACTTGTAAAGTCAAGATAACCTTTATCAAAACAGATGCATGGAGTATAACAGAAATCTGTCCTCAAATATTCTTCTCTTTCATCTGTTAGAAAGGATAAACACCTCCTCTATCTAGAGTCAGTCTTTACACGGCGAAGGCAACAGTTCACTTCCCTTCTCATCCGCTCATGGACTCCTGAATCATTCCTGCAGTGATTCCCTTTCCCCTTCATTATCAAAGTCTCTCTTTTGATTGGATTTTCTCATCAGCATACAAACATCATAGGTGGGCAAACCCTACAGAAATCAAGACTTACAAAATTATAGTAATTAAAACCCTGTGCTTTTGGCACACAGATGAACACTAGATAGACCAGAACTGAGTCCAGACAGGCATCACCGACTCGCCCGCTGCAGCCTCGTCACGAGTCCAGCACTGCTCCTTCTTTTAGCTTCCCTAACTGCACCGCGAGCTCAGAGACCTCATCAGTCCTCGGCTTGTAAGCCACCTGCGTGCTAACGACACCACATTTCTGTGAACAGACACGACTGCCTTCCGGAGCCCCTGGCACGTCTGGTCTGCCCACCAGACGGCTCCAAGCCCAACAAGAACTTCGAACTTAGTATTTTAGAAACACGACTCTGGTCCCCACTCTCCTCTCCTGCTTCAGATGTGCCCCTTGCACAGGACACCCGTTTTGAAAACATGCCATCGCATTTACACAATTGCTCCAATAAAAAGCCTTCTCTTTCCCTCCCGACCACACAGGCTCGTCCCCCTGACCTTCCAGGGGTCTGGAGTCCATCGCCCCTCCCACTGCCTCAGCTATGTTAGTAGCGCCCCTGTTGGCGTCCCTGCTTGCACCCCTGGTGGTTTCCCATCACTTGTGTAACTTTTTTGTCTGGGTCTAGAGGCCCTGCCTTTCTCACCTTGTCTCCTACCATTTTCTGGCCTGACTGGCTTTGCTGGGACACACTGAGTGGGTGTGCACAGTGACAGTCAATAGTGGCTAAGAACAGGCGTGTTCTCCAGTCCGCCCCAAACACGCCGCGCTGCTTCTGCTCGCGGGGCTGCGCTTGCTGTCTTCTCTGCCTGGAAGATGCTCCACGTCCGTTACCGCCTGCGCTCCAGGAGAGCAAGGCTGCTGTCGGTCTGTCCGTCTTGTTCATTGTCCTATCACCCATATTGAGAACAGTGCCTGGCACACGAGAGGCATCCAATAACATACAGTAAAAGAATAAATTCTTATGTGAAAGAGTAACCATGAAACATTCCTGGGAGAAAGGAGAAGATGGAGCAGCCAACACGTGGACTTGGGACAGCGGGCCTCCCGTACAGAAAGAAAGTTAGACGCCTTCCCCTCTTTGAATATAAAAACTTCCAGGACATTTAAGGCTGTGAAAAGCAAAGCCATGGAACTTGGGGAAAAAACCCTCAACCCCTTTGTGATCCCTGTAGAGAGGGATTTGGGAACCAGATGCTAGAACACAAGCCCCGAAGGACGAGTGTGGCTGCCGCCGGGCTCCCTCACTCCGGGAAGGCTGCAGCAGAGGGGGCCTGCGTGGAGCCAGCAGGGCGTCATGGCTGAGACCTCAGGTACCTGGAATGTGCAGGAGGTGAGGGCGCAGATGTGTCTGCCCCAAGCTTGGCGGTCTCAGACGAGAAGACGTCTGAGTGACAGAAGCTGCAGGGTACATGAAAGGCCTGCCTTACAGGAGACAAAGCATATATCTCTCCAAGGCCCTGGCAAAAGTCGTCGAGAACAGGCAGCTTTAGTTTGTAGACGACTTCTCCAAAAAGATGCTCGGTGCGCCCCCTGCACTCTGAGAACGGCGCCCTGGGAGTGGCGCTCCCCCGCCCTCCCTGCCACGGGGCCCGCGGCCCTGGTGAGCCGGGTGACGGGCTGTCGACCCACCGCAGGCTTTGAGGCCTGGCTCTGCCTAGTCACATCCACTAAACGTGGCGACAACAGAACCTGTCCGAGGGAGCCGTTGGGGCCTTACATGAGTTAACAACGGGCAAGCCCAGGCACTGTGAAGAACAGTCTCTACTGAGCCTGGCAGATCGCAGGGGGAACGCGGTCTTAGCGTCAGCATGAGGCTCCTTGACAAGCCAGTGGACGAACGGCTTGGAACAGGCCTAGAGCTTCACTTGGAAACCTCACGGAGGCCAGTCCCACGGACCAAGCACTGCTCCAGTCCCTCCATCAGGCCACTGCCATGGAGCCGTCGATTTGTCGAGTGGTGGTGGTGAGGGCAGCTGGAGTGGCTGTTTTAGGGGTAAACACATAGAATTAAAATACCTAAGTGAAGGGGCTGAGGGCACAGCTCAGTGGTAGAGCACATGCTTAGAATGCACGAAGTCCTGGGTTCAATCCCCAGCACCTCTATTTGAAATAAATAAATGAACCTAATTACTACCCCCTCAAAAAAACCCCAAATAAAAAAAACTTACAAAAATTAATGGTTAAATCTGACAGTAGCATGGGTTCTTCCACAAGGAGAAACTCCTTTCCTACTTTTAGCCCAGAAGTGTTTTAGATATCTTCCTTTTAAAAGCATAACCCGTCGTCCAAAATATTCCCAGGTAGCCTGGTCATTTGCAAGGCAACATATTTATTTATTCACTCAGCGTATATTTGCTAAGACCCCACTGGGTGCCAGACGCCCCCCTATTCTGAGACCCAGCGGGTGAAAGCAAACATCCTTCATCCCAGAGTTGACGTTTAGAAGGCAGTGATGTCACTGTTCTGTTTTGGAGCTGGCGGTACTTTTATGACCTTGAGGAAGCCACGGAAGCTCTTGGAACTCCCGTCATGGAGGATGGAGCCCTCACGAGCCCTCCTGCGGGCTGCGCCCCTGAGGCTGAGCTGTGGGCCAGCACCGGGAGGGCAGGGGCAGGGCTTGGGGGTGCGTTGTGGTGTCTAGCACTTGGCACCATTCCGAGCACACAGTAGGTGTCTCGTGAATATGCAGGTACCGTGGGACTCGCTTTTTCTTAAGAACAGTCTAGCTTCTAGCTCCTGGCAAATTCCAGAGGCAGCAGTGGGTCTGCTTGGTTTGTTTTGTTTTTCCTTGCCTCCTCAGAAAACCAGCTGGTCTGGTGGGGAGACTAAGGTCACACCTGCTCTTTGGTGACGTTGGTTCTTCCTTCACAAGAGCAGCTTCGCCTTCTTTTATTTACATAAAGTCACCTGGAAATTGTTCTCAAAATACGGAAGGAATCAGACCCTACTCCTCAGATCATCTGCAACACTATTTTCCAAAGAAGGATTCAGGACTTACCCATGGAGAAAACGTGGACTTCCCCTCATCTGTCACAAGCCAGCGCTCTCCAGCACCCAAGCGCACTTGGCGGTGATATTTTTGGTAACTTACTCAAACTGAGGAAATCCAGGATATCACAGGTAGGGTGGACAACGCCTTAACTCCGCATTGCGCTCTCTTGGTTTTCCTTTTAGTGGCTCTGACTTGCCGAGAATTCGCCCTCCTTGGCATTTCCTGCCTTTTGGCTTTGGACCCGTGTGGTATTTAGACAAAGGGTGTGCTGGGTCCAGGAAGGGGGTGGGTACCAGGCATTGTGTGAATGCCTCATGGGGTGAGGAACTGGATGCCGATGTGAAACTGAGTTTAGGATCAGGCCGTGAACTGCTGTTCATCCCGTGACCGCGGTGCTAGTCCATTTATGACAATGGAAGAAAATTGGCCAAGTGACGTGCTCTGCTTTAAGACGAGTTCAGATGCTTCCTCCTAAACAGCCCCTTCACTTCCTCTCAGCCCCCGAGCCCCTGGGCTGCGGTGGACAGAGTTGCACTTGACCTTGATGCAGAAAGGTCACCCTTGGGGACAGCAACCAGGTGAAAACAACCCGGCCCCCCTTCCCTTGCTCCTGCGGAGGAGGCCAGGGTTTCTGTGAAATTAACTATTCACAGAAAAAATTGCCTGCCGCTTGTTACGCGTCAATCTTTGCTCTAACACCCGAGCCAAGGAGCTGACTTCTCCATCTCTAGGTCCCTGCATTTTGTGGGGGACACGAATTTAACAGTCGCAGTCTTGGTTTTGCTGGGACAGACTCTCTGTGAAGTGTGGTATCGGACGGTGTCTCCATTTCCTTCCACGGCGAGAGCGGGCCCTTCCGTGAAGAGCTCTCTGTGTGAGACGGGGTCTGCGGGCAGGCGCCTGCTGCGCTTCCCCGGCTGCCGCGGCCCCAGGGCCTCGCTCCTGCCCGGCAAGCCTCTCTGCAAAGCAGCCTGCGGAGGGGCCCGCGGGCGGGGCTGGAGGAGACGCCAGAGCTGTCATCTGTCCCCCGCGGTAGGGCCTGGCCCCTCTGGGGGCTTAAAGCAGTCCAGCTTCCTCGCTGGAATGGAGCTTGTTGGGTGGTGCGGTGAGCCGTGTGAGGGGTAAAGACGGACGGTGTCCCCACCGCCCACGAGGCCCAGGCCTCGGCTGTGCGAGAGCCAGTCCTGACCTGGGAGGAGCTCCCACCATCTGCCGTCAGCTCCCACCATCCGCCATCAGCTCCCTTCTCTTGTCCTTCGAGTTTTTTGTTTTTAATTCAGTTTCTTTTTATTTTATTGAAGTATAGTTAGCTTATAATAGTATGTTAATTTGAGATGCACAACATAGTGATTCAATATTTTTATACATTACAAAATGGTCACTGTTGTCACCCACGTTATCGCAGCATCACTGACTACATTCCCTGTGCTGTGCTTTAGCAAGTGCGCTGGCTTCTTTGTGCCGCTGTAGTTAATGACTACAGATCCGGCAGCTTAAACAAATCATCTTACGGTTCTAGAGCCCGCAGGTCCTAGAATCGGGCTGTCAGCAGGGCTGCGTTTCTTCTTTCTTGAGACTCTAAGGGCGTGTCCGTTCCCCAGCCGTCTTAGACTGCTAGACGCCGCACCCCTTGGCTTGTGGCCCCTCTTTCTCATTATTCCAACCTCTGTTTCCATTGTCACATCTCCTTTTCTGACTCCGCCCTACCTCTTGTTTTTTAAATATATTTTTATTGAGGTACAGCCAGTTCACAATGTTGTGTCAGTTTCTGGTGTGCAGCACATACTTGAGTCATACATGAGCACACGTATGTTCACTTTCATATCCTTTTCAACATGAGTTACTGCAAGATACTGAACATGGTTCCCTGTGCTGCACACTGTGAACTTGTTGTTTATCCAGTCCTTCGAGTTCTTGCTCACGTTCAGTTAACAGGAAGTGATCTCCTGCCTGTGACAGTCGTGCATTCACTCAGCACACACTTACTACATGTTTTCAGCATTCCAGGAATCACGCCAGGGACTGGCAGCTCAGCCACAGGGCAGTCTCGGCCCCCGGAGTCGCAGCGTCCGGTGGAGGGAGAGGCACCAGCAGGCGAGGCCCCCCGGTGTTCCTGGAGGGTGTGATGGTCAGGGGAGGGCAGACCCGGACTGGGTGTCTTCTGGATCCGGATAACCTGCTTCTTTGGGGCATCCCTGCCACCCAGTTGGGGAGCCCATCCCCTCCAGCATGCTTCCTGACGCCAGCACCCGAAGGGAGTGAAGATTAACGTCTAATAGCAGAGCTTTTAAAAAGAATTTTAACTATAGTAAAAATAATGTTGGCCGATTAGAGACTATTTTGAAAACATAATAAAGGTTAAAAAGTGAGGAAAAGAAATAACATCAAAGTCACAGTAACAACCACTCTGATCACCCACACATTCCTCCCCTTCCTCCCCTCAGACCTGGTCGTAAGTGGCTGTGTGTGTAGCCTGTTAAAGCAGAATTATCAGAGAGACGAAATCAAAACTGCAATGAGGTAGCACCTCGCACTGCTCAGAATGGCCGTCGTCAGAAAGTCTACAAATAATAAATGCTGGCAAAGGTGTGGAGAAAAGGGGACCCTCCCGCACTGCTGGTGGGAATGTAACCTGGTGCAGCCACTGTGGAGGACAGTGTGGAGGTTCCTTAAGAAACTAAACATACCATATGATCCAGCAATCCCACTCCTGGGTACATATCTGGAAAAGAAGGAAACTCATATTCAAAAAGTTACCTGCACCCCAGTGTTCATAGCAGGACTATTTACAGTAGCCAAGACATGGAAGCAACCTAAATGTCCATCAACAGATGACTGGATAAAGACAGTGTGGTATATTTACACAATAGAATACTACTCAGCCATAAAAAAGAATGAAATAATGCCATTTGCAGTCACATGGCTAAATCTTGAGATGATCATACTAAGTGAAGTAGGTCAGACAGAGAAAGATAAATATCACATGGTGTCACTTATATGTGGGATCTTTAAAAAGTGACACAAATGAACTTATTTACAAAACAGAAACAGACTCACAGACATAGAAAACAAATCTATGGTTCCAAAGGGGGCAGGGGGTTATAAAATAGGAGTTTGGGATTGGCAGATACAAACTACTGTATATAAAATAGATGAACAACAAGGTCTTACTGTACAGCACAGGGAACTATATTCAGTATCTTGTAATAGCTTATAGTGGAAAAGAATCTGAGAAAGAATATATATACACACACATATATATATACATAGACACACACACACACACACACACACATAACTGAATCACTTTGCCGTACTCCCCAAACTAACACAACACTGTCAGTCAACTGTGATTCAACACACAAAAAAGAACAAAGCAAATGCTAAGCATCCAAACAAAAAAGAAAACAGAAACAAAAACAAACCACAGCACCCTTCCTTTTTCACTGCAGGTATTACCATATGAGCTTCCTATACACCCTTAGTCTTTGTAAACAGGATTTTGTGATGGCTGAATAATATTCTATGACTTGGATTCGCTTTTTGGGTTCAGATTTTCTTCTGCTTACAAACAAGGGTTTGATATCCATCTTGGTCAACAGAACACTATACTTTTGTTAACATTTTTTTCATTGCTTCCTTGGGATAGATTTCTAGAAGTGGAACTATTGGACCAAAGTCCATAAATGTTTCTAAAGGTCTTGGGTCAATGCCATCAATTTATTTTGCAGAAAGGTTAAGGGCACGTTGTCCCTGGGAGTCCGCAGGGCTGTGGGCACAGGCCCTGGCTGACTCAGCCAGAGCTGCCCTGTTCTCTTAATTGTGTTTGTTTGTACTAACAAAGTTAATTTTTATTAGCTACTTTTATTTCCTTTTTTTTCCAGTTCTGTTTCCTGTCCTAATTTTCTGTCTTCACCTTAGTGGTTATTTCCATGGCTTTTTAGTTTAGGGGTATTCACCTTCCTTTAGTCTAAGCTATGTCTTTATTTTTATTATCATTTTTGAATCCCTTAATGGAGGGACTGGGGATTGAACCCAGGACCTCGTGCATGCCAAGCACATGCTCTGCCACTGAGCGAGACCTTCCGTACGTGGGGATTTTTTCTAAGTTAAAAAAAAATTTCCCCCTTCCTTCATTGTATATGTTGCAAGCATTTTCTCAAGGCTCCTTTAATTTTTAAATGTTTTATTTTTATGTCGAGGCATTTTATATTTGTACTTTGAATCTATTAATTTTTTTATTTCTAAGAAGAAACTGAACTTGTGATGTGAAATGATACTACTGCAGTTGTCTTAGGTCTTAGCTGCTAATGCAGTATCTGATCAATGGAGCCGAGCGCTGCCCCATTTGAGTTTTAAATGATGGGCTGATAAAAAAAGAGAGAGAGAGCGAAAACCTCAGAATAAAATGCAAGATCGCTGACAGTGGACATTTCACGTCTATTCGGCTTGACAGCCACGTCGTCAGAAAGTTATGTTCTGTTCATCTGGTCCCATAAGTTTTGAAAGCCCATTCAAGAAACTAGATTTATTTCGGTGATCATTTTGCTGTGTGTACAAATGGTAAATCATTATGCTCTACACCTAAAACTAATGTAATGCTGTGTGTATGTCAGTTACACTTAAAAAAACAAAAAAAAAAGGACTAGCCACTGAAAAATTCATTCAAGGGAGGGGCCCGAGGCTGGTGTGTCCGGGGGTGGGTTAATGGGGATGGATGATGAAAGGTCTGGGGACAGACAGAGGCGCTGGTTACACAGTGTCATGATGTATTCAATACCACTGAGCTGTGCGCTCACAACAAATGGTTAAGGTGATACGTAAGGTGTTCTGGACATTTTACCACAATAAGCAAAGGAGAAGCAGCTGCGGGACACCCACTGAGCCACCCACTAGGGTGCAGAGTAAGATGCAGTCCGTGCTCTTAAGATGCAAAAAAAAGTCTTAAAAGCCCCGAACTCTCCTTGAAGCCACCTGAGGGGAAGCCCAGGGGAGCCTCTGTCTGCAGTGCTGAAGGGTAAACATGGGACCCCGAGGGCGTCCACCCTGCCCAGCCCTGTGGCGTCTACTCTCTGGTCACATCCAGAGACACACTGCCCATCACCAGCCCTGAGAGACTCTGAGCAGGGGTGAGCCCTCTCCTTGGGTTCCTGGGTGGAGGTGACACTGTGGTCGCCAGCGCCTTCAATACCAAAGTGGGAAGAGAAGCCTCTGGAGCCGTCGGGCCACTGCTGGCCGCAGAGGAACAAGGGGGCCGCAGGCGTGAAGGGCAGCTGGGCTGCGCTGGATGCTCCTTCTCCCGGTTAGACAGTCGGATGCGTAAACAGACAGGGGACACAGGTAGTTCTCACACAGCATCTGCCACCGGAGGGGCTCCCCCCAGTCAGACGGTCCTCTTGGAGACCAGACCCCTGGCATGTCCCCATCAGGGCCCGGCAGCACACATGGGTGATGCTGGCCATTACCAAGCCCTTATGTTAAATCACCATGTCAGCATGAATCCACGAATCCTCAAGACAACCCTGCAAGGCTGCAAGGTAGGTGTTAAATCTTCCCCACTTTCCAAATGAGGAAACCGAGGTGCCCCCACTAGCCCGTGGGGTGTGGGGATTTGAACCCTGACAGCCCAGCTCCAGAGCCCACACCTCTGACCATGGCTCACACTGGCTGTCAATAAAAATGACATTTATGGAAAGAATGAGCAGGTTCCGTGTCTGGGCTGAGGCACCATTTCTCCAAGTTCCCCCGTTTCTCTAAAAATCAGCCGCAGAAAGGGACCTACGTTCGCTCACTTTTCCCCTCACTTCTGTCCTCCCTTGTAAGTAACTGACGGGAAGTCAGCATGCGGCTCCCCCAGCAAGGCCGAAAGGAGCCCCTTACATGTTGGAGAGGGAAGGAAGAGTTCTGAGCACAGAAGGTCGCAGGGCGCCTTGGAACCACCCGGGCCCTGGAGAGACGAGGACGTGGAACGGCCTGGTGGGCGCAGAGGGTCGGAGGGAGGGGGAGCGGTGAGGGGGTGCCGGGACCATCGGAAGGGCTTGCAGCCGGGCCGGCAAGAGGCGCTGGATAGATACTGGTGGACAAAGGAATGTGTTTAGGCCAATGTTTGGAAATGGAGAGCCAAGATCTGAGCGCGCTCGTCATGAAAAGAACACTAAGCTAGTCACCAGGAGACCCAGTTTCTGGTCCCAGCTGGACAGTGGCCAGCTGTGACGCCGGACGGGTCTCGGGGCCGCGCCCGCCTCCCCCGCGGCCAAGCGGCGGGCTCCGCGCGGGGCCCACGAAGGCTCCCTGACCCTGATACTCTGCCCTCCAATGAGTCACTCCTCTTGCAGTGGTTTGTCACTGGGGCTCGCAGGGAAACAGAAACAGAACAATCAGAAGTGAAGACAGAAACCACGGGGCACACGGGTTCCGGGCCCTGGCGGGGGAGGCCCTGTGACACCAGCGAAGGGTGACTCAGGGCAGTACTTTTCCGATGCGTGGGATGGAAATGCCCCCGACCACGCAGCACCTGTATTCAAGCAGCATTTTCACAGTGTTGCAGGGTTCAGATCTCCCTCAAGAGATGAAAACAAGTAAGATTCCAGGCTTGCTGGTGTCAGCTATGGCCTGGATTCCGGGTCAAGTCCAGTCCTGCCTGGAGAGAAGAATCAGGGCTCGCTGGTTAACGTGGTTTGAGTCACCACCAGAACTCTCCAAGAGGTCATGACTCATGTCCATGTCATTCAGGGGAAGAGTCGCACAGCGATCGAAGCACGCCTTCCTCTTGTCCGCCTGCAGCCCCCACTGGGCTCGCCGAGCCTCTGTTTCACGGACACGGCGCAGGCAGACCTCGGTGATCTGGACTGCACAGAGCGATCTCATACAGCCAGGGTGCTGCCCCATCAGATTTCAAGGACCAAGAGGCAACTCATCTTCTGTTACAGACGCCACAGGCTCCTCACAGAGTCCAGCTCTGACCCCCACAGATCTGCTCCCTAAGTCAGGACGGGTGGGTTCGGCAGCAAAAGCCCCATCCTGAGCACTGAGCAAACCACGTTCCTCCTCCACCCCCGCCATAAAGACGTCATTCTTGTCTAAGATGAGCCGTCCTTCCTCATAACCCGAGAGTTCAAGCTCCTGATCCTTCCGAAGTCAGGCTGCCTCCAGCTTCTAAAAGAAATACATTTGAATGAATGCGTTTGGAGGGGAACCCAAATGGAACGGTCCTGGAGAACCTCTCTTGGCTGCTTATAATCAGAGAAGATTTCAGACATGACAAACAGTAACTGAAAATGTAGTGGGCCTCCTCCCCGGCCCAAAGGTGACTTTTACGGATGTAATGGAAGGACCAAGGTATCCTGTTCTGAGCTCAGAACAGATGCTGAGTTGGTGTTCATCGTTCCCGTCGCTGCCTTTACACTTTTACTATGTGTAAGTGTATTTACAGATAATGCCAGCCGTGTTTTGCGTGTTTTTCAAGATCCTGATGTGGCTCTGTCGTTCTGTTCCTGCCCAGAACCCTGCACCCGCTTCCCGCCCTCGGCGCTGGGGTCTGAGCGGTGCCTCTGCTGAGCGCGGAGCTGCTCAGCTCAGCTTCCGGCTCCTGCTGGGGAGGGCACCCCAGGGTGGGGGCGCCACCCTTTGCAGGTCCATCCTTCTCCTAGGGACAGTGTGCGTTTCCAGACGACACTGGGAAGAACATATTGCCAATGACTTTTATGCACCTTGGCGATTTTTCTAGGATATCAGCTGAGGGGTGGGATTGCTGTGGGGAAGGCCAGGGACATTTGCTGCACACAGACCCTCCCTGTTTCCCTCCATGTCTATGAGCAATTCGGGCTCCTCTCATTCTAGGCAGTCCTTTTTTTTTTTTTTTCCCAGATAACTTCTATGAAATAATATCAGTGTAATTTTTTAGGCACAAAATTTGTTCTGTTGATTAAAAATACCCCCCCTCAACCCATTCTCATAGTAAAGAACAAAGAATAAAAGCTGAAGCCATCCTTCCCTCCGCTCCCATTCCACAAATGGGGTCCTCTCCATCCGGGAGCTTCTGGCAGATTTACAAAGACATGCATGTACTTGTGACACAGCCCCCAGGGTTAAAATGCATGTCACATTTAATTGTGTAGTTACATAGAAATCAGATATCGTTTAGGGTACGTGACAAGACCTACAACGTACATTGTTCTGCAGCCTCGTTCAGATTTAATGTAAAACGATACTTTTGGGTTGTTCCCTGGTTTCCCACTGCCCAGGTGTACCGCTATCCGGCCAATGTGTTTTCTCAAAGAATTTTAGCCAGTTGAAGTATTAAAGCACTTCATTCATTTATCTGTCTGTCTATTCTATCTATTTATTTATTTATTTATACCTCTATTATGGTGTCGCTCCTGTACAGTAAACTGCGCATATTTCAAATGTACGATTTGACGAATTTTGATGGATGTGTACTCCAGTGAAACCACTGCTGCAATCAGGACAGCTGACATTTCCATCCTGCCTCAAGAGGTGCAATTTTTGAGTTTCCAATTTATCCCTTCTCACCCCCTTTCCCCCTGGTAACCAAGAGTCTGTTCTCTGTGTCTGTGAGTCTGTTTCTGTTTTGTAAATAGGTTCCTGTCCTTTTATTTTTTAATTGAAGTACAGTCAGTTACAGTGTGTCAGTCTCTGGTGCACAGCACAGTGTCCCCGTCATGTACATACATACATTCATTTTCATATTCTTTTTCATTAAAGGTTATCATAAGACATTGAATATAGTTCCCTGTGCTATACAGAAGAAATTTTTTTAATCTATGTGGGTTTTTTTTAGATTCCACATATGAGTGATATCATACAGCATTTTTCTTTCTCTTTCTGGCTTACTTCACTTAGAACGATCATCTCCAGGTCCATCCATGTTGCTGCAAATGGCATTATTTTATTCATTTTTATGGCAGAGTAGTATTCCACTGTATAAATATACCACAGCTTCTTTAGCCAGTCATCTGTTGATGGACATTCAGTTGTTTCCATGTCTTGACTATTTAAGCCCTTATTTAAAAAAAGTAACCAGGACCAGCCGAGCAGGGGAAGAGGGCCCTCTCCATGCCCACTGTGCACCCTGCCCAGCCCGCCTGCCCCGCTTCAGGGCTGCACCCAGCGTCCCTGCTCCTTTTGCCTGCAGGCTGTCCTCTGGTCTTCTCAGCAGACGGCTGCTTTCTGGAACGCGGGGGTTGATGCCACACCCAGAGCTCCAGCCGGAAGGCCACGGGCAGGGAAGGTAGACCTGCAGCCTGGTTGGCAGGGCTGGTGTGTAGACGGGCCCAAGGGCAGGTGACACATGACTCCCTTTATCTGCAGTGTGTCACACTAATCTTATCTGCACTGTAGGCCAATGACAAGTGTTACTGGAATAAATATTTGCTTCCAGGGTGGTTTTACGGCCTCCAGTCCCTCGCACGCATCTGCCTCCCCATTCATGCTGTGGAGTGCTGAAGACTCCATGTGCGTGGTCAGAGACCCCTGACTGGACTGGGCCTGGACGCTGACCGCCTGTGCCCTTCTCTGGTTGAGACCACAGACCCACGCACGCCTCGGTGCCGGAGGCTTTTTCACCGTCACTCACCCCCCCCCCCACCCCACCTCTGCTGCTCAGATGGGGACAGAGACCGTCGAGGTGTGGGACCTTCCCAAGGCTGACCTGGTGGCTGGTGCAGGAATAGGGATACGCCCACTGCCTTCACTAAGCTCCTCCCCCGTATGTTCTTACAGCCTGTTTCCCCCCTATATTGCAAACTCCTAAGAATTTGGTTTGCCCGGGAGTCCCCTGGGAGGCTTCTTAAAATGCAGATTCTTCTGTGGTTTCACGGGTCTGGTGTGATTTTACAAGAACCTCCCCGTTCGGGGGATCCTTGGATCCCACTTTGGGACATTCTCTCCTAGAAAGTAGGAGACCAACCACATTCATCTCTGCATCCCCCAAACTGCCCTGCTGCTTAGGAAGAAAAATAACAGAAGCCCAATCAGAAAGCCGGTCAGCGTGATCCCAGCAGCGGAGCTTAATCGGGGCCCTTTTCACGCAGATGATGGAAGTGCTGAGACCTGGAAGGGGGCTGGGGGTGGGTCACGCAGAGCCAGATGTGCTGGAAGCTGGTGGGCTGGGAGCGAGCTGGTCCTGTACCCTGGAGCGCAGCCTAGGAGGGCGGTCGTGCCCTGGAGATGGGTGTGTGCCGAGCGTGCGAGGCAGGTGGCTGGGGGTGTGGGGAGAGCGTGCAAGGCGTGGCAGAGGCAGGCGCGTGTGCACGCACTAGTGACTCTGGTTCTTCCTCCGGAGCAGATGCTCCCAGCCCTCTACCTCTCAACCTCCCACGGCTGTAAGGACAGTGGGACAGTGGGACTATGACTCCATTGCACAGACAGGGAGAGTGACTGAGGCCAGGGACGATGCGGTGGGCGGGAGCTGGACGTGCCTCCCAACGTGGAGCCACCCCTTGGCCCCCGCAGGGTCCCCGAGCGGGGCTCGTTTTCTCAGCGTGTGGTTAGCCTGGACGGCCATCTGGCCGTTAGTGGATGAGGGCCTGTGAATGTTCACAAGCCGGAGGAAAGCTGTATGGAGGGACTGCCCGCCGCTCTTCCAGGTTTGGGCAGTGGGAGAACCGCTACCTGCCGGGTACCCACCAGCACTGCACGGAGGGCAGGGAGGCCCGGTGCCAGGGTCGTTGGCCCCTTGCAGTGACCGTCGGCTTGGGCTCCCCCTGGCTCTGGGGAGCTGCTACCTGCCTCCCTGTGGGCCTTGGACCCCCATTTGGCCCTGGGCTGGACCTCTCCTCCAAGTGCAGAGGCCCTCTTCCTCTGTTTCCTCGGCTTCATCCACGGCGTCTGTGGCAAAAGGCCCTCATCTCTCTGCGGACTTGTTTCGAAGGTGCCTGGTGCCTACAGGATGGCCCATCCAGCAACTCTGACTGGCCTGAAGAAAGTCTTGTTCCTTGGAGAGATGCTTTAATCGGAGAGCAGAGTTCCTGCCACTTTAAGGCTTGGTCGTGCAATGAGCAAATTTCCGGACGAGCACACACAGAACCATGGCCGATGAAGACTTCTTACCCATTTCCTTTACCTCCTCCCATGCTTGCTGGCGCCAGCTGGTGGGACTCAGGGACTGTCAACAGCCACAGCCCCGGCGCTGTGCCAAGCCAATGCACGTGCCCCCTGCAGGCACGTGCGGGACACCCGCTCAGGGAACTGTCAGGCCGAGGGTATCGCAACTTCACCTCAAGAAAGTCGTTTCATGGGTCCATTGTGTACACGAAACTCAGAATGTCAGTGAGACCAGCCTCTGGGCCATGGAATGTGCTGGAACTCCATCCTGAAGACGTTGGGACCTCTGGATGGGGAGCCCCAGGGAGGGGGCAGTGGACACGGCTTCTGCACCCTCCCCTGCACATTCCAATGCTGGCGTCCTAACCCCCCATACCTGTGAATTGACCTTACATGGAAATAGGGTCTGTGCAGATGTGCTCACGTGAGGGTGAGGACTTGTGAGGAGAGGAGAGATGCAGAGAGGGCCGTGTGACATCGGAGGCAGAGCCTAGGGAGGGAAGCCATGGGTGGATGGTACCCCGGGAGCTGGAAGAAGCAGGAAGCTGTATCCAGGATCTCAGGGGCACCTGGCCCTGCCCGCACCTCCACCTGGGACCTTCAGCTCCAGAACTGCAGGAGACCCCGTCTCTGCTGCTCAGGCCCCGTCTGTGGGCCTTGCTGTCCTCGGCGCCCACAGGGACGTGGCTCCGAGGGGCTGGGAGCAGCCCGGTGGCCGTGGACGCATGGAGGTTTTACAAAGGGATTTGGACATTTCTAGGTGGTCAAGCGTGTTCCAGGAAGAAGAGGAAGAGAGAGAGGAGGGCAGGCAGGCAGTTGTCCTGAGGGCTGATGGCACGCAAGGGCCTCCCGTGCACCACTCAAGCCATCACCTGGCCCGGCTGTAGGCCTTCACACATCTGCCTGGCTCTTCACATGCCAGGCCTCCTCTGGGCATCGCAGTGACTCCGTACAGATGCAGGTGTTGGGTAGGGCCCCGGCCTTGGGGACGAGAGGTGAGGGGATGGCTGAGCCTGCAGACCTGAGGACCCGTCTCCAGGCTCTATTCTCTCTCCTTTCAGCGAGGATGGTCTCTGAGAGAAGAGAGTGAGTGTGGTCGGTATGGCCCGTGTAGTCACAGCCACACAGTGCTGCGGCCCACGTCAGGGCAGCAGAGCGCACAGAGCACGGCATGACGCGCACAGTGCGGTGGGGGAGTATGGTCCCCGCCGTCGAAGGCAGGTAGCCATTGTGTTCAAGTCAAAACCCTGAGTTCCCAAGGTGGCCGGCTTATCTTCCGATACAGCTGACGATCTACACTCATCTGCCTCCAAAAAGGAGGCCCATGGGCCCTTCTTCAGACGCAAACCGCCTTTCCGGGGGAGCCAAGCAGCTAGTAAGCACTCAGTCACGCCCCTGGTGGCGTGTAAACGCTGGTATCGCAGCTGGAGTAATTGGACTGAACCCTGAGAGCAGCAAACAACCCCCTTGCTCTCGGGGGTGCGGAGCCGCCGGGGACCTCAGCCCATGCCTCACATCGCGATGGCGACATTGAGCCTGGGGCGGGCTGGGTGGGCTGGGGTGAGGTGCAGGGCCACCGCCAGCGGGCGAGGGGCTTGGGCCCCAGCTCGGCACGGCAGCCTCCGTGTCTCGCACCCAGAGCTGGCCTCCACCCCTGCTGGCCTCAGGAGAGTCCCACGGATGAACAAGGCCGTGCCCACGTTAGGACGCACTGGCAGTCACTTGCAGGGACCCGATGGCGCGAGGTCCACGCGGTCTCATCCCCCTCAGGAGAGCCTCTTAGGGTGGGGGGCGGCGCTCCGCGAGGAGGCGGGGACAGACGCCTGGGGAGCTGGGCGCCCGGCGGAGACAGGAGCCTGCTTGGCCAGAGGGGATGCTGCTGCAGTGAGGGTGGGAGGAGGACTAGGGAGAGCCTCGCATCTGGAGCCCTGGGCCGAGGAAGGAGCAGGTGCCTCCCGCACAGCTTTCCAGGAGGCAGAGCCCGAGTAGGGTCGGGGGGTGAGGAGGGGACCGGATAGCGAGGACACAAACATCGGCCCGGCTGGGCTCTCAATTCCAGAGGACAGCCCAGCCCCGGCAGGGGGACAGGCTGGTTCCTTCCTGCCCTGGCTCCGCAGGGCGGTCCAGGGCCGTGGCCTGCCTGGTGGGCCCTGTCTTTCTGGGGAGAGCAGCTCCGGCTCAGCCCCGGAGTTGTATTTTCATGCTCACAGCGATTGAAAGCGGTTTAGGAAAACACTCCTGCGAGTTCACAGCGCTGCTCTTTGTTAACTCATCCGCGGGGAACCGCCAGTGCCCGCCGTATGTGGCCGTGGGCGCGGGAGCACGTCCTGCGAGGCGGGTCCAAGCAGCAGCTGGGATCCTCGCAGTCAGGCCCGGGATCCCTGCTTATGTGGGCTGATTTCTCAAGCTCGCCCTCCCCCGCGGGAAGCATCGTACACAATCCCCCCCCCCAACAGCTGAGCGGCCCCTCTAGGCGGGGCTGCTCCCCTCTCTCCACTTCCACGGGCACTGGGGTTTTTCCCTTGCTACCTCCATCAGGAGTGGTTCTCAGGAAAAGATGAGTATCAGTCCTTTACAAGCTAGTGTGAATGAGCTCCTGCGAACATTCCCCTGATTCATTCAGTAAATATTAACTGAGGGCTGCCTGGCTCTGGGTGCTGGCCAATGAACGTCTCGCCCCTGACCTGTGAGCTGACAGCGGGGGCCAGAAGGAGAAGCAGGAACCGCAGCTGAGGTGGTAAGTGTGGTGGTGTTCCCACCTGGTTTTAGGAGCGGGGATGCTACTGAACGCGGCTGAGGGGTGGTTAGAAGTGTTTTCTGGAGGAGGCGATGGCCAGGCTGCTTCTCGAGGACAGGTGGGCGAAGAGAGAGCAGGTGTGGTGTGCCCTGGCAGCAGGGCTGACACAGCAGGCCCCACCCAAGATTACTGGCAGGGAGCGCTCTGGGAGTCTGGGGTTGCTGGGAGCGGGGGCACGCAGGCGGGAGCCTGACCGCTGCTTACCTGGCGGCTTGGCAGCTGGGCGTTCTGGAGGTTCTGGCAGGAAATCCACACAGTCCTCTCAGCTTTTTGTGGGTTGAACCAAAAGTCAACGGTTTGGGACTAACACACATGTCAGTTTTGTCTGGGCCAGCCCAGCAGAAAAGGGTGGCTTACTGAGGGGGGACCCCTGCAGGGGGCGAATTAGAGAGGACACCTCGTGTGCAGTGGGAGCCTGGGGGTCGGGGCAGGAAGAGTCAGGAAACGCTGGGGGGTGAAATTGGCAGATTGGGATGGATTGGATGCAGGAGACGTCGGAGAAAGAGCGTCCAGCTGGACCACAGGGCAGATGGTGATGTGTCCAGCCAGGGTAAGGGACCGGGGCGGGTGTGAGGGTGGGGGCTTGGGAGGCTGTGCCGAGTTCACTGTTGGATGAATTTAGGGACAGTTAGGCAGCCTGGCAAAATGTTAAGACGGGTCTATCGGAGGAAAGCTACAACGGCGGGTTTTAAAAGTGGAGATAATGATTTGGGGATGGAGGGCCCCGTCAGTCACTAGTCCCTCTCAAGCCACAGTTTAGGGGTGGCCTCTGTGTGGACGGCCGTGGTCCTGCTTTGCACTTTCAGACAGCTGTGCATCCTGCCAGCACAGAGCTCAGAGGGACCAAAGAGGGCTCGCTGGTTCTCAGACAGCCATCGGGCAGAACTGGCTGATGGCCGGGACTTCTCGGGAGACCAGTGCTCCGAGAAGTTAGGAGGCCTGCTCAGGGTGGCACAGCTCGGAAGAGGAGGAGCCAGGGGTCCTGGAGGCACCGGCAGCCTCTCTGGGGCCACCCAGGGCCTTCCACTGGGGCCCCCATAGGCTCCCACCCTGGGCTGTGTCTTTTTCCAGGGTTTCTTCTGTCTTTCTGGGGTCCCAACCCAGCTGCATGTAACACCCTCAGCTTTCCGCTGTCCCACCACCTAAGTCAAGGTCTCCTGACTCCACCTCGTCCACACTCAATCGCCCACCCAATCCCCACATCCTCTTCCTACATTAATGATAATCGTCATAACCGAGGTGCTGACAAGGCAGCAGCCATGTGCCCGCCGGGCTCGCCCCTAAGTGGCTGACACACATTAGCTCTTCAGTCCTCAGGCACACTTACGCGGTGGGTGGGTCCTGTTCTTAACGCCCAATTTACAGATGAGATGACTGAGGCTCAGCTGGAAGTGGCTGAGTCAGGATTGGACCCAAGGGAGGAAGCACCCTACCCTTTCTGGGAAACACATGCAGTTGGGGCGGGACCCTCTGGCAGCACCGCCCCATGTTGTATGACCAGCAGGAGTGACCGGGGCCGGGAGGGGCAGAAGGCCAACCAGAGGAGGCTGGTGAGGAGACAGCTGAGGGCAGCAAGGGGCTGTGGGCACCTCATCACACCCCACCCTGTGGGCACCCACCTCCTGGGATGCTCAGCCACAGCCTGCCCTGTCCTGGGGTTGGCCCTGTGCAGGCTGGCTCTGGGATGGGAAGGGCCAGGCCGGGGGAAAGGAGGCAGTGGGCACCGGCAGGTGCAGGATGGAGGCCAGGAGGAAAGCTCTGTCTGCCCCAGGACTGGCTCCAGAGCCGAGGAGCCTCTCACTGACTGAGCAAAGTTGAGTTCCTGCCCTGGTTCATGCCTGGACATCCCACTGGTGGATGAAGGTTTCCCAGACCTCAGAGGCCACAGGAGCCTGTGTCAGGCTGTCACACAGCGAAGCCACAGAGAGGGGGACCCGCAGAGCCCGAGGCAGGAGATGGGCAGGCAGCTCTCTCCGCACACAGTGTGCACACACTCACACAGGTGCACACTCACACAGGTGTGCACACACTCACACAGGTGCACACCAGTTCTCTCCTCCCCACAGGACCCTCCAGAGGCTCCCATCTCACTTAGTGGTGAAGCCAAAGTCCCCACAGTGACCTTCAGGCCCTGCAAAGCCGACCCCACCCTTCTGTTCACACCTCCTGCTCCATCCTTTCCCCCATCCAGCCCTGCTGTCTTCCTCAGTATCTTGGCCATACCTGGCCTGTACTGGCCCCAGGGCCTTTGCACCTGCTGTTTCTTCCACCCGGACTACAAGCCTTGTGCTCTGTCTGGCTTGCTCCCTGACCTAGTGTCCTTCCTTGGGCATCTGCACAGGCCTTCTTCTGAGAGGCCACCCCTGCACCGGCCCCTCCCGTCTCCTCCACATTCTCAGCACCTCCCACACACCACATCCCTCTTCACCCGCGTTCATCTTCCATCTCTCACTAGCAAAGACACTCCACACTGGCAAGGCTTCTTATCTGTTTCAGTCACTGTTGTTTCCTGGTACCCAGAGCAATGCTCTGTAGACAAATACTTACTGAATAATGAATTAATTTCTCTCCAGACATCTCAGAGAGAGACTGGGTGTGGGGGAGAATGAGCAACTCGGTAAACTGAGTTGGGGAGAGTAGTTTCAGTCTGGACCCGAGTATTTGAAGGCAGAGCAGGCTGTGGCCCAACGGGCCCATGGGACACAGGGCGGGGGCAGAAAGGGCAGGTCACCAGGGATCAGGCCTTGCCAGGAAAGGCACCCGCAGCCAAGGCAGGGCAACTGGCAGCCTGGACTCCTGCATTATCCTGGCATTTGTTGTCCTGGCACCTGGACTGACCCAGGGGTCCCACTCCCCGAGGTGAGGGCTGGACCTCCTGCTGACCAGGCCCTTGGGCCTGACTCCCCCTCAGGCTCTGTGTTCCCAGAAGCCTGAGCCACAGTGGACATTGTGTTTGCATCTCACACTCCTGGCCGTGGTTCCAGGACAGACAGAAGTAAACCCTGCTATCTACGGTCAAATGACCTTGGACAAGGAGGTGAGACCACTCCGTAAGGAAAGGACAGTCTCTTCAGCAAAGGATGCTGGGAAAACTGGATGTCCACGTGCAAAAGAATGAAATTTGGACCCTTGTCTTACACCACACACAAAAATTAACACAGATTAAAGACTTAACCTAGAACTGTAGATTTTCTAGAACACAACATAGGGGAAAAGTTCACGACGTTGGCTGTGACAACGATCTCTTGGAAATGACACCAACAGCATAAGCAACAAAACCAGGAGTGAACCAGCGGCCTGCACAGCAAAGCCAGGCTCCGCGCAGCAGGGGCGCGGCCTGCGGGTGAGAGGCAATCTTGGCGAGCCAAGTATCTGGTAAGGAGCCACTATTCCAGCACATACAAGGAACTCCCACATTTCAGCGACGTGCCCCAAGTGCCCTGGTTAGGAAGGAGGGGCCCCGCCTGTGTGCTGAGGGGGGCTCGGGGGCTCAGGGTGGGAGGTCAGTGATGAGGGCCAGGCAGGAACTCCCAGTGTGCTTTTGTCACTGTTCTCTGATGCCCGGGAAAGGTGGCTCTTAGGGTCTCGGTGGTGGTGGAGGAGTGGGAGGGGCGCTGCCGGCTTGCGAGGGAAGAGCTGACCCGAGCCCGTCCCGCGTGTGACGCCCAGGGCGGCCTCCCCTGGCCTGACGCGGGCTTTCCCCGGAAGCGCCTCCCCAGCCGGCGGCCTGGCATCAGCCCGGGCCCCGCGGGACGGCGACCCGGGTGTTCACGCGGCACGGCTGCCTGCGGCGCGCCACCTGGCAGCGGGCAGCTTTGTGCGGGCCGGCCGCACGCTTGCCTCTTTCCCCGGTGACCCCGAGCGGGCCCTGGGAGCTGCACGGCCGGGAAGCTCAGGCTGGCCCTAGGGTTTGCCAGCAACGCGGGTCCCTGCGTCCTGGGCCCACGAGGCCTCGGTGGGGTCTGCTCAGCTCTGCTGGGGATGTGGCCCGCACAGCTCCGAGAGGGGCTGGGACGTGTGCTGGACGCCCCTGCCCCCGAGTCTGCACGGGCCTCTAGACCCCATCCTCCCATTCGTGCCTCCTGCTTGCGCCTGCAAGGGTTCCGAGCCACAACAGGGGCTGAGGGGGCACGGCCTCCTGGAAGGCCACAGACGTGGCCGGGGAGGTCGTCACAACACACAGCCACAGGCCCTCAGTGCGGACAGCACTCGGCACTGGTTTCTCAGCCGTCTGCAGCGTCCAGAGGGTCCGGGCCGGGCCGGGCCGGGCCGTCCGGCTGGCCTCAGCCGGGGCTCCGCGCTGGGCTGTCCGGGCCAGGGCAGCCCTGCTGCCCGCGTCTCCCGTTCCCCGAGGACCAGCGGTGCATCCTCCTCCTGAAGGTGGCAGGTGGGCGGGCGGGGACCCGTGTGCCTCTGAGCACGGCCTGGACGGGCACCTGGCACTCCTGCCTCTTTCGGTTGGCCCCGAGGTCCATGATGTTTTGGTCTCTGCCCCGTCATACTCTCCTGAAAGACTGAGGACCCCAAAGAGAGTTTATGCAATTTGTGTCCGTCTGTGTTCACTGTAGTAGGAATTAAAACTAAGAAACGGTAAAAACATTAATTAAATAATTAATTTCAGAACAACAGCAGACCCGGTACATGTCAACAGGGCTAACAGCTTTCCATGAAAAATACCTGTATCTTCCTAAACACCAACAGAAGGCGGCGGGGAGAGCAGCGCTGTTACATCTTTGAAGACCTCCTTACCCTCGGCTCGGGGCGCTCGGCCTCTGGACACTCCCAGTGCTGGGTCCGCTCAGGGGACACCTGGACAAACGTCTTTGGATCGCCTCCCTGCGGCTGGGTCTTGGGCTGCGCTCACCCTGCTCCCAGATCGGGTCCTTCCCTCCACCCCTGTCAACCGTGTGCTGTCGCCATCCCCTAACATAAATCAGACCCGGTATTTAACCTGTCCTGCCGCCCTGACCACGGATGGGGCCGGTTACGTCCAGGGCTGTGCAGGATGCTGGCCAATGGCACGAACCAGGAGCTGCGGCTTCCGCACCCGGCCCTTCTGCGGGGATGTGCTGGCCTCAGACATTCTGGATGTGGGACAGAACTGGCCCCTTGAGGCTGTCCGGGCGGGCAGAACAGTAGATCTGTCTGAGGTCTACCTGTAACTCACAGTCCTCCTCTCCACAAGTGATTGCTGGGAAGAGCTCAGCTCTGAGCTGAGATCTCACCTCTTTCTCTGCTTTCCTCAGCCTGACATGGGGACCCTCTCCTGTCTCCTCAGCCACCTAGGCTGTGCCCTCCAGGGCAGAGGTCAAATGCACAGTTCCCTCCAGGGTGTTCTGAGTGGAATGTCTCTCTCAGAGGAGAAAGCCCACAACTAGGAGTGAAATTCTGCAAAGCAGAATGAGGAAGAGGCTTGTCCCAGCCCCCAGGGCTTCCAAGTCCCGCAGTCCCGCAGCAGCCCCGAGGATGGGCCCTCAGTCAGTGGCAGTGAGACTGAGTGCTGGTGATGCGGGTAGGCAGGGAAGCCACAGCCCAAGTATCTCCCGAGCCCCAAAGTCCCCGTTTGTGCTTCTCAGACCTGGAAAGCTCTGGTTCCTTCCTTGCTTCCTTCCTTCTTATTCTATGTAAAAAGCATTCTTTCCTTTTACTGAAGTCAGTCAGTCACAATGTGTCAGTTTCTGGTTTGCAGCACAGTGTCCCCTTCACGCATATATATACACATGTATTTGCTTCCATATTCTTTTTCATTAAAGGTTATTACAAGATACTGCATATACCTCCCTGTGCTCTACAGAAGACAATTTTTTAAATCTGTTTTACATTTACTGGTTATCATTTGCAAATCTCAAAATCCCAAATTTATCCCTTCCTACCCCCTTTCCTCCAATAACCATAAGATTGTTATTATGTCTGCAAAGAAGCACTCTTTATTTCTCTCAATTTTTTCCCATTAATGATGTCAATCATATTTCGTACCTGAGTTCAGAAGCACAGGCTCAAAGCAACTTGTCTGATGTGATTTGCAGGAATGTATTTTGTCATAGAAGCTGGGGCCATTTGTACCTGGCCAGGGTAGAGCTGCCATAACCACTGCACCTGTATTTAGTAGAAAATTAAGCTAGTTTTTCTGGACACTTAATTGTTTTCCATTTTACGTTGTATATACACGTTAAACTTGGCGTTAGTTATGCCAGGTTTCAATCATGATGAGTATAAAAGCAATTGTCTGATTAACTATGCAGTCTACTTTATGATTTTTTTTTAAAAAAGGATGATTTGACCAGAGGAAGGCTGTGGACATAGTGTATCTAGATTTTCTTACATTCTTTTGAAAAAACAAATGTGAACAAATAGATACATTTATGGAGAAGACAGATGAAAGCGGTTTGTAGAGCCGCCCAGGTGAGTGCCCGTGGACAGGGCGGGCAGGCTCAGGGAGGACCGGTGTGTCTTTTTTCGTTGCAGTGCAGTCAGGTTACAGTGTTGCATCAGCGTCTGGTGCCCAGCACCACGTCTCAGTCATACACGTTCACAGATACTCCATTTCAGATTCCTTTTCATTATAGGTTACTGCAAGGCATCGAATACAGTTCCCTGTGCTGCACAGCAGAAAGTTGTTTATCTGCTTTATCCATGGTAGTTAGTACCTGCCAATCCTGAACTCTGTGCATCTTTGTCAGTTGTTACCTGCCGAGACCGTGTCCCCCTAAAATTTAATCACTGAAGTCCTAATACCCAAGACCTCATAATGGACTATATTTTGGAGACAGGGTCTTAGAAGAGGTAATGAAGGTAAAATGAGGTCATACGGCAGGGCCCTGATCAGTGTGACTGGTGTCCTTATAAGAAGAGGCGATCAGGACACAGACAGAGATGCAGGGCAGCTGGGTGCTTCCTGGTCAGTGGGCTGACTGTGGCCAGGCACCCAGGGACCTGGGGACCGAGACGGGAGCCTGGGCTGGACGTGAGGGGACGGACGGGAGACTTTGGAGCTTCCTACATGGGGTGTGGACGGGTGCGGGCAGCACCCTAGGAAGTGGGGCTGGGGAGGGGACTGGTCAGACGCTCAGAAAACCGTGACCACACACGAGAATTCAAGCTTGGCGAGAACGCGTGCAGAGAAGACTTCCTGGGGGATGACGGCCCAGCTTAGGGAGCATCGCAGTAGCATCAGAGGTGGCTCAGTGCTTCTCCTGGCTAATGTTAGTCCTCAGGCTTCCGGAAAAGCACCACCTAATTTTTAAAAATTTTCCGTTTCCACGTTATGCTTGAAGATTGCTCAAAAGTAATCGTAAAGTGACAAATATGAATAAACTGCTAAACTGAACAGAATGAAATTCACAGAGGGCCCTGGTTCTGACACCACACAGACAGTAAATGACTAAAAATTCTAAATGAGCACAGAAAACGTCTGTGGTGTTAAGTATGTTAATTCCAACAGTCTAATATATATACTTAATTAGAATGGTGAAGCCATCTGTCCAAAGGCTTCTCGCTGAAGCTGGGTTTGGTCGTCTCAGCCATATCAGGGAGCAGAGCGAAGGGTCTTTGAGGTGATTTCTTTTTAGCAGATTTGGAAACTGGGAAAGTGAGACAAAAACATTTCTGTTGGGGACATTTGAGAAGAGAAGGGAATATTACTGTGTTTTCTCCTGATCTGTGGTCAGACACGTTGCCCACTGCGTCCCAGCCTCCGACACTCTGTTACTGGGTTTTCCACCAGGTGCCTCTGCAGGGGCCGCCACTGAGAAACGGAGCTGTAGACTTGGTAGCAGCCCGCCTGAGCCTGTGGGCCTGGGGCCTGCTTCAGAGGGCGTGTCCTACTGAACTCGGATTATATTTGGTGGTAATATTTAAGGAACATTCTTTGAAATTTTTTTAAAATTGTGGTAAAGACGCAATATAAAATTTACCGCCTTAGCCATTTTTAAGTGTGCAGTCCAGTCCTTGCAAACATCAGACAACCAACCCCATCAAATAACACCCTCCCCCCGCCCAGCAACAGTGATTCCACTTTCTTCTATTTAACTGAAGCACAGTTGGTTTGCAATGTTGCGTTAGTTTCTGGCGTACAGCACGGTGATTCAGTTATGCACACACATATATTCTTTTTCATATCACTAGCCCACTGTCTATGCACTTGACCACTCCAACTACTTCATAGAAATAGAATCAGACAGTATTCGTCCTTTTGTGTCTGGCTTATTGCACTGAGCAAAATGTCCTCAAGGTTCATCCATGTTGCAGCAGGTGTCAGAATTTCTTTCCTTTTTAAGGCTGAATAATATTCCACTGCATGGATGTGTTACATTTTATTTACCCATTTATCCATCTATAGACACTTGGGTTGTTTCTACCTCTTGGCTATTGTGAATAATGCTGCTACCAAAAGTGGAATTTCTGGACACATGGTAATTCTGTGTTTAATTTTTTTGAGGAACAGAACATTATCTCTTTAATAGGAGATTTAAAATCAGAGCCCCACTGAGCTCAACCTTTCACTCAGAAGCTTCTCTAAAGCCATGAAACAAGTGAACCCAGCCGTGCACACCCTTTGCTTTCTAAAGTATAATGAGAGAAAGTGCTGAACTGGAAAAAACACTACCATGCACTTGGGGGATGTGGATCTAGTCTTGACTTGCATCCCCTCTGGTTGTGTAAATAAATTAACTCACCTTTCTGAGTCTCAGTGTTCTCACATTAAAAAGGCAAAGGATGAAATAAGTGACATTTAATGCCCTACTCAGCTCTAAACATATTATGAGGATAACATCCAACTGAAATGAGTGAATAAACAATATTGAACTTACATGTTGCAAGATATTCAGAACCATTAAAAAAACACACAAAACTGAAACCAGGCTCCTAGGGTGAGAAACAGGCAGAAGCAGAGCAGCAAGCACACGCGATGCTGATGCCTGGGCTGCTGTCGCTGGCCCTACAGCCGCTGACGGCTTCAGGACGAGTCCTGACACCACGTGGGCAGTGGCAGAAGAAAGCCCCAACATGATCTGGGGCTGGAAACTTGAGTTCCATGATACTGGTCACTGCAAAAGGCTGGGGACAATTACCGAAGCTACTTTCATGGCATTCTGTGGGACTGCATTGTTCTAAGCCAGACTGGTACTCAAGGGTTGTTTTCCTCCGGAGCGTGATGTTGGAAAATTCCACCAGCCATCTCAGTCTTCCATTTGTGTAAATCACCCACTTGGCTTTTGTCAGAGGCAGTGATGCTCTTTTTTTTTTTTTTTGGCATTTGTTGGAATGCTCATCATCTTTTGGTTTTGGAACAGTAGCAATAGCTCATAATGATTCTCCAGTCTAGGAAGATGATGTGGTTTTCCAGCATCACATGCCCAGGACGGCCCGGGAAGGGTGACTGGCATTGTACTGGTCAAAGTTGGATAACGACACCATCACGCCATACCTACGTCATATCTTGTTTCCCAAACACTCTGAACAACAAATCTGTGATAGATTAGCTATTTTGAACAGTCTTTTTTATTGTTAATGGATCTAAAATAATCTGTGTTTTCCCATTTTTCTAGCGATGGATTTGCCTTTGACATGAATGCCTAATAACTGTAGAATTAAGCTCCGAGGACATTCTGTGGAATTGGGTTGAAAAGATCTGCTTCCTGCATAATATCTGTGTCTATATTATTCCTTATTAGAAATTAATTACAGTAACTTTCTGTTTTTTGGATGCTGGAGGCAGTAACTGAATATAAATAAGGAAAACAAAAAAGAAATAAAGCAAAAACAAAGAGATAAATAGCAGATGATCATTTAATATGCAGACTGAATTTAAGCAAATTACTGTCTAGTCACAGATTTTATGTATGGATAAATTTATGGGGAATATAATTAACTGACTGAACAGACACATAGCATCTTCATTTATTTCACAAATCCCAGACTGAATGTGAATCGACAATGTACTAACTTACTCTTAACATCCAAACAATTTGGAAGTAATTGACTCTTCGGATAATAAGGTCCTTTGGGGTTTTTCTGTTTCCCCGAAGATGTCTTAATAAACATCAATTAGCAATGCATAGGTCTACAGCTGTAGATGCAAATAATCTTTACTGGTTCTTCTGTTTGTTGGAATTTTGGAAAAACTGAGTCGACTGCACCCATGGAGTCAGCGAACACAGGTGTGCCCTCTCTCAGTGGGACTTGCTGTATCTTAATTACATTGGCCTTTTATGTTACAATGTCTCATCTCAAATTTTCCTTCTCCACGGAGGCTTTCTAGATGATCCCGGCCCATGCCACCGGCTTTCCTTCTGGATTTCTCACAAGATTTTGTCTCCACGCTTTTGGGACACTTGGGTTGTTTTCACGTGGGTGTCTTGTAAAGACTGCATGTGCGTCGATCTCATCAGCAAGGGATAAGCCCCTTCTCAGAAGTCATTCCGCTTTGGTCACGTGGTAAGTGCTAGGCAGAGTGCTCACTGAGCTGTATTAAAACCCTGGGATAAGTTATCCTCATATGCGGCAGTGTGTTCTACCAGGACTGAAACCATGCCCTTTCGGTATCAGTCAGGAATTGTGCCTGGGGGTCTGCAACACAGACCCCACAGCAGTGGCTCAACTGACCAGGGTGTCTGCAGGTGGGACAGCAGTTCTGTGGTGGCAACACATTTGGAGTCTCTCGTTTCTACCACTCTCTTCCTCAGGGATGCCTCATGGCCACAAAATGGATGCTCCACCTCCTGCCTTCACATCTACTTTCTCCAGAAGAAGAAGGAGGAGGAGGAGACGGAGGAGTAGAGAAGGGGGAGGAGGCGGGGGAGGGGAAAGCCATGAGGAAGAAAGGGGCCCACCTGAACTGGGAAAGTCAAAGCTTTCCAGAACTCCCCGTTACTCTTGCTCTTACCTTGTTGGCTGTGTTGATGTCACAGTGACAATGCCAGCCTCAAGGGAACTAGGATGCAGATTTTTAGGAAAATTCTGTGTACCATGCTGCCCTGAAAAGAACTAGGATTCTTTTGGCAAGAAAATGGGGGAGAATCTATCCAACCACCCATCCATCTATCCTATCCACCCATCCATTCACCTATCTATCCATCCATCCACCCACCCACCCACCTATCTATCCACCCATCCATCCATCCATCCATCCACCCATCCCCCCACCCATCATCCACACCATCTATTCTAGATCTCTAGATCTGTCTCCTCTGGTCTTCAGGCCTCACACCTCTCCTCTGTCCTCTACATGAGAAATATTTATATTTACTTTGAAGGAACCTAGTTCTGCAGTCCCTGTTTCAGAAAATGGGTATTTCATGTTTACTGAAAGCTTCTTAGAGAGGTTTGCTTGTTTATAGTGGTTCTGAGCTGTGTTTAACGCATTAAGGCACGAGGGTGCCGCCTTCCTCTCCAGGCTGAGTGTTGAAGCAAATGGTGCATCTGAGGGAGGCTGAGAAGGGGGCAGTGTCTTCTGAGTGCTCACGCCTACTGACCCGGGGGTGTCCGTCTTGCAGGGCCTTAGCTGAGAGCAGCCTGTTCACTGTCACTGTTTCATGGGCAAGGCCAGCAGGACCCTCTCGGGGCTCTGGAATTGCTCTGCGATCTGTCTCTCTTCCTGCCCCGTCCCAGCACCTTTCCACAATCTCTTTGCCTCCTGAATTTCCATACCCTGCGGCCCACTTACAACGATCTCCTTGGAGGAGGAAAGAGACCAGGAAAGGAGCTCGGTGTCTGAGGGGCTGCGGAGGAAGAGGGCTCCTTGGGCCCAGGCAGCACCGGGGCATCCACCCTGCCTGTGTGTAGAGGTCACCTGCCAAGTCCCATGTGTCCGGATGCCCGCACCCCGCGCCCAGAGACCCCGACCCAGGACGTCTGCGTGAGCCTCTTCAGGCGGCCCCGATGTGCCCCCTGCCCGCAGACCGGAGCCCGGGACCAAGCACAGCTGGCGGAGCTGATGTACGGGGTCCTAGGGGTGGCCTTGGAGAGTCGAGCCCCCCCCACAAATACTTGTGCGTGTTCACTGCTGAAAGTAACGACCAGAGCCAGATACACAAGGCAGCGCGTCTCACTGCTGAGCCAGTCGCTCAGGCTCCTCACTCATTCTGTTCACCAGATCCTCTGAATCCTTCTCGACAGCGTGTGAGAACCAGACCTCCCGCGGAGGCGGCCCCGGCCCTCCCTGGTCACAGCTACTCCTGTTTGCTGAGCGCTTGCTGGGCCGGGACACCGCATCCCTCAGCGTGTCCTGTTTCACACAAGCGCAAAGAATGGCGCGGAGGAGCTCAGGGTCCTGGGCAAGGACTGCGCGGCCGGTGTAAGAGCAGGGACCAAACCAGGTCAAACCAAACCTCCCGGCTTCTCTGAGGGCCCCTGGGCCGGGCGAGGCCCAGAAGGGTTCCAGCACGGGGTCGTCCGAGGGAGAGTGCAGCCTCCAAAGGGGACCAGGGGCGGGTCAGGTCTCCCGCGGACACGTGCTCTCCCGCTCCTGAAAACCTCGGCTATGTCACAGTTTGTAAGAAGCCGGCTGCCATTGTTCGTGCTTGATTTCAGTTCTCAGAACACAACGCCGAGAGCCTGGCGCGAGTGTCTTCCTCTTTATTCACCAGAAGGGAGTCAAGCAGTGTAACGTAAAACCCTCCAATCGGCCGACTTTGGCCCGGGGAGCGGTCACACACAGTGTGTAACATATGTGTTCTTTTCTTCGATGTTTTAAGACATTGTTTTTGTTGTTGTTTTTTGGAGGGGGCAGGTAATTAGGCTTATTTCTTTCTTTATTTTTAATGGCGGCACTGGGGATTGAACCCAGGACCTTGTGCATGCTAAGCACCCACTCCACCACTGAGCTATACCTTCCCCCCACAATCCCTTCATGTTTTTGATCACCACCCCCTGTCGGGCCTGACATCCTCATCAACTGCACTTGGTCAGGACTGTCTGTGGGGGAGGTGCGGAGTTACCCCCTCCTCCTCCATCCTCTGTGGGGTTCCAAGAACTACCTGGCCCCTCCCCCAGGCTTCATCTGTGTGGCTACAAAGAGGAGGCATCAGGGCAGATGCAACCGGCCCCCCAGGTCCAGCCACGACGCCCGAGGCTGGGCTCATCACCAGGACTCGGCGTGTCTGGTGGAGGCAAACGCTTGGCCCGGGTACCAATTTGCAGCCAGTGGCCAAGACTGACCACGTGAAACGGCGAGCACAGATATCCAGGCCAGCGGTGCAGGGCAGGTGTCCCCGTAAGCTCAGGGCTGGGGGCACCAAGGAGGGGGCTTCTCAGTCTTGGCTGGAGTTACAGAGAAAGGTCCACGACGGGCAGGGGAGTGAAGTTGAGAAGGGTCTTGAAAGAGCGTGGGAATTTGGCATCTTTTTAGATGTAAATGTAAAGTCAATGTGCTCTAAACCCGCTTTATTTCTTCAGTGGAGGACAGGACTGCACCAGCTGGGTGTCGCAGACTCAGGGCCGAGGACACGAGCCTCCGGCGTTGCACCAGACGAGGTGTGTCTGGGTTTAGTACTTCCACGGCCCTCCCCCCCCGGAACTGCACCCACCACGGCTCTTGGCTGCACGCCTGCCCCGTGACAGGTGCAGGAGGCGAACTACAGACGAGTGAGGCTGTGCGCTGCCGTCGTGGCCGCGCTGCCCGCGAGCTGCCTCTTTACACATCTGTGGGTGGCGAGAACTTCTGCTGGGGCGGGGCGAGAGGCTGTCTCCAGGGCCCCTGGATGGAGGGCGAGGGCACAGGGAAGACTCGGGCCGAGCTGCCTTGACTGATTCTGACTCATGAGCTTTGCTCCGAAGGACAGCTTAACTGTAGAGAACCTGGCATGGCCCAAAGCCTGAGCCTTTAGGGGCCTTTCTGCTGAGAACCCTAAGCCACCTCTTCCCCAAGTAGATGACGGAGGGGGGAGGGCTTCCCCCCAGCCTGCTTGTCCCCTTGGCTCTTCCCTCACAGTGCAGGGAATCCCATCACGCAGCCCATCTGTAGTGAGTTCGTGTGTTTATGACTCCTCCACAGAAAACAGGGAAGTGGGATTTGAGAGTTAATCAATCGGTCAAGCGTCCCCAGGGCGACCCTGGGCTGTGGGAGTGGGGACTGTGGCTTGTTAATGTCTGGTCCCCGGGGCTGAGCTCAGCGCTGCCCGCGGCGGGGTGGGGGTGGTAGACGCCAAACCGGTGAAGACGACGTGCAGAAAGCAACTTGCAGAGCCGTGAGGCCCCGGGGGTGCTGACGAGGACCCTGGTTAGTTACTGCCTGGTGGCTGGCCAGGGTCAGCTTCACGAGGCAGTCAGTGCCCCCAGGATGGACACAGTCCCTGCAGTGGGAACTCAGTCCCTGTAGAATATATTCAGTCCCCGGAGGGGGGATCCAGTCCCCACAGGAGGGATCCAGTCTCTGAAGGGCACCCTAAGAGGGTGTGAGCGGCCCAGCTCCACGAGGCAGAGGTGTGACACAGACAAAGCATGAAAGGCGCCTCCCCAGCCGGAGGGCTTCTGGCTAGTTGCTCAGGTGGGGTCGGGGGCGTCTGTGAAAGGAGGCGGAGGGGTGAGAAGCAAGCGGCTCACTTCCTTGGGGCCACACAGCTGTCGGCCAGTCTGTGTGTGGACCTCCCGGCAATATTTAGCAGGGACGGTGGGCTGAGGAGTTGGGGGAGGGGTTAGGTACTGTGAGTGGTCCCAGTGCACAGCCCCTCCTTCAGTCATCCTTTGGGTGACCTTGGGCCCCACCCTCAGGCCTGGTCACGTGACTCACGCTGTCCACTGCAGTGCTCTTGTCCCCCTGCCCCTAGTAGGGGACCTGCTGAAGAGGAGGCACTGGGGCAGGGCTAGCCCTGGTAGCCATCAGCCAGCCGACCCCAGCCGAGGTCCCCAGAACCTCCTCTGCAGCTCCCACCCCGCCCCTCCCCCGGCAGATGAGCGAGATCAGCTCGACCTATGGCCTCGAGAGCTGAACAAACGCTTCTTGTGGCTTCAGCGCCTGAGGTTCGGTGGTGCCGCATCACTGCCGCCGGGACTGACTGATGCAAGGGCAGCCTGAGACCCGCTAGGAGAAACTGCCTTCTCCCTCTGGGCATCGGTTTAGAGTTTCCCTTCTGCAGACTGTAAATGTTTTTAAGTGTTAAAATCCCAAGTGTCCAGATGGAGCGCAGTGTTCTTCCCTTGTTAGCGGAGAACCAGTGCCAACAGCTTCTTCGTGGTCAGTGTCATTTTCTGATGTCTGAACCCCTGAGTCAGTGAGCACATTTCAGCTGTAAAAAGTGTCCTTTTGAAAAGTCAGGCTGGGCGGAGGCTGGAGCTGTGGAGAGAGCACTGCACGGGGATCCTGGGACGAGACTTCCCTGCAGTTTGTTTTCTTGTTTTGTTTTGGGTTTGTTCTGGGAGGTGGGGGCTGGTCTGTGAAACCTGTGAAGTCCCAGCCACAGTGGACAGGGGGCTTGAAAATTTCATTTTTGTTTCTCTCGAAGGATCATTCCTGTTGTGCTCAAAAAATTCTACTTAAATGGCGGAGAACCACAGGCTTGTCCAGAGAGTTGGGACCCTCGGGGGCGTGGCCTGACCCTTGGGTCACATCAGGGTCCCCTGGCCTCCAGAGGAATGAGGTCAGGAGTGGGAAGGGGGACACTGTGAACTCCGAGTCTGGGCTTCAGCCTCCTGTTTGCAGCCCGGCTCCGAGCACGGAAGGAGGAGTGGGGTGAATGCTGACGGCACGCCTCCCACTGCTCTCTGGTTTCTCCTCGTTTCATCCCGTGGTCTGAAACACTGCTTGACAATGGTTTCCGTGGTTTGTGTCTTAAGGTTCATCAGAATTTAGTTCTGTGCCAAAGTGTGTTTATCCATTCTGGGCGCTGAAGGAATGCCGGGCCTTTGCCTGTCCCTGGGAATGCCACGGGAGCCAGGGAGGGTCCAGCCCTTGGGTCTGGTGGTGAGGGCTGGGTCAGCAGAGGCTCACCAGTCCCCCAGGCCCGCGCTCCGAGGAAAGTGTCAGCCACGTGCCCGGAGCACACGCAGGAGCCACCAGCAGCCCGGGATGCAGCTTGGCATCTGTGGGGGTCTTGAGCGCGAGGCCGGCTGGGTGGGGCTCAGGGAGGTGGGCGGCCCACTGCGTGGGGACGGGGTCGGCCGGGAGGATTGGTCCAGATCTTGAGAAGGTCTCACTGACAAGTCTGGCCTCTCTTTCCCTCCAGGAGCCAGGGCGCCGGTGCCAGAGAAGCAGCAACTGAGAAACTGGCTTTATGAAGGTCTTTGCACAGAGAAGGACTTTTGTGCTCCCATGGGCCCAGGGCCTCTGGTCCCAGGGGAGGAGGCTCTGGTCCAGGCTCATGGAGCTGGGAAAGGCCTCCCCGAGCTGAGCCCGAGGCAGAGGAGAAGGGAAGGCACGAGACGTTAGGCTTGGAGGATGCTCGAGAAAAGGGGTCCACTGACGGTCAGCTGCCACAGTCTTGCTCTGAGAAGCCCCTTCACACTGACTTCTGTGAGCAAAAGAAGTGAAACCCCGACTTTTTCAAATCTGAAGTGAGGAGAGTGATCCTAGGTCCGTATTCTTAGGGCTAAAGGCGGGCGTTGGAGGTGATGCCCAGATGTGGGGGGTGGGGAGTACTTGGCGCGTGCACGCCCCACGCATGGCTCCCCCGATTTTCCGTGGAAGTCCACGAGGTGGGAGGCGGGGCTCCCGCTGAGGGTCTGCAAGGGGAGGGGCTCAGCATCGCTATGCCCACGGCCGCAGCCCCCACCCCTCAGCCCCCGAGGCCTCTCCTTCCCGGGCTGCCCACAATGACCTGTGACAAATTTAACATGGGGAACAGCTCCCTGGACCCTCACCTCGCTCACATCAGAGTTGGCAGGAAGGCTCTAAAGTGATCGGATCATTCCAGCGGCGCAGAGCTTCCCTGCGCCCGCAGAGACGTTATTTGTGACTATCAATAATTATTTTCTTGTTAATGTGATTAAAGAGCCCCTTCCTGGCGACCCAGGAGCCTAGGAGAAAGGCGTCTTCCAATTATCTTCACTCTCCAGCTCTTCTTCTTTTTCCTTCAAAATATCTCTAATTATCACTCTTGCTACAAGTATAATCAACTTGCATAAATTAGATTCTATTCTTAGCCTGGGCTTAGCTATCCCCCCATCTTTTTTCTAGCACTTTGTATGTTATGGTGATAAATTCTAAGCTAACACATCCATTCGACATGCAGCCCAAAATGAAAAGACCAGACTAAAATCATATATTTACACAGAATTTGGCTCAGAAGAGTCTAAACACACAGAAGAACAAAGATGGATTATTCCGCCCTGCAAGGAGCCCCTCCCCTGTCCGTCCACCGCTGGAGTTAGGCCAATACCCTGCCTCTGTCAGACTTCTCCTTCTGCTAACTGCCAATGCTAGTGATGGTTACGTTTGAGACGCTGGAACCATCAGATGTCCTCTCCACGTTTACCTGACACCTGGGCTCTGATCCAGGCTCCCAGGGGCTGAAGGAGAGACACACCGTCCCCTCTCACTCACGGCGCTTCTGGGAACACTTCGCCAGCGTACAGTTGAGGGCTAAGTCGGGGAGACTCTAAGTCAGGCAGGAATCCCGGAAGGAAACTGGGGGAGGGGAGCAGGGCAGGGGGCCCAGAGGAGGGGCTGCCGAGAGGTCGGGGGCAAGGCCTTTGGACCTGCTTGAGGGCGGGGAGGCCGCCCACCCAGGAGAAACAATCTCTGTTCCTGGACGAAGAACCAGCACACCGGTGGGCCCAGCACTGCTGACTTCCATCCCACTGGCCACATCACCGCAAAACCACTGAGCGCTGTGAAGCGGTTGGAAGGGCTCCCAGGTGGAGGAACCCGGGCACCCGAGGGGCCCATCCTGTTTCTCAGTGTCCTCAGCACCGCTGCTGGGACCGCGGGTGCAGGGCTGCTCAATGGGCAGCGAAGGCACGGCCAGCCTCACTAACAAAGTGGACACACCCCAGCTGTGTGGCACCGACTGTGCCTCCAGCCTCTTGGAGGCCGTTAGACCCAGTTTCCATCCTTCTCCCTGTCCGTTTTATGCTCCAGGCTGTGGAGGGCCCGGGGGCTGTGCGAGGTTGGAGGGTGGGTCGCAATCAGACCGCCCTCTGTCGTCTGCATCCTCCGTTGTGGTCCTGACGTGGCTCCCGCTGCTCTGGCTCCCTCGGAGGGGAGGGCGTGGCCACGTGGCCTTTAATTCGGAGCCGCCCTCAGGAGTCTGGACCCACGGGCTGGTGAGGCCTGGGGAGTAGGGCCGCATCAGTCACATCCCAGAAGGGATTTTGTAGCTGGAAGGCACTTGCCGCCACACAAGTGGCTGCTCTTACATTAGGCTCCC
The DNA here is from genome assembly GCF_009834535.1 of Camelus ferus. NCBI lineage: Eukaryota > Metazoa > Chordata > Mammalia > Artiodactyla > Camelidae > Camelus > Camelus ferus. The sequence continues at coordinate 2,182,014 of NC_045702.1, read as the reverse complement.
CAGCAGACTGGCTCTCTCGGCTGTTTGAGGGCACTCATCTTAGTCCTCTTACCCGTCTGCACGCCCTCAAGTCGGCTGTTACATAAGGACTCAGCCGCCTCGGCCCTAAAATATTTTAAAATGTAAGTCCTGCCCGGTGTAGGAAGGTGGGATCTTTGCCTAGAAGCCTCCGGAGTTCTGGCCTTGGACCCACAACTCATCCCTTCCTGGAGCCAGGAGCCTGTTTCCATGGCGACCGTGTCTGCACGCGCTCCGGGGCTCTCGCCTCTGTCACCTCCCTTCCAGCAGAAGGAGCAGCACCTCCGAGGCGGCCCCTCTTCCCGCCACCCCCCTCAAGGTGACGCAGCTGAAACAAGGGCAGGAGAGGTCAGGACCCTGAGCCGGGCCCAGGGCCGCGTCACGAAGCACCAGCTCCAACGGCAGACCGACGTCTCCCAGTCCTCCAGCCTGGAAGTCCGACCCAGGCACCTGCAGGGCGGCTCCTCCTGGGGCCGTGCCAGCCTCCCCCTGGGGGTCAGTGACCGTCTTGATCTTTCCACAGCTGGCGTTCTCCCTGCACGTCTGTGTCGGTGTCCAGATTTCCCCCCTGTGTCAGGACCCGAGCAAATTGGAGCAGGGCCACCCTAATGACCCACCTTAACTAATGACACCTGCAGCCTCTCTGTTCCCAAGAGGGGTCACATTTGGAGGTCCTGGGGCTTGGGACTTGAGCATACGAACTTGAGGAGACACAGCTCACCTCCTAATAGACCCCAAAGCTGAGCACAGTGCCTGAGTGTTTGCAGGGATGAGCCTCTCTCGACCCAAATCTCGGGGTTCCAGCTGAGGAAGCAGGAGGCACTTTCATTGACTCTGGCAGCAGCGCCCTCTGCATCGTGGCCTCGCCTCTCCCTCAGAGGTTTTTATCCTAATGGCCACTCCTCAGGAACCCCACCTTCCTAAGGTGGCTGTTTAAGAGATGAGTTAGCCCTGCCCCGACTTCTCCACCCACCCCTGCCGAGCAGTGCCAGACCCCAGCGCGTAGCGGCTCACCCCCACTCTCACCTGCCGGTTCCTTCTCTTTCCCGTGCCGCATCCCCCACCCCGTTCTCCCTTCCCCCTCCAGCCTGGGCTCCCCACCTCACAACCAGCCTCTCCTCCTCCGTCCCTGCACTTCCCGTCCAGCCCCATCGCCTGGACTTCTCTCCGTGTCTGTCATTCTCTGTCTGACTCTCTGCGTCTCTCAGTTTCTGTCACTGTCTCTGTCTCTGTCTGTCTGTCCCTATTCTCCACCTTCACCTCCATTACCAGGTCCCAGGGAGTCCATCCCTCTAAAACCTGTGGTGCCTCCCCGGGTCCGTCGCCGCCCCAGCCCAGTTTCCGTGGCGGCGGCCTCAGTCCCCAGCCCCGGCATCTCTGGCCTGGCCCCTCTGGCCGGAGCCCAGTGTCCAGACTGAGCGGAGATGCGCACGCTTTCCTGCTCGTGTTCCTTCTGAGCCCCTTGCTTTGGGTTCCTCTTCTTCCCGGGCCGCCCTGCGGAGCTCAGGGTCTGGCCCCCGTCCCCGGGCTGCCCACGTCAGGCCCACCCCCTCTCAGAGTCTCCAGGCTGGTGCCTTTCCTCCTGCCCCCTGTCCGATCTGCACCCCACTCCCTGGAGCCCAGCTTCATTTCAGCCTGTCTTACTGACCTGCTGACTGATGTGCTACGGGGACGGTGGGCTCCCGAGGGCAAGACAGGCCCCGTTGGGTTTGTGCCCCAAACTTACCCTCCCTGCGTGCAGAACAGGGTCCAGCACCTGTTTACAATAATCCCCGGACACTCCCCGCTGGCTTCTCCCGCTCACGGCGGAAGGCCCAGCCCAGCCCGGCATCACACCCAAGGCAAGCGGGACCCTAGGCCGACAATCAGCAAGGGGCAGCTCACGGGCCGCTCCTGCTGGAGGAAGGCTCTGCTGAGGGGGCGGAGAGGGCAGAACCCCCCCCCCCAACAACAAGACGCAGCCGGACGCCCGTGCGGGCAGGGCTCCCCGGGCGGTGTCAGCACCTTCCCCTCACACACTGCAGAGGGAGGCGGCGCCGTGGCGGTGGCCCATCTTCCTCTGTTTGCCAGCAGCGCTGCTGCTGCCGCCTGTTAAGAGCCCGAGAAGGAGCACGTCTTTCTCCTGCTTGTTTCAGATGTGACGACACATCTTGTCACAGAGTCCTGCTTATGTTTACCTCCAGGAAGAAGGGCTTCGTTCTCCCTTTGGCCTTGAGATAAATTCATATATAGTTTTCTTTCTGTTAGAAGGTGAAAATCAGGCCTGTGGGCCAGATTCTCTTTTTGCCTCTGCTGCCAGGAAGCCCAGTGCCCCACTGTGATGTCAGCTCGCCTCACACCCCTGCAACATGAGTGCTGCTTCTGTTTGGTTCCAGGGCCACCTCCTGGGGGCTGCTTTGTCCTGGGGGGTAGGGCGTGAAGCCCCAAATGATCTGGGCAAACGTGGTGGGCTCGCGCTGTCTCTCTTGGGAAGACGTCTGTTTAAGGTCTGCCTCCAACAGTCTGAACTCAAACTTACACGAGTTCCTTCTGACTTTCACTGGGCTCCACGGGACTGGACAATCCTCTGTCAATATGAAACTGGCTCAGAATGCTTGCACCTCGCAACACAGCGTTGAAAAAGCCTGGTAGGATCTAGACCTTAGACATTTAAACCCTACGCAAATAATTACAGGAACATATGAAGCAGAAAAATGCGCTTTGCCTTGGGCCGGCCACTCCTCTCCGTTTGGCCTTTTATTTGAAAATAGGCAAACAGAGAAGGAATTACAGCTATTTGCTTTTTCTGTTGAATATTTTACTGGTTTGCTCTGTCTGAGAAAGCCTGATGTTTAGCTAAAGTTGACAAAACCACAAGTGGACGTGTCAAAACAAGCCGGAGAAAGTTACTTTTGATGTGTTTTATTGAGATATCCCAGGTACTTTCCAGTTATTTTATGCCAAGAAAGGTAGTTCTTCACACACACACAAAATGATTTCTTTTGAAAACCACAAGTGTAACTTGTCGAACCTTTAGCATCGTTTAAATCCTTCCCCGGAGAGTTCTGAAGCGAGCTGTCCTGCTCCCCGCAGGAAAGCAGGCGGGTCCAATGGAATCGAATTTCGAGTGTGTGGCGGGTCCCCTACACCGGGTCGCCGCCCCCGGAGAGGCTGGTGGAGGAGGGTGCAGCTTCCTGGGCATTTGCACCACAGATAGCCCTGCTCCCTGTTGGATTCTGAGGTCTGTGGGGGCGGCCGGTGTGCAGGGAGGCCAACAGCACAGCCTTAAACGTGGAGGGCTGGGGCAGCCCCTGGCCTGGAGAGAGGCCACGGGCAGGATGCGGGCTCTGCACACGCAGCTCCCAGGTCCTGCTGTGTGGGGTGGGGTCCCGTGTAGATACACCAACTGCTCGAGACCCCAGCGTGTACTCTCCTCCACACTGGGTTCTTTCGAACGTGGCTGAAGAAACAGCCCACAGATAGAGAGACAACGGGCGGGAGGTGTTTTCAGATTAGATGGAAGCCACGTGAAAGGTGCCTTGGAGGAGGAGTGGGGTTTGGACTTGACTCAGAGGTGGGAGGGGGCTGAGCTGTGAGGGCTGGAGAAGGGCTGGCGAGGGGGAGCGGGGTGGGCGGCTCCTGGAGGGGAGAGCCGGGGCCACGGTCCCCCACGTGGGATCCTGGGGGAAGCGGTGCTCCGTGGATGGGGTGGGTATTGCTGGAAAGACGTGGCACTGAAACCCGCGCTGGGGAAAGCGAGGCAGGCCCAGGGCTTTTAAATACTCTGCCTGGGGCCCCTGGACTGGGGGAGGCGAGCTCTCACCTGTGACCTAAGGGTCCCGCACTGGGACTTCTCCTCTGACCACCTGAGTCCTGTCACTCAGTGTTCTTTAAAAAAGGAGGATGAAGGTGATGAACACAGGGAGAGTCTCTTTTAGAAGCAGATGTTCTATTAATGGACAACACCATCATGAGTGTGCAGGTGAGAAGTGTCGGCGAGGGCAGCCCACCCACCGTGGAGCCGAGCGCAGGTCGAGTGGCCAGCAGGAGTGGCCTCGCCCAGGTCGCCACGGCCGAGTCCAGCGGTGGCAGGTCGGGCCTCACACTCTTGACCTGGGCGGCGTGAGCGCGGGCAGCTGCTGTGGTTCCGTCCGGTCTCTGCGGCGGCAGGAGCCTCCCCTGGCTGAGACGGCGCCCCACACACTGGCCAGATGAGGTCGGTCTGTCCCTCCTGAGGGCTCTCTTGTGCACTCGCTGCTGTTGTGGTGGGGCCGCCGCTTCCTGCCCGCCTGTTCCGCTTCCCGAAGCTCTTGGCTCGGGCCCTGTCTCTCTCCAAGTTCAGCCCATAGGTGTGGAGCCAACCCTGCCCCTCCCTTTCCCTCCTTCTTCCTGGAACCCACCTGTCTCTCCCGGGGACTGAGGACAGGGTCACCCCTCTCCTCTCTCTCCTATCTCCCCTGCCTGTGTCCCTGAACCAGGGCAGAGCCTGGGGCCCCGGTCCTGGCACACACAGCAGTGGTGGTGGACGGCCCGGCCACCCAGCCCTGGTGGAAGCCCAGCCTGAGGCCATGCTCCCGGGCAGGGCCTCCGAGTCTGGGTGGCCGCGGCGGAGCTGGTGAGTGTGGCCCCCATGGTGGCTGGAGCAACATGGTGCTGCTAGAGTCCGCGTAGCTCCTCACAGCGGGCTTCCCACGGGTTTACACGTCCCGGAACGCGGAGCGTGCAGATCTCTGTGCCACGGGATGGAGTCCACGGCGCCGTCACCTGTCATGTCCTGGACGTGCCGATTTATCTTCGGGTCCTTGCCCCTCCTGAGACACGGGGAAGGGATCTCTCTCAGTGGGGATGATTTGTGGAGGGAAAAGCATGGCCAGGTGTCGCAGGAGAAGGACCTGACAGAGGCCGGAGAGGGCTGGCCCCCAGGTGAGCCTCCAGCTGCAGCCCTGGCTCTGCGGGCATCTCGGGGGCAGGGGCCAGCCCCTCCCCTCCCCGGCCTGGGTTTCCCCCGACTGGCGGGGGTGGGATCCGCCTTCTCTTCCTTCTCGGTCTTTGTCTCTGTGTCTCCTTGTCCAGCCAGAGACTCTGGTCTGTCCCTCCGACTTCCCGGGGAGCCCAGTGGCACATCGCTCCCCGCGGGTCTGAGAGTGCTGGTTCCCACGGCCGCCTCCCCGCCGCCATCCTTTACCAGCGTGTTTGGCGCAGTACCCCTTGTTCCTGCCTGTGATTGCTAGGCGAGGTGCAGCTCAGCCGGCTGGCCCCTGAAGCTCGCTTTCAAAACCCTTGCAGTTAAAGCTGTTATGCTGGGATTACGGGCACCCTCTTGTCTTTCACACAGTTATTCATTAAAATGCCTTTTTGCCTAAATTACACCGTGCCTTGCCAAGCGGTGCTCTCGCCTGGCGTCCTGGCATCTGCTGCTAAGTCCTGCCGCCCGTGCCTCGCCCACTGGCAGTGCCGTCTTGTCACAGGCGTGGGCTCCCGTGTCCACCGGCCTAGTCAAGACGGCACGGTTCCAGGGACCCATCCGGTCCCTCCCTGCCCTGCCCTCACTTCACAGCCCAAAGCTGTCCTCATCCCTAGACTCCTGCCATCCCGAGGTCGCTGTGTGAATGGAGAGTCACTACACTTTACAGGGTGGGGGTTTACCCACCAAATGGCCTCCTGCATCCGTAGTCCCTCCTCCTCCAGCGAGTGGCTCGGCTCACCCGGCAGCCGTGGAAGGACTTGGCGGTCAGTCCCCGCTTTGGCCACAAACGAAGCTACCGTGAACATTCGTGCACAGGTGTCCATATGAACCACATTCACACATTTTTTTTTCATTTTATTTTTTATTGACGTGTGGTTCATTTCCAATGTTAGTTTCAGGTGTACAGCAAAGCGATTCAATCATACATATACATTCACATACATATGTATCTTTTCAGATTCAGTTCCGTGATAGCTTATTACAAGAATTTGAACATACTTGTCTGTGCTGCACCAAAGGGAGGGCTGAATTAGGAGTTCGGGATGAATGGATACACATTACTATACGTAAAAGAGGTAAACGGCAGGGACCCACACGCACACGTTCGTAGGGAGCATAAGCTGCTGCCTGAATCCCTAAGACCCATTAATCAGCGGCGCACACTTGCTGGCCCTGGACGGCGCCCGTGCGCCCTGGCTCTGAGGGCCCCACAGACCCGGGTCTGAGCGTCACCTTTGCCGCTCCCTGGCTCTGTGACCTCAGACCCGTGAACCACATGCATGCTGTGCAGGCTGCTCACTAGGACTAAGCCAGCTCGTCCGTGTCCTGCGCTCACCGCAGTGCCTTCAAGACGCAGCAGGCGACACCACCACCATCACTGTGCCCGAGGACGCCCTCGGTGAGGCCAGGCCGAGGGTCCCTTCTTCTCCCGCCCCGCCCATCCTGCTCCCCGAGGAGAGCGGCCCCTCCCGCCCCTGTTGAGCCTCGCAGACGACCCCCTGGTAAAGATTCCTGCACTTATAAAACACGCTCTTACTCATTTTATAGATGTTCTTATCAGATAGCACCACCCCTCAACTTTGCCCTCATAAGCAGGAGTATTTCCTTTTTATTCCTAAAGCAAAGACACCGCCTGCCAAGGTAGGGACATTTTTATGATTCATTCGAATCCAAATTACATCATTTAGATTTACAAGAAGCACACCAGTGCCAAATCTCGAGGGCACATGTGCAAACAAGTGGGCAATATCAACATGTCAAGCTTCCCATACTCACCCTCGGTCCCCGTCCTCCCACGCATGGAGGGGACGGGTGATGCCGGGAGACGCCTCTGGAGGAGGGTTTGACCCAGCCACAGAGGCCCCAAGCCCCATCAGACATGCAGCTCCAACTGTGTCCAGGACTCCTGTCTTCTCAGGCCCATGGAGCAAGCGACTGCCCTGAAATGTGGTCGGAATGTCCGGTCTCTGTGTCTTGGGTCCCTCATCACTAAATCAGGGATGGAATGATCTGTTCCTCCACAGCCAGAACATCCCACTGGCTCAGCACCCAGCCCTGGCTGCACATCCAGCCCCGGCTGCACGTGATGTGGAGGGGCCAGCAGCCTGGACAAGTAACACCACCCACGCAGCAGCAGGATGCCCGGGGAGTTGGGGAGTGTCAGACCTCGTGCGCGTCCCTGTCAGGGCTCCGGTCTCTGCCCCACCCGCACCTCTCAGCGCCTGCAGGCACCCTTCTGCCCGCTGGCCTCCTCTGCTGGCCTCCCTGCACGGGAGAAGCTGGGTCTCGTGTGCACCTCGGGAAATCCCTGTCCTTTGAACACCTCTGTGCTGCCCGAGGGCCAGCTCTCAGGTCCTCATCCTCCTGGGGCACCGGGCACAGCCGGCCCACCCCCTCGGTCCTCAGCGGCGGCGGCGCCTCCCTCTCTGACGCCTTTGCATCCTCCTCCAGCTCCGTGGTTCTCAGACGTTTTCCAACGGGACTCTTCTACATGCTGAAAAATTCCTGAGGACCCCAAAGAGGATTTGCTTATTACAAGGGAAATTAAAAATTTTAAAAATACTATTTATGAATGAATTAAAAACCTTGTTAATTAATTAAAAAATAACAATGAGAAACCCATAACATAAATCACGTATTTTTATAAAAATAACTCTATTTTCCAAAACCCAAAATTTTTAATGAGAAGAGTGATACTGATTTGCACGTACACGAACATCTTTGATGTCTGTCTTGAAACAAGATACCTGGGTTCTCACATTTGCCTGTGTGTAATTTTTCAAAAAAGAGAAACAGCTTTTGTAGGACATTGTTCACACACTTCCTCTCATTCTGTGACTGTCTCTTCGCTTTCTTGCTGGTGGCCCTGAAGCACAGAAGTTTTCCACAGAAGTCCAAATCGTCTCTTTTCACCTCTGTCGCCTGTGTTTTTGGTGGTGTGTCTAAGTATGTTTCCTACTGTAAGGTCATGAAGATTTACTCCAGTATTTTCTTCTAAGAATCTTACAGTTTTAGCTTTTACAGTTATGTCTGTGATCCGTTCTGGGTTAATTTTTGTATATAGTGTGAGGTTGGGGTCCAAGTTCATTCTTTCCCAGGTGGGTATCTGGTGGCCCCAAGACAATCTGTTGAAAAGACAACTCTTTCCCTATAGAATTGTCTCAGAATCACTGTCGAAAATCAATTGATTACAGATGTGTTTATTTCTGGACTTCCAGCTCAATTTCGTTGATCTGCATATGTCTGTCCTTGTGCCAGCACCACACGCTCTCGGTTACTGCAGCTTTGTGATAAGTCTTAAGTCAGGAAGTGTGTTTTCTGACTTTGTTCTTTTTCAAGATTGTTTATTTAGACTCGTATGGGTCCTTTTATTTTCCATACGAATTTTAGGATCAGCATGTTAATTTCTGTAAAAAGGCAGTTGAGATATTTACAGGAATTGTGTCGAATCTGTAGATCAGTTTGGAGAGTCTTGCCATCTTAACAAAATTAAGTCTTCCAATCCATGACTGTAGATGACTTTCCATTTATTTAGACCTTTAATTTCTTTTAACAATGTTTTGTAGTTCGAGGGTACAAGTTTTGTATTTCTCTTGTTAATTTTTTCCTAGGAATTTATTCTTTTAATGCTGTTATAAATGGAATTGCTTCTTAACTTTATTTTCAGATTGTTCATTGCAAGTGTATAGAAATATAATAGATTTTTGTGTATTGATTTTATATTTTGCAACTTTTCTGAACTTGTTTAGTAGTTCTAATACTTTTTTTAGTGGATTCATTAGGATTTTCTATATATAACATCATGCAATTTGTGAAGAGAGTTTTATTTCATTTCCAAGATGGAAGCCTTTTCTTTCTCCCTCCTTCCCTCCCTTCCTTTCTTTCTTCTTTTCTTCCTTCCTTCCTCCTCTCCCTCCTCCTCCTCCTCTTTCTCTTTCTTCTTCTGTCTCTTTCTTTTGCTTAATTCCCTGCCCGGAAACTTCAGTACAATGTTGAATATAGGTAGTGACTTTGGACATCCTTGTCTTCTTCCTGATTTTAAGGAAAAAGCATTTAGTTTTTTGCCATAAAGGATGATGTCAAGGATGGATATTTCAAAGGTGCCCTGTATTGGGTTGAGGAAATTCCCTTTTGTTCCTACTTTATTGACCATTTTAACATGAAAGTGTGTTGAATTTTGTCATACACCTTCTCTGGGTCTAGTGAGATCATCACATGGTTCTTTTTCCTATTAATATGGTGTATAACATGCATTGGTTTTCGTATGTTGAACCAAATTTGTGTTCCTGGGATAAGTCCCACTGAGTCAGAGAGCCGAATCCTTTTTACAAGGTGCCAGATTCTGTTTGCCAGATTTTGTTGAGGATTTTTTGCATCTATATTCAAAAGAGATATTGGTCTGTAGCTTTCTTGTGATTTCTTTTTCTGGTTTTGACATTAAAGTGACTCTGGCCACATAGAATAAGGTTTTGGAATAAATTTTCAAATAATGTATATGGAATAATTTGTAAATAATTGATATTAATTCTTTAAAAATATTTAGTAGAATTCACAAGTGAAGCCATCTTGGCTTGGTTTTCTTTTTCCTGGAAGTTTGAAATTTACTGATTGAATCTCTTTTCTTAGTATCAGTCTATTCAGACTTTCTAATTCTTCTTGAGGCAGCTCTGGTAGTTAGTGTCTTTCTAGGAATTTGTCTATTTTGTCTAAGTTATCTAAAATGCTGGCATACAGCTGTTCATAGCACTCTATTAAAATACGTTTTAGTTCTGTAAGGTTGGTAGTCATGACCCTAGTAATTTGCGTCTTCCCACTAGTATTCTGTGAATTTTATTAATCTTTTAAGGGAATTCACCTTTGATTTCCTTAATTTTCTCTACTGTTTTTCTGGTCTTTATTTAATTTATCTCAGATCTAATCTCTGTTATTTCCTTCCTTCTGTTTGCTTTAGAGTTAGTTTGCTCTCCTTTTTCTAGTGTCTTAAATAAGTGGAAAGTTAGGTTGTCAATTTGAGATCTTTCTTCTTTTTAAATACAAGTGACCACAGGCATAAATGTCCGTCTAAGTACTGCCTTAGCCGCATCCAGTAAATTCTGGTATGCTGTGGTTTTTATTTCCATTCATCTCAAGGTATTTTATAATTTTCCTCAGGACTTCTTCTTTTATTCATTTATCATTTTGGAATTTATTGTTTAATATCCACATACTGAAAAATTTACCAAATTTCTTTCTGTTACTGATACCTAATTTTATTCCACTGCTGTTGGGGAACATGCTTTGTATGATTTACATTCTTTAACACTTACTTGGGCTTGCTGTTCGGTCTTGTCCATCGGTTATCTTGGAGAATATTCCGTGTGTCTAAGAAGAATGAGCGCTCTGGTGGTGCTGAGGTGTGTGCTCAGGAGGCGTCTACTGTGTCCGGTTTGTTTATAGTATTGCTCCAGCCTTCTGTTCGCCTGACGGCCTGCCTGTGTGTTCTATCCATTGTTGACAGTGGAGCATCAGACTCTCTCACTATTATTGTGGAACTGTCTGTCTCTTGCTTCAATCCTGTCAGTTTTTGCTTCACACATTTTGGGGGCTCTGTTAGGTGTCTTACAATAGATAACTGCTCTGCTCCTGATGGAGCAGTCTTTTCTTCTTTATAAAGTAACCTTATTCCCTCTAGTAAAATGATTGTTTTAGTTTCTTTTGATCTGATATTAGTAAACTCAAGATTTTTATGATTTTTTGCATAATATGTATTTCCATCCTTTTATTTTTACCCTGTTTGTGTCTTTGAATCTGATGCACATCTCCTGAAGACTTAATAGTTAGATCTTCGTCCTTTCAATCCAGGTTGACAGTCTGTGTCTTTTGATTAGCTTGCTAGTCCATTCACACTTAGTGTTAATATTGATATGGTTAGATTCATGTCTACCATTTTGACTTTTTTTCTTCTATGCTTGTGCCCTTTTTGTTTCTTTATTTCTCCTTTGGTGCTTTTTTTTTTTTTAATTAAATGGGTATTTTCTAGAATAACATGGTAATTTCTGCAGTAATTTTCATCATATATTTCTAAACTGTTTTCTTAGTGATTGCTGTAGGCTTACAATAGACACCTTAACAAAGTCTACTTCAGATTTGTACTAAAAATTTAGTGAGCTATTGAGATGTTCCTCCCACAGAGCCCCCTTTTCGGTGCTATTGTTATATATATTATATCTATATATGTTACAAGCCCAACAACACATTGTCATAATTGTTACTTTGTAGAGCTGTTTATCTTTTAAAGAAGCATGCAGAAGAAAGGACAGCAAGTGTGTATTTTTGGTGTTTGTTATATTAATCTTGTTATTTACTATTTTTCCATCCTGACTTTATTGTGGCAGATTCAAGTTACCATCTGGTGCTGCCTTCTGACTCCAGTGTGGCTTTACTACCACTCACCTCCTTTGTGCTGTTATTGTCAAATACAGTATGTTACAGGCCCCCGAATCTAATCATGTGCATATTTTATATACTTGCTTTTCAAAGTGGTTAAGGGAAGAAAGGAGAAGATCGATGTAATTACGTAGTCTTTTATAACTGTACACAGGCACGTCTTGGAGATATTGTAGGTTAGGTTCCAAATCACCACAATAAAGCAAATATCGCAATAAAGTGAGTCACATGAGTTTTTTGGTTTCCCAGTGCATATAAACATTATGCTTACATTACACTGTAGTCTAGTAAATTTGCAACAGCACTATCTAAGAAATGTACATACCTTAATTAAAAATACTTTATTGCTCAAAAACGCTAACCGCCATCTGAGCTCTAAGTGAGTAGTGGATATTTTTTGCTGTTGGAGGGTCTTCCCTCAGTCTTGATGGCTGTTTGCTGATCAAGGTGGTGGGCACTGAAGGCTGGGGTGGCTGTGGAAATTTCTCAGGGTAAGACAGCAGTGAAGTTTGCTGCATTGGTTGACTCCTCCCTTCATGAATTATTTCTCTGCAGCAGGCAGTGCTGTTGGATAGCATTTTACCTACAGCAGAACTTCTTTCAAAATTGAAGTCAGTTCTCCCAAATCCTGTTGCTGCTTTATCAACTACGTTTTTGTAATATTCTAAGTCCCTGTTGTCACTTCAGTGGTTTTCACAGCATGTTCACTAGGAGTAGACTTCACCTCAAGAAACCATCTTCTTTGCTCATCCGTGAGAAGCTACTCCTCATCTGTTAAAGGTTTATCACGAGATGCAGCAGTGCAGTCCCATCTTCAGGCTCCACGTCTATTTCTAGTTCTCTCGCTCTTTCCGCCACACCTGCAGTCATTTCCTCCACTGCAGCCGTGAACCCCTCAAAGACATTCATGAGGGTTGGAATCAACTTCTTCCCAACTCGTGTTAATGTTTATATTTTGACCTCTTCTCGTGAATCATGAATGTTCTTAATGACATCTAGAATGGTGTGAATCCTTTCCTGGTGAAAGGAGGTTTTCAACTTACTTCTTTCAGATCCATCAGAAGATTCATTATCTATGGCAGCTATAGCCTTATGAAATAGTATGACTTGAAAGTCAAAACTATGCCTTAAGGTGTGGGCTACAGAATGAGTGTGTTGGCAGGCATAAAAATAACATGGCTCTCACTGTGCGTCTCCATTAGAGCCCTCGGGTGACCGGGTGCACTGTCGACGAGCAGTAATATTTTGAAAGGAATCTTTTTTTTCCCAAGCAGTAGTTTAAAACAGTGGGCTTAAAATATTTAGTAAATCAAGATGTAAACAGATGAGCTATCATCCAGACTTTGTTGAGAGCACCGGAGGAGTAGATTTAGCATAATCTTAAGGGTCCTAGGATTTTCAGAATGGTAAAAGAGCCCTATCTTCAACTTAGAGTCACCAGCTGCATTAGCCCCTACCAACAGAATCAGCCCAGCCTTTGATGCTTTGAAGCTTGGAGAGGAGAGAGAGATTATGCATTAAGTTTGCCATCGTGTACAGGCATAGTTCCTTGATTCCCGAAACAATTGCAGTAATAACATTAAAGATCATTGCTCTCAGATCACCATAACAAATATAGTAATAATGAAAATGGTTGAAATACTATGACAATTACAAAAATGTGACACAGAGACATGAACTGAGCCAATGCTGTTGGGAAAATGGTGCTGATTTACTCAATGCCATGTTGCCACAATCCTTTAATTTGTTAAAAAAAAAAACAAAAACCCACAATATCTGCGAAGTGCAGTAACGAGACGCGCCTGCCATTGCCTTCACCAGCACTCTTCTTCTCCCCCATGTGGATTCGAATTATCATCTGGTCTTATTTGTTTTCAGTCTGAAGAATTTCCTTTAGCATTTTTTGTAAGCTGGGTCTACTAGCAACAAATCCCTCTGCTTCTGTTTATCTGGAAATATCTATTTCACCTTCATTTTTCAAAGATAGTTTTGCTGGTAGCTTTTTTCCTCAGCACTTTGATTGTCATCCACTGCCTTCTGGCCCCCATTGCTTCTAATGAGAAGTTAGCTGTTAATCTTACTGGAGTTCCTTTGCGTGTGATAGGCGTTCTTACCTTGCTGACTTCAAGATTCTCTTTGTCCTTCAGCATTTTAACTATGATGCATCTGTTTGTGGATCTCGTTGAGGCTGTTGAGTTTCTTAGACGTGCTGATTAATATTTTTTTTTATCAAGTGTGGGATGTTTTTAGCCATTATTTCTTTGCATATGTTTTCTGCTCCTTTCTCTCACTTCTTCTTGTACTCCCATCATGCATCTATTGGTATGCTTTCTGTACGCACATTTCTCTAAGGCTCCGTTCATTTTCTTCCTTCTCTTCTGTTTATATTGTAAAATCTCTTCCAATCTACCTTCAAGTTCACTGATTCTTTTGTCAGCTCAAATCTACTTTTGCACCCCTCTAGTGAATTTTTCAGTTTAGTCATTCCACCTTTTAATTCCAGAATTTCCATTTGGTTCTTTTATTAACATGATTTCCACTGATTTGTTGATATTCTCTATTTGTCATTATACCTTCTTTTACTTCTTTAAGCATAGTTTTCTCTAGTTCTTTGAACATCCTTTCAACAGCTGTTTTGAGGTCTTTGTTAAGTCTGACATCTGAGTCCTTTCAAAAGCAGTTTCTGTCGCCTGGTCTTCCCTCTGTTTATGGGTCGCGCTTTCCTGGTCCTTGTGTGTCTTAGAATTTTTTGTTGAAAGCTTGACATATCCGGTGATATAGCACAGCAACTGTGTGCGCCGCGTTGCCCTCCGCAGGGCTTGTCACCGTTGGCATGCTTTCCGTTTGGTGACTTGGTTGGACTCTTTCTGGCAAGCCTGTTACCCTCTCAGTGTGCGGCATCTGCTGTCTCTTCCCTGAGGGCCCAGCCTCGGCATGTGTCCAGCCGCCCCGGGATGACAGCGGTTCCAGCAGGACGCCCTGACCGCCTCTCTTGTCTTCCTCTGTTGGTATCACACTCAGCTGTTAGCCTCCACCCCTGCTGGCTCACTGCTCTATCGTTTTTGACAAGGCCCCCGGGCATAAGTTGCTCTATGGTCAGATTCAATTAAATTCATGCCCCTTCGCAAGGCTAGTTTCGGAGGCTTGTCTCTGAGCCTTGTTCCAACCCCAACTGCCTCTTTCACTGGCGTCTCTGGCAAACTTCTAGCTGGCTTACAGCCCAGCTTGTGTACCTGGAGCAACTAGCCTCCTCTAGATTTCTCGTCACTGAAATCTCCACTGTTTCTGATAGCACCTTTCGGACGAACTTCCTCACTCTCTGTTCCAAATAAATTGGTTTCCTTGGAAAGAGCTTGGAGCTATGTGTTCTTCAGGCCTTTCTCTGCCTCCCGGGAAAGACCTCTGCATCCCTCTCTGGACCTAGTCAAGGGGGCAATGCCTGCTTCTCTCAAGTAATACCCCTGCCTTACGAGCAGGGCACTGGGTGGGGGTGTTGGCCTCTGGTCTTCTTGGCTTGCCCTTCCTGGTATGGAATCTCTGCCTTCCAAGCGTGCTGGGTGAGGGTGGTCAGGGGCCCAGGGTCTTGGGCTACACCTGAGCCACGGTTTCTGAGGTACGAGTGAGGCCTGGGTGGAAGAAGGGGCCCCCAGACCTCTTTCCCGGAAGATAGTTTATGCAACGCAGAGCTGAGGGAAACGAGAGATGCCGGTGGCCAACCCCTCCCAGGGAAAAACCATAGCCCTGGACTGGTGGCTGGGGCGACCGATGGCTGGAGGGGGATGGCTGGGACTCGATGTAGAAAAACAACTTGCTAAATGCTGCTCTTATTGCTAATAGTGGTACAGATCATTAATACATGTTTCTTGGGGGAAAATGCAAAGGAATGGAATGAGAGAAGATGGCAAGTCCTCTGTTGCTGGAGTATCTCACTTGGAGTCTGGTAGGTTACCTGAGTGGGGCGGATTCCTAGCGGAGAGCTTGGACTGGGTGGTCTCTCAGGGTTGTTTGGATGATATCTCGTGATTCTCAATATAAACCTGAAACCCATCTGAGGCAGCTGTTTGAGCAGACGACTTTACCCTGGTGCAGCCTGATCCCCTCTGGCCTGGGCACTGAGCACAGAGGAGAGTCCCCCTGGCTTGCCCGCCCCTCTTGGGCTATCAGTGCGATGATTTTCTAACTGCAGGGCCTCCTGATGTTTCAAAAGTCAGCACTTGTGAAGTTATTTAAAATCTTCCCATCTGATTGCTGTGATGCCGCGGCTTTGCCTGACCCATGAGCACTTCCGAGACGCTACCGGCCCCCGGCGTGCTCCAGCCACATAGACGCTCCTTCTCAGTAGAGCTGACACGTCTTCACCAGACAGTGTTCATGCTGACCTGAGTCCTCCATCCCCACAGTGATGTGTCTTTGTCTTAAGGGAAAACAGAACCCGGGTGAAGTGGACAGCTTCTACTTGATATGACTGGGGGCAGAATCCAGCAAACCCAGCGCTCACAGATGGCTCCCTTGCTGAGAACCACCACCCTATACCTTGTTTATTTCTTTGTATCAATGTGGCCAGAAGGAAATTTTTTTGTTCGCATAGCTGTTACTGCTAAGATTAATTTTTTGTGGGTAAGAAAAGACTTTCTGTCTTGGTTTTAGTAAAATGAACAAAAAATTACATTTGAATTTGCAAGTGTATTTTTATACCATTTGCTTCAGACTTCACATCAAAATAGACTCGAGATCAAGGACTGCCTCACCTGTCTTTCTCACCCTGGCCTAGTGATACCGGAAAGAAGGAATGAGTCTCAACCCATCAATCCGTCTCCACATGCCCGCGGTTCTGCCCCTTTGTTCTCTCCCCACTGCAGCCAGAAAGAAAAGGGGAAAATTCAGGGCTCTGTTCATGGTTCTATTGAGAAACTTAACTGTTATCTCTGTAATCTTGCCTTGATTACAAATGTCAATATACAAAAGTATTGACTATTGTCCACAATGTGACAAGCCGGGTGTACAGAATCCAAACACACCATCTCTTACTCACAGTCACTAATGAAGTAAGAGCAGCTTTCTTGAAACAAATGATCACTGTGATTAATAAGAGTCTTGGATCCTAGCAAATGAATCAGCTAATTAGTCACCGGCCGCCTACACTAATACGGCGAAGGTGTGATGTGGGTTTGGGCAGGGAGGGTCTTTGGTCTCTTTATAGATTTTAGAATGCTAAAATATAATGGTCTGTGGGATCCTGGATTGGATCCTGGAACAGAGAGAGGACATCAGTGGGAAAGCACGTGATCTTGGAGTCTGTTAATAGAAATGCTCCACCGTCAACATCTAGTGCTGACCCACGTGCCAAGGGTCACTTTTGGGGACAGTGGGTGAGGGGTACAGGGGAGCTTTGGGTACTATCTTTGCAACTTTTTCTAGAAATCTAAAATTATTCCAAAATAAGGAGTTGATTTAAGAAAATATAATGGCTCTAAAATTCTTAGAAGGTAAAGCTAATGTAGCCTCTTCTTCTATTAGTGAACTCTGTAACTGCCGCGGGCCGACCACACAGGCCCTGGGGGACGGAGTCAGGTGTGAGGGTCCACGAGGACTCTGCTCAGCTGGTCAGGTGGCTATGGGCGAGTCAGCTTTCCCAATGGCCTTGAGGGTCTCATCTGGAAAATGAGAGGGTGGGACTCTTGTCGTCATCTTCCAAGTTCTCTCTGTCGGACACTCTGTGGTTGAATGTGCAACTGGGATCTGCATCTTGGGGGCAAGCCCCTTGAAAATGTCGTTCCCTCCTGCGGAAATCCAGCTAGTTCCCTTTAAGTGGCGGCAAAATTAAGATGCTCAAGAGAAGGGAAGAGTGCAAATGAGTCCTTTTGAACTGCTAACTAGGGGTTTAGCTGGCCTGACTGAGGGCTCTGAGATGGAAGCCTGGGCTCCTGCCCTTTTCCAGCGGCAGGGAAAGGGTTCTCTCTCTGGGGACCCTGGCGTCCTCACATGCAACACGCTGACAAGACAGACGGGAAGCATCTCGGCTCAGCCTTCTAAAGGTTGCATCCTGTCCTCCGGAGCGATTTGAACGATTTGAAAGCATGGCTCCCTCACCGTCCATCCGCAGGAAGCGCCTTCTATGCAGGTGTTGTTCGGTTCGAGCCACTGCCATCATTCACTTGGGTGTCAGAGCGAGGACGAGTGTGTGTGTCCCCCAGGTCCCGGCACCTGCAGGAAGAAGTGCGAGTGGCAGCTGGGTGACCCAGGCTTGCAGGAAGAAGGCCCTCGCTTTACAGCATCCTTTGCAGTGCCTGCCAAGTGCCTGGAAAGTTCCTTCTTGCTTTACTCTTCTGTGGATAAAAGGATTAGGCCCTCCTAAAATATCTTTAGGAAACAGAATTTATTAAGTTGTCATTTGTCACAGGCATCTGATGGGAATTGATTAGTTCCTTGCCAGCACATCGGTTACGCAGGAGGATTCTTTGATCGAGGAGGAGGAGGAAGAGCGAGGCTGACCCTGAGGACACTGCCCTCCTGGAAGAGGAAGTGGCGGGGGCTGGGGGCGGACTTCACTTCGCAGCCCCTGGCGGTAGGACTCCGGTGACGGCACCTCCTTGCGCCACCAGCAGCCTCACCGACTACAAAACGGGTTCCCGTCAGTGCAGGTCTTTACAATCTAACTTTGCAGGGGCTCATGCTGGGGTGACCGGTGAGTCCCAGAACCACCTCGTGCTCCCAGAAACGTGAAGGCGGAAGTTGTGGGTTAAGGGAGGGGGCGCCGCTCGCCCCCTACGGGTGCTGCGATCTGATGCTTATCCGGACTGCGATCTTCGTGGCAGGGTTGGCTCAACGACCCAGTCCTTCTGAGCCCTAGTCAGCTAAAGGGACAGCAGATTGGCCAAGAGTGGTCGTGGGTGCATTTGAGACCCTGGTGGAATCAGTCACACGTCTTTCCAGCCCCTGCCGGAGCCTCTCCTCCCTTTTGGCGTAGTGTTCCAGCACCTTCCTATGAACTCCCATGAAGCCCTGCCCGAAGCCCTGCCCGAAGCCCCCTCCTCAGAACTCCCTCAGGCTAATCTCTTTCTCCTCTTGAAACTTAACCATCTCACATCTCAGTCCTTAAAAGCCTGCCTCCTTGCGAGTAGACTTGTCGCTTCGTTTGGGCTGTTGTTTTTAGGGCTTTACAGGTTATTCCTCTTGGGATTACGTGAGGCATTTTAACTCTGTAAAGCATTTCACATCTTTTATCTTGTTGGAGTTCCGTAACATCCCAGGAGCTCGCCCAAATGTTGGCAGCAAACTTGAGATGGAATTCGGGACTCCCAAACCCCAGTGCCTGCCTCTTTCTCTACACCACGTGGTTTTTTCTACATAGAAAGATTCACATAGTTGCATCCCGTCGAGGTCCAGTGAGTGATGCTATCCCGGTGCCCTGGGAGATGTTCTAAGGGGCTCAGAGCAGCCCTGAAAAGCCTGAGGTCCTTGAAATAACAGGCTGAGGTCAGCTGGCAATTCCGTCTGGAGCGTTTGGTCCTCGTTTCTGCCTCTCATCGTCTCAAAAACGCAGCCCTCCGAGGAGCTTCTCTCCGCCCCGCCTCCTCCGTCGACTCTGCGTCTTACTTCGGTCCTGAGTGCTGCCAGTGTTCATGCTTCGTTTCCCCAAGGAGAACGCACCCCAGAGCTGGTTCACTGGCATCTAGCAGATGCTCCCCAAAATTTGTTGAAGCAAATGAATGTTTGCTGCATGAGTCAGACGAGGCCGCGCTCCTCTAAACGTGCCAGAGGTGGCACGGGCGTCCGGGGGCTGCCTGTTCCACAGACACGGGCGTCATCCCTCAACGCGGCCCTTTTAGCCTTTTGCGGGAGTCCCGCGCTCCGCCCACGTGCCGACCCCGGGTTGCAGCACGCGGACAAACGCTCAGGGCAGCCTTCGATGCCTCCTTGGGAACTGACTGGCGTCTCTTTGGATTCCCTCAGTAGTGGCAAAGCTTCGTGTTTTGAAGGTACACGTGGATTTTGGAAGTGGCTAAGTCATTTGAAGCCAACGTTTGAGGTTATAAGCTGAACTATGCCTGGTTTTGAATATGTAAACAAGCAAATAAAAAAGATTGAATGCCTCTAAAGCAATTAACTAGCTTTTCCAATGTGCTTCGTATATTATTTCTTAAAGGAAAAAGCCTCAGTCAGACATGTCTTACCGTAAGGCCAAGCGCTCTGTCCCACCGAGTCATCTGAACGTTAATTCGGGGTCCCTCCAAGTCCTTGAGGACGGGGGTCTTATCTTTTCACCTCTATCCTTCCCTTGAGGCACAGTGCTTGGCTCCTGATCAGCATTCAGGAAAAGATTGTACAATAAATGAATGAGTGGATGCCCTTGGCTGCATCATACCGAGTCACTATAATTATTTTCTATCAGTGCATGTGCGTGTGTGAATTTTTTCCTATTATCTAAAGCTGCATTGTCACAAAAACTAAGGTTTAAAACAGCAATCTTTTTTTTTTTTTTTTTAAATCTCTCACCATCTCTCCTGGTCTGGTATCTGGAAGGGACCACCCGGGTAGTTCCCCTTCGCGACCTCTCACACAGGTGCAGTCTGTTGCTGCCGGCCTGCAGTCTCCTCCGAGGGCCGGGCTGGGGCTGGAGCGCCCACCTCACAGGGGCTCCGTCTCACGGCTGGCAAGTCGCGGCTGGTGAGGCTCAGACCTCGGTGCACGTGGGGCTGGTGATACCCTCACTGCAGATGGCCGCTTTCCCCTGGGAGGGTGCAGGAGACCTGGGTGGGGTGAAGTCTTTGATGACCGGCTTTGACAGTCTCCCTCTGTCATCTGCACCAGGTTCTGTTGCTCAGGCTGGGCCAGGCTTGCTTCACAGTGGGAGGGGACTGCACAAGCGAGAATCCTGGAGGGGGGGACCCAGCCGTCTTGGAGGCTGGAAGCTACCTCTCTCTCTCTCTCCAGTCAACATACTCGTCAGCCTCCACTACACATCAAGTACTGATTTTTTTTTTTTTTTTTTTTTTGTACTGGGATATGACAGTGGGTAAGTCAAGTCTGGTCCTCAAGGAGCTCACTGTTTAGGAGGGAGAGCTACGAGCCAGCATCATTTGAGCACAACGCGTTAGGGCTGCGGTGGGGGTAGGCCAAGGGGACAAGAGGACACACAGCTGAGCTGACCTGGGGGCTCGCCGGGACCTGAGGGCCAGGCATGAGCATTTGGGTAAAGATGGACGGGAAGAAGGCTCTCGAGGAGACTCATCTGGGGAGGAGTCATGGAGGCATGTGTGAACAGGACGCAAAATTTAGGGACCTGCCGGAATACACCACGGTCGCACGTAGGGGAACAGCAGGGGACATGGGGAAAGGTCAGCTGGGGTCAGATCCAACGAAGGACCTGGAGTCAGGGAGGGAAGGGTCATTCGGTAGCGGGTGGAAGCGGATTAGAGAGAGGCCAGGTGGAGACGGTGGGCCTGTGGGGGATCCCAGGACAGGGCTGCTGGGGGTAGGGGGCGGCCGGGCAGAGGCAGCGACGGCGGCCCTGGCGGGCGGTAGGGGGTAGGCCCCCCGAGCGTCGGGAGTACTGAGCGGGCGGCGGGCGGGCAGAGCAGGGGTCGGGCTCAGGACACCGGGAGGACCAGGATGGGGCTGAAGACCGTGCTGGCTGGGGGCAGAAAGCATGGTTTAAAACCCACATGCACCTTCTTGCCTGTAGAGTAAAGAGTATTTTCTATTTCACCAGAAACACTTTGTTTCCATTTTTAGATAACTGTTTTTCTCAATGTCTAAGAAGTGGGTAGTTTGAATAGAGATATTTACACTTTGAGGCTTTCTGAGTCCTTTCAAACAGAGACATATGTGTAAATGCTGAACAGCAGCTCCACATCACAGCGTCTCGTCTTTCCAACCTTCTGCACTGGGGGATCTCCCCGTGGTCTGTGGCCTTCCCACCCTACCTCAGACTGAGAGGCTGTCCGGGTCCGAGACTGAACGCAAACATGCTGCTTAGGTCACGGAAAGGGTGGCCACATGTAGAAAATAAAAATACGGGCTGCCCAGCGAAATTTGAATTTCAGATAAATCATGAATATCTTTCTAGCATTATATGTCCTGGCAATCTTTGGGAAGGAATGAAATTTTATCTCTTCTTTATCTGAAATACAAATTTAATTGGGCATCCTGTGCTTTGTCTGACAACCCGGGCCATGGGACGTTTCTCTCAATGACTACTGGACACCCCTGGTGACAAAAGATCACGTAGCATCTTCTGGAAAACAACATGGAGACGTGGCTAGCTAAATGCTTAGTGAGTTCTTGAATAGTTGTTAGGAGTTTTGAGAAAATGGTGTCCCATTTCCGGGACAGTTGTGCTGAGTCTGCTACCAGAAGGCAACCCTACCCTTCCTGATCACCAAAAAAAAAAAAAAAAAAAGAAGGACTGACACATCTTCTGCTGAACTGACGCCTCCCGGTGGACCGGCCCTCGAGGCAGCTTCAACGCCTGTGGTTATTTTTGCTCCCTCAGACACAAGCTTGAGTGAGCACATGACACTTGTTCTTTGCCTTGAAGGTCAGTGAGGTTGGGGGCCTCTGTCCGGCCAACGGCTGGCAGGGCAGAAGGTCTCCGGTGGGAAGACCCAAGTGCCAATCGTAGGATTTTGAAGTTGGGCTCAAGGTGTCTCAAAGGAGGTGAGGACACGAGGGCCCCGCAGAGCCTTGTGGATTGAAATGGGGTCTAGAATGGTCCTTTGAAACATGTCAGAAGCTGGAGTAGCTGGGGCTTCATGAAACATGCCCTGGCAGATGACTTAAGCTGCCCCCTGGACCCTGAACCTGCTTGGCAGTTGTGAAAACAGCCGATTCACCCTCACCTCCTGCAGTGCCGGGGGGGGGGCGGGGGGCGGAGCCTGCCTTGGAGCAGAGTGTATCAGCGAGGTGTGAGCACCTGACCTCGGCCTGCACCTCGTTTCTCGAGTCAATTGGAGCAAATTGTTTCAAGAAGCAAAAGTGACTGACCCATGACTGAGACCAAAGTCCTTGGGAGAAGCACTGCCTTGAGTTTCCCGTGTGTCGATCCTGGCTGCTCAGAGTGTGGTCCGTGGCAGCACGGGCCTTACCTGAGAGCTTCCTAGAAGGGCAGGTGCTCCAGCCCCACCTCCCACTTACGGCATCGGACTTGAATTTTAATGAGACCCCCGTGTGCACAGTGAAGTTTGAGAAGCACTGGTTTAGGTCATCGTGACAGAGGAGAGCGTGGGTCCCTTCCACGCTGCCCTCTGGGCCGTGGCTGCTGGAACGCCCCGTCTGTTAGGGCCTCAGAGCCCGGGGCCAGCACAGGTTGGGCTGGCTGGTTGGGTCTTTTCTGCACGACCTGGTGGAAGATGTCAACTCTGGCCCCAGACATTCAGGCCAACCAGCCCAGGCAGGGGTCAAGCTCTTCATTTTGTAATCGAGAAAATAGTGACCTGTGTAAACCAATTACATTTCGATTAAAAACAAAAGACAGAAACTAAAATAAGCAAATGACAAATAAAAGCAAGCTAGAATGAGTTCAACTGGAATATAAAAAAAAGGAAACCGTGGCCAAGAGCGGAGAAGGAAAGTGCCGGGGTTAGGCCGCCGTCCAGGGGCGGAGCTCAGGTCAAAACTCGGGTTTTCTGACTCCCCTTCCAATCTCCCCGACCCGCGGCCTAGGAAGAGGAAGCAGCAAGAATGTGAAGGGGCTTTGTGGCGCCATCAAAGGGCCTTTAGTCGCGCTCTGTGCACGGGGACAGAGCCCCCACAGTGTGTTCGCTGAGCTTCTGGGAGAAAATAAACATAACGTGTTGGCGCCAAGGCACGCAGCTCAGAGCGCTGTCGATCAAGCAAACCTCCTCACTCAGATGTGCAACAGCAGAGCAGGAGCGGCGCACGCCGCGTGTGTGACAGCCTTGTTCTCGAAAAGTGCGCGGAGAAGCCACCCTGCTTTACAGGCATCACAAGTGTCGACTGCTCTTCCGTAAAGCGGGGACGCCGTCGTAAGGGGGTTCACCGGGCATCATCTTCTGCCTAAGGATCGCTCTGTGGGTTGGACTCCCTGCCGTCGAGAGTTAGGACTGCCGAGAGAAGAAGGAAGGAAGGAAGAGAACGGGGGTGGAAAGAAGGAACCTGTGCCGGAGCACCGCAACTCCTCGGGGCCCTTTGCGAATTCTAGGCTGCCTGCCCGCCAGATAACAAAACAGCGCACGGCTGGAGGGGCGGGCGGACTGGCCCTCTCTGAGCCCACCCAGAGCTCTGCCGTGAGACCCATCTCGATGCCCAGAAAGACTCAGGATCCTGCGTTGGAACTGGTCCGACTAGCGCTGCGGTTTGGAAGGCGGCTCCCAGTGGTGGAAGCCCACCACGGGCTCATCGCCCCTCACTCACGTGATGCTCTGGGCAGACACCGCGGATTCTGCCCCGGGAGCTGCCATGTTGGTCCCGGGCCCTGGGCCGTCCTCTCTCGTCTTCACTCACCCCCATTTCAAGGGTCTTCTCAAATTCCACCCTCACCCCCCACGCCCCGCCCCCAGACGCACTTGTCCGCTGGAGAGATTGCTGCTTCTCGCCTCCATTGTGAGACTTAAAAAGCTTCCTATTCTTCCTTTGAAACCGAGGCATCAGACCCATCTTGGGGTTTCTTTGGGAAACGAGCGAGCGGCCCCTTTCAAAGCTCTTGAGAAAGCTTTCAATAGAGGATTTAAGGCAGGACGGAGGGGGACGTGTGATTCCGGGCTTAAGATGTTGTCTCCGGCGTTAGACCTCAAGAAATCCAGCAGATCTCTCCCCTGTGCCATAGAAATCAGATGCGTCAGCCTTTGCCTGCGAAAAATGTTTGCTTAATGGAATGAAGTTACCAGTTGGGCAGCCCTTGCTGGGAAGCAAGGTGCTAAATCTTCCCTGAGGACTCTGTTCTGCCTGCAGGAAAGGGCACTGTCTCGAATGCGATGTCCTTTATCCTGTTCCCGACCAGCAGGGCACCGTCGGAGCCGCCCTCAGGACAGGCTGGAATGGAGATGGAGGTGAATCCCTGGGC
Organism: Camelus ferus; assembly: GCF_009834535.1. NCBI lineage: Eukaryota > Metazoa > Chordata > Mammalia > Artiodactyla > Camelidae > Camelus > Camelus ferus. Next base: position 2,157,601 of record NC_045702.1, on the reverse strand, counting down.
CGCGACCCCTTAGGTCACCCGTGGGCACGGACGCCCCAGCCCGGAAGTCCACGCAGTTTGCCCACCATCCGCACACGTGCAGCCTTAGGACTGCCAGTTCCAAGGCCGTGTCAGATGGTGGCGTCAGGCGTTTGTCATCTGTCTGTGGGGAAGAGAAACACATATTAAATAACCAATAAGAACATAGAGCACCTGCTGACAAGCCAGGTTGTGGGTTATGGACCAGTTTGGTCCACGATACACAACATCTAAATCAGGGGTTGGAAACCTTTGTGTGTGTGTGTGTGTGTGAAGAACCAGTTAGTAAATATTTTAGGTTCTGCAGGTGAGAGGGTCTCTGTCGCAACTACTAGCCTCCCCTGTCCTCCTGCTAAAACAGACGGAGGCGCTGGCAAGTCAACGTCCACGGTTGTTCCAATAAAACTTCATTTAAAAAGCAGGCAGCAAAAAACAAGAAACAAACAAACAAACAAACAAAAGCAGGTTGAATTTGGCCCAGGCAGGGTTGCCAGGTTGAGGCAAATAAAAATCCAGCGAGCCTAGTTGAGCTTGAATTTCAGATAAACACTGAATGCACTCTTAGTAAGTCCCCAGTATTGTGCTTGGGACACGTATACCAGGGTCCTGTGTTTTATCTGGCAGCCTTGAAGCTTGCAGGCCCCGGCTTTGAATCAGTGGATATTCAGTGACAACTTTCGGCCTTCCATCACATTCTTTCAAACTTGGGGAAGACTGAACAGATTTTTCAGATGGGAAAACCAGGTCCCAGATGGGAAGAGATTTTCCCCAAGCCCCATAGCTGGTTGGCAGAGTGGCCCAGGCCAGGTCCTTGATGCTTGCAGCCCAGCAACCCTGTGCCTGGACTGGAGGAGTCCTGAGGTCAGGCAGGAGCTGGTGCTGGGCAGCCACCGGACATCCTGCAGGGAGTCTGCCCGGTGTCCTGACCACCACCCCTGCCCCACGAAACAAGGCCCTCGAGGACGGGGCTTCCTGGCAACTCTCTGAGGGTCAGCAATCTGTCCCCACAGAGTCTCAAGGATAAAAGCAGGTTATTTATTGGTAACAGGCCAGATGCTCATCTTCTGCTGTTTAGTGGCATGGTGCCCAGAGTTAGAGACAACGGGAATCAGGCCTGAAGTCACTGACCTCTAATATATATTTAACATCTTATATATATATGCACACATATACACGTATGTACAATGCACACATAGGTTTTAGTTATTATTTATATGAAATTTAAACCCGCCTCTAGCTTCAGATGCTGTGAGGACACAGAACATTCGCTGGGGCTGGAATAGCTCTTGGCCTGACTCTGAATGAACCCGTGAGCCGGACACGTGTCTGGTGGAGCGAGCCCCTGTGGGGCGTGGTGGAGGGTCCCGGCTCTCGCCCCGGCTGCTGCGCTGGCCAGCTGCCTGAACTTGCTGAGCACTTCTACTTCCTCTTTTGTGAAATTGGCTGAGTGACACGGCCCTTGCAAGCCCTATGCAGATGATTCCAAGCCCCAAACGTGGCATGTGACATTTAATACACGTGGCTCTCCTTCCTCGTCCCCCAGTGTGTCCACCAGTGCCCCAACTGCACACAGGCACCTCACTGCCCCGAGCAGGCAGTCTGCTCAAAGAGCCGAGTGAGTGAGGTGCCCTCGGAGTGAGGCGACGCTGGCCAGCCCTCCGTAGAATTCCACGTGACGCACGGGGGCCGGGAGCCGCAGGCTCTGCAGAGAAGTGGGGTACAGCGAGGGAAGGACGCTGGGACTCTGCCCTGAGCCACCGTCTCTCCATCTCCCCTCCTTTATGATGAAGGAAACACACTCAGAAAATTTAAACCATTGGGGGCAAAGTCAGGTAGCTAACGCTTTAAAGTGCATGCCCCAACCTTTCCTTTTCTGTTCAGTATTTTCAACAGTCCCCTTGGGCTCCCGGAGAAGACCTGGGTGTGGGCTGCCGTGCTCTCTCCCCCGTACCTGGTGGCTGCAGGCGGCTGCTTAGCCCTTCAGGGCCTTTGCTTGTAGGTGCACTTCTCCATCATTGTTCAGAAACGGCTTCCAGGGCTTTGTCCGCTCAGGGGATGGGCACACCGGGGAATGCGAAACATTTGGACCTTGTTTGATTTTCTGCTTTTTTGCCAAGTCTTCTTTCCCCGACATTCTTCAAAGGATAAAGGGCACATTAACAGCTCTCCACTGACGGCGACGATTAGGGCGAATCTGTGCGCTCGCATCCGCCGATTGCCCTCACTACTGTGGGACTGACAGTTTGCTTTTCCTGCTTCTTTAAAACAATGCTTAACTCAAAGCCGCCCGTGCCGCCGGGTGGCGGGGTCTTCTGAGTTACGGCTCCGCCTTCTAAGCCGCCAGCCGGGACGGAGACCTGCGGACGCCCCCGGAGAAGGCACGCGCGCTCCCCGGCCCCTGCGCCTGCCCGCCGTCCTGCCACGACTCAGACGGCCAGGCGCGGCGGCGCTGGTTTCTGGCGGTCAACACCAGCACGCGCGGGACCTCGCGGTCACTTTTGTTTAGCAGGGACATTAACCACAAACGGCCAAAGCAAAGCGAAGGCCTGGGACAGCGTGTGTCCTGGAACAGCTGCCGGGCTGACAATGACCAATGAACCAACCGGCCTGCTGCACCTTCACGTGCCCGTTTATTGACGACCGGCGAGCCATCAGGGTGACGGGAATTTGAGGAGCTCCCATGGGGCCCCGACCCCACCTTGCAGTGGCACCCGGTGTCTCTCCCCGGGGTGGGCAGGGGGCGTCCTGACAGAGGGGGAGGCAGCCTCTTTCTCAAGGACTGCGCGTCCCTCTGCCCTGGCTCTGGGACTCGCCGGGCTGCCTTTCCTCACGGCCCCCAGGTTATCGCACAGGCGACTGGCTCAAAGTTCCGTGTTAATTGGGGGGAATCTTGCCTTGCAGAGTGTTTGGCTCTGAGCAGTCTGAGGCTTAAGCACAGTAATTCCCCTCTGAGACCCTCCATCGCTGACAGCAGGACATCAAGTAACAAGTAATTAGCGCCAGTGTCCACTCCCAGGGAGCCGTCGCCCACCTGCCCTGGAGGACGTGGTTCTCCAGACCTGCAGTCCTGGGGGATATTCCTCCTTCTCAAACCATGCGGGTGGGGAAGCGTGGAGGCTGAGACGCCTGCTTCCTCTGTGAGTCAAAGGAAACGGTTGTCACCAGAGGTTTGCAATCCGCGATCACAGGGTCCGTAGGGTCCTGCTAAGACTCGCTCAGTCTGTCCATGGCGGAGGCTAGTGTGACGGTGGGCATGCAAGTGTTTCCGGGAAATGGTCACCATTTACTCCTAGCGCAGAACTCTTGGGGCTGCAGACAAAGCTATCCTGCCGGGTTGGTGTGCGTGTGTGTGTGTGCTTATATATGTGTGTGTTGCTGCTGAGACAGAATGCCACGTGTGTTTGTATACACGTATGTGACGTCTTCACGTGTGTGTGCGTATGTCCACGGCTTACCTGAAGGGTTAGCTAATGACCAGTGCTCAGCAGGAAACAACCCTCTGTGGCACAGAGACACACAGCTTTGTGGCTATTTCTCTGAAGGGCTTGACACACTCAAACGGCCACCCTTGGAAGCGGATTTTCCTTTGCTGCTCACTCCCCCGGCTGCCCCGCCCGTGGACCGAGTCCAGCGGCTGCAGGCCGTCAGCATCAGAACACAAATGAGAAGGTCCACGTGTACGGCTCCGGGCACGTGCCCCAGAAAGCTGGGCTTTGGGGTCTGTGCCCCATCTCGTCAGGGCTGGGGGCAGATGAGACGTGGGAAAGGAGGGTGGCTGACCTCCAGGCTGAGGGCTGGGTGGCAGATTGTCTGGGCAGACAGAGCTGGAGGAGGAGGCTGGGATGTGGACCAGAAGGGCCGGGGTTGGCTCACACGCTGTCCTCTCGGGGAGCCCGGGGGGCCCAGTGGGGACCTGCTCGTTGAGCCTTCTCGAGGTAGGGCAGGAAGGCCCCTGTGCCCCAGGCTGGCACTCCTGTTCCCCGGGCCTCCTTCTTCCGGGCGCGTGGGGTTGGGGGTGGGCCCTCCAGCACGTGCACGGCCAGCTGCAGCCATTACCAGGTGTGTGCACCCCCCAAAGCCACAGGTGACCGGGAGGCAACGGCGCCCTCCCCGCGGAGCCTCCTGCTGTGGTGGAGGAGCTGGCCCTCGGTTTCCTGCAACGGCCTGTCTCTAGAGGGGACCAGAAATCCATGTGCTGTGATTCATCGGTACATTTCATGGCTTAATTTACTGAGGACACTTTTATTCCCAAGTTCCAGCTCCATTAAGTGAATTCACCAACGACATGATTTTAACATAACTTTAAAAAAGTTCTGCACTAAATACATGCTCATTATTAAGTGTCAGAACATAGAGAAAATTAGGGAGAAGAAAACGGATAAACCTACCGTCCAGAGAAAAGCCACACGCAAAAGTTGCGTGAAATTGAACACAGGGCGTTCCCGCAGCCACGGCCACTCTCCCAGGTCCCGTTCCTTCTCCCCCCGTCAGACGGAAAAGCACCCTCTCCCCACTCAGCTGTTCTCAGCACCCCTACCGCGTCTGAAAGCCTGCTCCTTTGTGAAACCAAAGGAGTGACTCATCTTAGGTCCCGGAGTAACAGCAGATTCCTACTGCTTTTAATTTTTCTAATAACCCTCCTCCACCCCCGTTGTGGCTCCTGGGATGAAACTAAACTTTTCCGCTGGGAATCAAGTTGCTTTCAAGTAAATCAGCTAATTGCTCTTTTGAACAAGCTGCACCGCACTGTCTAGGTACTGAGATTGGGCTGCTACCATCCCCAGCACCCTCTCCTTGCCGAGTCAGACGCCAGCCGTAACTTCGGACTCGTGTGACCGAAAACTGTTACACACTGGCATTTGCCTCCTGGTGGAACTTGGGCACGTGCTCTAACATCTCAAGGTCTGAGCTGTCTTGAGGATCCGAAAGGAGAAGGCACAGTGTCTGGCAAATACCAAGTCTGGGCAATCAGCCTCACTGTTGTTAGATCCTTGCCAAGCTACGTAATGACTTTGTGTGTGAACTCTCAGACTCTAACAGAAGTTAAATAAAGTGTTCTGGTTCAACCTTGAGGAGCTGACGATTGTAAAATAAATTTTCTGTTGAGCAAACACAACGGTGAGGATTTGCCTTCATGTTATAAAGAAAATGGATTTCTTCCGATAACGTTTGAGCAATGAATACGCTAAATTCTGGCAAAAGCAATCGTCATCTTAAATCCACATCCTGAAAGACGGGTACCCGGGCGTCACACGCAGCGGCTGGAGAGGGGCCTGCCTGCCCCCGCTCTCCAGAGGTGCACATTTGTCTGTGGGAAGGTGGCATTTCTTGGAACAAATTCATGATGAAATTAAATAGTTTCTTCGGTCTGCAGTTCTCTGGTATGAGCACCTAATGAGTGGGCGGTGGGAGCCTTTGTAACCCAGAAAGAGGAGCTTGCCTCTGCCCCGCGTGCCCACCCAGCGCATCCACGAGAGGAGGAAGGCGGCCAAGGGCTGAGGGCCTTGGGGTCTTGCCTGGGCCCCCTGAACACCCCAGAAGGATGGCTGTGGTTTCTGCTGCGGGAAACATGCACATCATTTTAAAAGATGAACAGTAAGAGCTCAGCAAAGAGGCGTTTCTGCTCATTCACAGCAGGGTTTCCTAGCCTCTGGCCGTTTACTTGAATTGAGGATTTTAAAATCAGGCATGCCTTGTTATAAAATCATATGCACTCACATCAGTTTGGAAGAGAAGAGAAATGCAGGGGTAAAGTCACCGAGGTCTCCCCCTCCGTCCCCGCTGAGAGGTTGGACAGGAGCAGCCGTGGTCCCAGTGGCCCGACGACGTCTGCGTTTACAGAACTCGCACCCGCATGTTCTCACTCAGCCCTTGGAGCTAGATCAGCGTCCACCAGGTGGATGTGGCAGAGATGACTTCCACTTAAGGAGTTATTTTTGTTCTCACTCTGCATGGGGTGGCTCTCAGCTCTAAGAAGCCAGCCCTTACGTAACGGCCTGGTGACCTCCCACCTCCCAGCTCTCCGCCAGCACAGCCAGACCAGCCCCCCGGACTTGGGCTCCAGGCCCCTCCCGGGTGGAGAGACGGGAGCACTGGGAGCACACGGCTCCCTGCTCACCGGGCGCGGCCCTCCGCCGGCTCCGATGTCCAGCCTGCACCCGTGCTCTGTCCCCTGCTGCCCAGCCTCAGGGGCCGAATTCCCCCCTCGTCTCGGGCACTGTCTTCGGCAGGGACTCCGGTCCCTGGAGCTGGGTTTTCTGCCTCTTTCCTTTACGACGGGTGCCCGTGGCCCACTGCTGTGCCGAGACCAAAGCTCTGCCTAGAGCCTGCTGTGAGTGGGATTGTGTCCCCGCCCTCCCCCCAGAATGTGTCAGAGTCTCGACGCCACAGCTGCGAGCGTGACCTTACCTGGAAGTAAGGCTGTTGCGGGCGACTGAAGTGCGGTGACGCTGGAGCAGGAGGGACCCTAGCCCGGCACGGCCGGCGCCCCTGGAAGAAGAGGCCCAGGGAGGAGCCCCTGTGACCGCGAGGCCGGGGACGGGGGAGGGACGTGGCCGCAAGCCAAGGGGTGCTGAGGGGGCAGGCCACCCCAGCAGCTGAGAGAGGCAGAAAGGCCCGTGCTGACGCACTGATTTTGGACTTCTGGCCTCCAGACCATGAGACAAAGCACTTCTGCTGTCGTAATCGGCCAGGGCTGGCGGCCCCGGGGCCTCGCGCGTGCCCTCGTGCGGGGCCGGGACGTGCGCTTTGCGCCCCACCACGTCTGGGCTCACATTCCGCCTCTCACTCACGGGTGCACTTCGACCGGTTTTACTGAGACCCTCCGAGCCTCAGTGGCCTCATTTCTCTCTCATACAACTTGGAGGCACAGTGGGCCGGCGCTGGCGGTGGTAAAGGCCTGGCATATGGCAGCTCTTCCAGAGCCGGGGGTCCTCCCTGGGTTACTCGTCCTGGGCCTCTCCAGACAGACCTTGACCCGTCCTGACTTCTGGGGCGGTCGCTTGCTGGACGGAAACCCAGACCTCAGCAGCTTGGATGTGGCCCTCAGTCCACCTGGACCCAGACCTGCCCGTGGCCTCTCCTTGAGGGTCACGTCCAGCATGTGCCGTGACTCCCGTGCCTGGCAGGCCTGTTCCCCTGGTCTGCTCTGCCGGCCACTGGCTGGGCCCCAGCACCACTCAAACATCGGGCAGACCCACCCTCCTGCCCCACAGGCTGGGCTCAGAACAGCTCCCAAAGCCAGGTGTGCCCTGGCACCTGCCGCAGGTGGGTGGGCGGCGGGGCAAGGAGGGTTGGGGCAGCCGCTGCCGGGAGGGTCTGCAGCTGCTGGAGGTGGGGTGCCACGTGAGTGGGGATGGGCGGAGCTGAGAGATCTACCCGACTGCCCTCCACCCTCCAAATGCAGGTCCTTCCCCAGGTCCACCCACTGGTGGGACAGAGCGACCCCTCATTCTGACCTCATTCTTGTGCCCCAGGAGAATGGGAAGAGGCTGGAGACCGAAAAGCCAGGACACAGTGACGCCGCCAGCCTGGGGACACACACCTGGAGTCAGGACCCCGCCCTGGGGAGGAAGGCATTGGCAGTTTGGGGATGACATTCGAAATCAGAGGCGATATTTCGACCTTCAGGAAGTGTCTGTGTCTGGCCACAGCAGAGCTAATGTGCAGAAGTCCTCTTCAGGACAGAGAGGGGCCTGGAGAGTGAGTGCGGAGTCCCAGGTCACGGGGGCTCCCCGTGGTCAGGCTGAGTGACAGCCGTCCCATCATGTGGGGTGGTGGCAGGGGCTGGTCCAGAGGGACCCTCACCTGGTAACATGGTGGCTTCCTGGGGGCCAAGCCCGATTATCGGAGGAAAAGCCCCCTTCCCTGCATGCACGTGAGTTACTGAACTCTCCAGACTGAAAACAATGAGAGGAAAATGACTGTTTTATAGTTTTCCAAAAACACCTCACGCAGAGACGCTGTCAGGAGAAGGAACGTTCCTTCACCCTGAGCATCTGAACTGAGCAGGTCCAAGGGCTGGCGTCTGCCAGCCTCACCCACCTTCCCGAGGAGGCGCTCAGCTTCCGGGATCCTCTGCGAGCCCCCGTCTCCCCAAGAACCCCGTGGGTGCTGCCCAGTGGCACCCCCGGCACGTGGATCCCCCACGCGGCAGCGGAGGGGCCCATGAGGGGACACGGCTCGGGCGTGGACGGCCATGGGGATGCGTTTATCTCAGGAAGGACAGGGGGACCGGGATCGCTCCTACCCGGGTGAGGATGCTCTAGACACAGGCAGAGCGCTGCCGTTAAAACCCGGGCGCCGCGTGCGCACGCAGTCTGCGTCCACGGGGGCATTTCAACAATGGTGGGGGGTTTTGGTTGTTCTTCTGAGGGTGGGCAAGGTGTTTCTCTTTCTTTTAAATTACATAAATAGACCGTGCTCTTTACTGGGAAAAAAGAAAAACGATCCGGATAGTGAGACGTCCCCTTCGTTTGTCTTCAGTGACTTTGACTTTGGAAGTGAAGCCACCTCGCCCTGCGCGAGTTTTCTTTCTCCCCGTCGAGGATGCGGTTTCTCGGACCTGGTGTGGTTTTCCAGGGTTGCTCTGTCAGCACAGGGCTCGTGGGGCCCGCAGCCCCCGGAGACGTGAGATGACCCCTCGTGGAGAGAGCAGGGGCACTGAAGTTCAGATTAAACAGTCGAGCTTGGAGAGCGGTTTGACGATGAGGAACCCGTGCAAGCTATTACGGTCGTTACAGCTAATAACGGATGAGCCGGCGGCCAAATGGATCACTGATCCCGGAGCACAGGGGCTGGTCCCCGGGCCTGTCCCCAGCCAGCCCCGCCCCGGGCCTCCTCCCACCCCGCTCGGTGCCAGTGTCACTCTGTCAGCACAAGCTGGGCACGGGGGGGACAAGGTCCCAGCGACTGTGGCTTCTCCCCACCCCTCCCACCGCATCGTCCCCTTGGCTGTCACTCAGGGTCACAGGGACTGTCTCTGCTGAGGGCCTTCACGGCAGGCCCCCGGCCTGTGGGTCAGGCAGACCTTCCCCTGGCGGGGCCCGGGGGCAGGCTGTCCGTGTGCCAGCATCGGGCCAGGCCCACGGGCAAGTCTGGGGTGACAGCTACTGCAGGCGAGGGCTCCACGGAGCTCCCCTGTTTCCTCCCCAAACTCTCTCTCTGCGTTTGGCTTTGCAGATACAAACAACTGTACATAAAACAGCAAACAGCAAGGTCCTAGTGCCCACACAGGGAGCTGTGCTCAGTGTCCTGTAAGAACCTGTAATGACAAAGAATACCCCAAAATAGATGCATGTACCTGACTCCCTCTACTACACGCCAGAAACTAACACAACACCATAGATCAACCCCACTTCAGGGAAAAAGACTGAAAAACCAAACCTCTCCCCTTGAAGACACCTCCCTCCTGGCTGTGTCTAAGGAGAGCTCCCTCTTGACTTGCTGTGACCCGAAGGCTGTCCTGGCTGACGCAGCTGGGGCTGTGGGCAGGTCCTGATCAAAGTCCTGGACCCCGGGTCTGGACAACTCCCTGCCGAAATGTCCATGCACCTCTATGGCCCTGGGCACTGGCGGGTGGGGACGGGTGGCGGGGAGGTGTCTCTGACACGGGGTCTCAGCTGCTGGGATCAGAAGACAGAGGCGGGAGTGTGGTGAGCCTTGGGACCACACAGACTGTGAGAGCTGGCCAGAGCGACAGTGGCCTTCGGACAGGACATCCGCTACCTTCCCCCGAGCCTGGTCCAGGGGAGGAATGTCTTCACTGCGCTTCGTTCACGACCACGGTGTGGGAGCTGCGGACAAGGTGGGCGGGACAAAGGCCCCAAGGTGGGTTCGATCTCTGACTACAAAGCGGCACCGGCCAGAGGAGGGCTTCCCGGCCGCCTCACTTGGATCTTCTGGAAGAACTGACCTGCACACGGTGGTAGCTTTCTCCAGGGCTCCTGCACAGCCCGCTCTCTGTGTATCTGCCCCGAATGAATTTCTTGCCCAAAGCATTTATTTCTGAGAATGGTACATTTGTGGATGTTTATCTTCTTCTTTTCTTCTTGACGTAGGAGTGTGGGGATGGTTCAGAGCACCTGTAGCAACGACCCTGATGCCAGGAGTTACACCTTTATCTTGGGCACTGCCCCTACACCTGTCTGTGGAGCCGGCTTACAAAAGCATGCAGGAAAGCCTGGACCCCTGAGGGGTGCAGACCCCTACCCTGGGTAAGCATGGAGGACACACCACAGCCCTGCGTCGGTCCCCCGCAGGGAGCGGTCCACTTGGACTCAGGCTTCCTGGCCCTCGGTCTTCCCTGCCCTGAAGTGGGTGGCAGCGGACGGTCTCAAGATGACCCAGCCAAGGAGAAGGCGGCTGGAAGAGCACGCCTCCCTCGATGGCTGTCCGGCTGGACGAGAGCTGTTGGTGGCGGGTGGGTTTCCAGGTAAGTGAGTAAAGACGCACCAAGCATTCACGCCCCCTGAGCCCGCATCGGTCCTGGAGCACTGGGTGGCTTTGTTCTAGGAGAAAATCAGGGCTCCGCGTGTTGAAAGGGTCTGAGCTCAGTGGGTCTCTAGTCCTCGTCCCAGACCCCTGCGGCTGGAGAGGCTCAGGAAACCCCCACAAGAGAGGAAACGCCGGGGCAGGCGGAATGCTGCCTGTGTGGGCTTCGCCCTCTGACCTGGAGAGGTGGCACAGGCAGGGACACAGGGCTGCACTCTGGTCACAAGCCTGGCAGAGGACAAGCAGGAGTCAGCACGCAGGCTCACAGCTCTCGCGGTTCCCTCTCAAGTCTACGTCTCTGGGCTGAAAGGAGAGGGGATACCAGAAATAAATGCACACAGGAAAGACTGCCGGCGGCGGGGGGAGGGCAGCAGAGGGAGCTGCCAAGGCCGGGTACTGACGTGGAGGTGACATTAGCGCTGTGGTAAGGCCATTCTCACAACCCCGCCCAGGGGGCACACGGCCCTCGTGGCTGGCAGGTGAGTAAGCAGCTTGTAAGTAGCAGCACTGGGGGCCCAGACCCCGCAGTCTTGCTGCCGTCCGTGTCCTCAGCCCCTCTGGCCCTGGGCAGGGGACTCAGCCGAGAAGTGCCAGGTCAGGCTCAGCCAGCGGGACACACACTGTCCTCGGACCCTTCCTGAGTTTAAGCGCCTCGAGTCCAGTGGTAAGAAGGTCTGAGCAAAGGTGGCAGAACTTTTCCTTCTCTGAGCTCCTCCCACATCCTCCGTATGAGGCAGAATTCAGGCTGTGTCGTCATGAAGACGCGCTAGGCACGTGGTCCGGCACATCTGTCGAAGCAGCACAGCCCTGCTTGAGGATTCAAAGTGCGTATCTGCCTCTTAAAGGCTCTGAAAAGTCCTGCATACAGAAACATGTTTCAACTGCATTTGCTACAGCATTTCCCTATGTTTCAAGGAGTATTATTATTTTATTTTTTAAAATTGAAGTATAGCTGATTTACAATGTTGTGTTAGTTTCTGGTGCACAGCACAGTGATTTGGTTATACACACAGATATGTTCTTTTTCATTTTCTTTTTCACTATAGGCCATTACAAGGTGTTGAATATAGTTCCCCATGCTGTACGGTAGGACCTTGTTTATCTATTCTGTAAACAGTAGTTTGAGGACTATTATTAGTGTGTCATGGACCAAGTGTTCTCTGGACTATGGTCAGAATATCAGGTAGAGTGGTGACAATACAGAGTTCGGAGGCAGACGGAGCTTTGTTCAAATCTTACTTCTGCTGGGCCATCTGGGAGCATTACTGAGCCCTCGAGGTCTCAGGTTTCTTATTTATAAGTGAAACCCCCCCTTGGTGTTGCTGAACATGAAATAAGATCACACATATGAAACGCTTAGCACAGAACTTTGCATGTAGCAAGTGCTTAATAAAAGGTATCTGTTATTCTTGAGATTAAAAAAATTATTCTTAAGAACCTATAATGGAAAAGAATCTGAAGAAGAATATGTATGTGTATGACTGAATCACTTTGCTGTGCATCTGAAATTAACACATCGTAAACCGATTATACTTCAATTAAAAAAAAATAGAAGCAGTGAACAAATTTCCCAGCTGCTTATTTGAAAAGAACTGCCTTAGGTTTTTGGGTGTCTTCAATTAAAATTTTAAAAAAAGACTTTCATCATAAAATCTCATCAATTTAGAATACTTATGAATGCAGAATTATTTGCTTGGTTCTAATCAACATTCATATAGTTTTCAATTTTTCACTCAAGGTTCAGTTAAGTCCTGTGGTTCAGACTTTTTCCTCTCCACAGGCTACACAGTTGTGACGGTCAATGCCCATCAGACGTTCTGTCGTATTGGCAACCATCGCCTCCTTCTCGGTTTTCCAGGAGTCGTGGAAAAGCAGAGACCAGCACCCGGAGAATGTGGCCTCTCGTCACTGTTGGTGACAATATCTTTGTAGAAACAAAGTAATTTTCTTATTCCCGAGGTTGGTGTTAAATCCGAAAGCCCAGATCTGAAAGCAGGGCTCCGGCCCCCCGGCTCGCCTGCGCTCCGGAGGCGTGGCAGGGCTCTCGCGACTCTCACGGGCTCCCGGCGTGAGCACCGCCCGCTCCTCGTCCGAGCACTTGGCTCCCGTTCAGCCAGTGAAGTCAGAATTAATCAGGAGCGGCAAGCACCTTCTCCCTCTGAGTATTAACGGTTTTGAGAAAATGGTTGAACTGTTCTTGCATTTCGTAATTAGATGGGACACATTCATTTATATTTCAAGGAAACTCCAAGTCCTCGCTCCATAATTAAGGTAATAGCGCTGTGAGGGAGCCAGGTACGGGGGCCCGGTCCCCGCCGAGGTGCGCGGCCGGGCAGGGCTCCGCTCCCTGCTCTTGTGGCCCATAATTAGCACCTGATTTATTTCTCCTGGTTCTCATTTCCAGCCTAATAGCTTTTACCGGTTATTAGTTTGAGCCACACACCCTGCCAGCTGGGGTTGGAAGTGCCGTCTGCTTTTTCATTCATGACGATGCCTGAGAGTTGGGGTCTTAAATCCGATTGATGAAGTTGAGAGTGTGAGTCTGTCTTCCCGACTCTCGGAGCGTCCGTTCACTGGGACGACAGTGACTGCTGACCTGTGCTTTGATCGGGGGACCACCAGCTAGCCGTTGTGAAGAACACAGCCTCGAAATCCAGGGCTTGACACAACGGGGACTTACTGGTGACGATTTATAATTGACAATTTAAAACTGTATACACTCCGGGCGCACCACTTGGTGATTATATATATGTACACATTGTGAAATATTCACCACCATCAAGCGAATTAACATATCCATCACCTCACTTAGTCACCTTTTTTTTATCGTTTCCTTCTGTGTGTGCACGGTGATAGCAATTAAGTCCTACCCTCTTAGCAGATTTCAAGTGCACAGTATGACACTGTTAACTCCAGCCTCACTCAGCTGGCATGGCTTAAATGTGGACCCTGTGACCGTCTTCCCCCGGTGGGAAAGTGTGTATGGGCATCTTCGTGTGCAGGGCAGGGGCTCCTGTCCTGGGGGGCTGCACTCGTGCTGGCTCCCGGCCCCAGCCCACCCCTTCCTCCTGCGGCTCCTGGTTCCTTACTCCCAGAATCCTCCACATCAGCCAGAGGACCAGGGAGGAGCCAGACCCCTTCTTGTCCACCTGGGCTGGGAGTGCCAAGCTCCAGCCCACCCAAGCCCAATGGCAAGAGCTAGCCCACGGCCCCCCGGGGAGCAGGAGGGTCCCCACACCAAGGACACTGCAGCGCACAGGGTGTGGCCTGGCAGGCAGCTGCCCTGTGCCTACCCGTGCTGTGGTCACAGATCCCACGAGAGGGGGACAGTCTGGCTTGGGATGCCAGACTCATCTGAGGACCCTCCTCCCTTCCTCCCTCCCCCGGGTGCTCTGGTCCTGGCTGTTCGGGTGGTTGGTTTTTATCATCATTCAGGTTTCATTCTGGAACAAAATGAAATGTTCCCTCCTTAGAGAGACCCCCCCTGCTTAGCTGTACCTCCCCACCCACCTTCACTCTTTACCTGTTGCTCCGTTCAGTTATTTCATGTCCCTATTCAAAAATCTTGTTTGCTTTTTAGTTTTTGATTAAAGGAGCTCTCACTGCCTTGGTCTCTTCTGAAATCTTAGAAAAATGCTTTGAACATAGTAGGCACATGCAATACATAAGACACTTTCACTGTAGAAAAGTTTGAAAATTAAAATTCAATTTAAATAAAGGCGAGCAAATAAGAAAAAAATCAAATAAGGCTGTAACCCATGACTGAGAAACACAGGTTAACACTTTTTCTCTCTCTCCTTTCGGTTACGTACATGACAGGACTTTTATTTGTAAATGAGTCTTATTTTGTCATTTGGTTTTGACACTCACATTTTTCATATTACCATGTGCTATCTGTCATTTTAATGCCTTCTTAGTATTTCATTGCCAGCACGGGCGATCGGTCCAATTTCCTCGGCAGAGGACTATATTAAAAGGTTTTTTCACCTCTCCTACACCGTTGGTGGGGATGTAAATTGGTGCAGCCACTGTGGAGAACAGTATGGATGTTCCTTTAAAAACTAAAAATAGACCTACCATATGATCCAGCAATCCCACACCTGGAGGCATATCTGGAGCAAACTCTAATTTGAAAAGACACCTGCACCCCAATGTTCACAGCAGCACTATTCACAACAGCCAAGACATGGAAGCAACCTGAGTGTCCAACAACAGATGCCTGGATAAAGAAGTTGTGGTGTATTTGTACAATGGAATACTACTCAGCCATAAAAAAAGAATGAAGTAATGCCATTTGCAGCAACGTGGATGGACCTGAAGATGGTCATTCTAAGTGAAATAAGCCCAAAAGAGAAAGAAAAACATCATATGATATCACTTATATGTGGAATCTAAAAAAAAAGCCAAATATTTACAAAACAGGAACAGACTCACTGACAAAGAAAACAAACATGGTGACGAGGGGGGAGGTGAAGGGGGTGGAAAGGATAAATTAGGAGTTTGGGATTTGCAGATACAAACTACTATATATAAAACAGGTAAATAACAAGCTTCTTCTGTACAGCACAGGGAACTAATATTCAATATCTTATAGTAAAGTTCAGATCTTCCACATCCAAAAAAAGGGGTTTTCACCATTCCCTGCTATTAGCAAGATGGCATTGAACACCTCTGCCATCATAATTGTATTTCTTTAGGGTCTGGGATAAATTCTTAGAAGTGAAGTGTTGTGCCACCATATGTGAGTATTTGACGTATTTTGTGCATCTTGTCCGTTGGCCCCTGATTGTGAGCAATAATTTTTTGCGTCTGTTGGCAGTTTCACAGGGCTCCCACTTCTCCCCATCCTTCCCAATACTGGGATTTTGTATTTTTAAAATTCTCTGCCAACAGGAAAGGTGGACGTCACTCCCTGTGGTCACATCCCGTGGCATCACGTTGAGGACCGCGGACGCCTTACTCTCCGTAAACGCGCGGGCGTCTAGGTCAGCACATTAGAAAACAGTTCTGATGCTCACCTGCAACGGCTCGGCGGCCGCTGGGGCTGCGGGCCGCGCACTCTGGCGGCGGGCCAGGCGCTCGCTCGGGGCGCCTGCTACCGAGAGGCCGAGGCAGCGCTCGGCGAGGGTCCTGGTCTGCCGCCGGCCAGCCGGCCTCCAGCCCCCTGCCCGGGAAGGGGGAGGGCGGCGCCACGGTGACTGACGTGCGCAGCGCGCAGCGCAGCCCCACTGTCCCCAGGGCGAGGGCTCGGGGCCCGCCGTGAATCTCCTGACGACACAGAAACTGAGCCAAAGCCTCTCTGAGCTCAGGGCGCCCACGCTGTACTGAAAGCTGCAGCGGGTAAGTCGCTGTGAGGCTGTGGAGTCAGCCTCACACGCGGTGGCCGAAAGGCGGGGTCCATGGGGCTGGGACGGCAGGGAAGGGGAGGAGGGAGGCGAGCACCCCACATCAGGGACGATGGCTCTGCAGGCTTTGGACAGAGTCTAGCCCTACGGGGAGGACGGTGTGGGGAGCTTTGGGGGCCTGTGATGGGCAGGGAAGACCTCGGGCAGGAGGCCACAGCCCTGTGCGTCTGGGCCCCGGGCAGGGCGGGTCTCAGACCCCTGCCCTCAGTTTTGGAGCCACAACCACCAGACATTCCTGTGTCACCACTGCCCTTTCTATCTTTTAAATCGACTTTCTCCCAGGGGTCCGTCCTGCCGGCCTGGCCTCCGGGGCCGCCAGGACTCCCGGTGCAGCTGCAGGGCCGCGAGAAGACCCTTCATGAAGAGACGCCCCCGCCGCACGTCCCAGGAGGAGGAGTCTCAGGCCTCGTTCCCTTGCTGCAGGAGAGGCCGCCCCAGCGCACTGCAGGTGAGACACTGTGAACGGGAGGCTCTGAGCGAGCCTTGGTAAAAAGACAAAGAAAGACAGTTCTTTCTGCTTCTCCTCCACTCCTCAGGTGCTGCATTTAAGAAGCTCGCTGACCAGACTGCCCCCATCCTCAAGGCCCGGACCCCGCCTCACTCCCCCAGGCTCCCGCTGCGTCACAGGCAGGGCCTCGGGGAGCCCCTCCTGTCCAAGTCCCCGCGGCCCAGGGGCCGTGCTGAATCCCGCAGGGAGAAAAGCTCAGCCGAGAAAGCAGGCCTCTGATCCCAAGGGCGGTCTGCCCTCACTCGCTGCGGCCTGGAAGGCTCCAGGGCGCTGTCTGACTGCTGGGTCCATGGGACTCTCAGAGCAGAGAGGACACCGCTGGGCACAGGGAGTGGCATCCTTCTGGGTCTGGAAGGCCTGCCACACTTCAGAGCCGGGCGTGCTGCTGACACAGTTTGCATTGATCTGTTCCCTGGGCTGGGATGGGCTGCCCAGTGTCCCACGGGTCACCCCGGCCCCAAGGACCCCGGCCGCCCCTGGGCACTCACCCCGGGGCCCCGCAGGGACGAGGGACTGCGGGCTCACAGGGCGCAGCTGTGGAGAGAAGCGAAGCCCTGAGGCGGGGCGTGTGGCGAGCAGGTAGGAATGCAGGCCTGGGGCGGACGGGCGGACGGCCTCTGGTGGCTCGTGGGGCCGACTGGAGAGTGTGAGCCAGAGCTGCCCTGGGCAGACAGACTGGGTCCTGACATCCAGCGCACAGCGGGCCCCTGAAGCTCAGCCCTTCTACTCCTGAAGGTGATGAGGTGACAGGCAGGGGGACAGCTGGGGGACAGGTCTCGGAGGGCACTTCTCAAGATGCGGCGCTGGGAAAGGTCTGCTCAGTGGATGGATGGAGGGACAAGTGAGTGAACGAGTGAGCGAGGTGAGGGGGAGGCCTCAGCCCTCGCGGCCCACCTCCCTGCCGCGGCATCTCTCTGTGGCTCTGGCCCCAGAGGTGGCTGAGGGCGCCTCGTGTGGCTGGGGAACCCCCGCCTCCCAGGGCCGGGCTCCGGCTCCGCTGGAGTTTCCCCGGCTTCTCTCCCGGCCCCGGGCCTCACACTCCCGGGAAGTCCCCGCGTGCCGGGCCCTTTGAAGTGGAGCTCCTGCCAGGCCTGCAGGCTCCCTGCCTCCGCTTCAAAGGCTGGAGATGGAGCCACTCGGGGTGGCGGGCACGCGGGGCCGGTGGATGTGGGCGGGGTGGGCTGAGGGGACCGAGCCCCCTGCTCAGCCAGCCTGGAAGCGGGGGCCCCGGGGAGCCGGCACGGGGTGGGGACGGCAGCCATTACCCCCCGTGGCCTCCGCGTCCTCATGGCTCTCTGCACCCTGGAGAGCAGGCTCCTTCGTTCAGAGGGGTTCCTTGAGCTCCTACTGTGTGCCAGCTGCCAGGCAGAAGGGCTCTGGCCAGACTGGACCTCTTGCTGCCCCAGCTGGTCCCCTGGCCCGGTGAGTCCTCCCCTCGCCTCCCCACTCACCTGCTTCCCTGCTCGGGGCAGCGCTCGGGGCTGGGTAACCTCAGGAGACTCAGCTGTTTTCCCTCAGCCTCAGTTTTCTCTCCCGGAGGATGTGAATAACCCCGACCCTGCAGAGTGGCCGGGGCCCCTGGGAGGCCAGGTGTGCGTGGCACCAGCCAGGGTCTGGCTTTCAGTTCTGAGGGGCGTGTCACCGTCACGTGCACCTGGATGCGAGTGAAGATGGAAAGGGGTGCTGTTAACAGTCGCTCAGCACAAGGGTGCAGACGGGCTGCTCCTGGCACGTGTGAAGGGTCCCAGCCATCCCACGTGCCACAGGCTTTTTTTCTTAACGGAGGTACTGGGGGTTGAACCCAGGACCTCCTGCATGCTAAGCACGCACTCCACCACTGAGCTCTACCCTCCCCCCATCTTAACCCACGCCCCTCCCGGCCCCTCCCTCTCTGCTCCCATCAGAGGCCGTACAGAGACGAGCAGGGAACCCAGCCCAAGGGAACTCACTCACTGGCTGCGTCACACCAACCTCCCACCCTCCACCAGGAGAGCCAGTACCTCCACTTCCCCCGTCCTCTGTGGCACTGCTTTTAACACTGCGGGCTGTGAACCATTAGTGGGTTTTGAAATCAATTTGGTAGGTTATGGCCAGTGCGTCTATAAAAAGTGAAATCAAATAAGATGGAAAGTGGCAGAGGCCGTCGCCTAGAATAAAGGGAACGCGGCTCAGGGAAGCCTTTCTTTACGCAGGCGCACACGCACCCCCCAGAGCCGCCCCCCTCCCCGGGAGGCCGCTGGTGCACAGTGGCGGCCTGGTGACAGCCGCGAACACTGGAAGATTTTGCAAGATGAGCTCCCCTGACGTGTGCTGACTGGTCAGGAATCTCTCTGGGCTTGGAGCCTCGTCTCCTGCCGAGATGACGGGATGTGCCTCCCTCCTTCCTTCAACAGTGCGTGTCTGGCGCTAGCGCGGAAGTGACGGGCGAGCTTACCTTCCCTGCTTCAAAGGCAAGTGAGGGAAGGTGCTGTTTCTTTCTTGCAAGTCCTACAAGCGAGCCTCCGGGGTCTTGGTCCCGCTTGCACAGGAGTGTTTTGTAAATAACAGGCACAGCTACGTTTTCTTACATTTTCTAGGAGTGAATCAGGGTGGCCCGCAGTCCCGTTGCAGCTCATTTTGAAGATCTGGCTTCAGTTCTCTCATCTCTGAGGATCCCCTCTGGATAACCCAACTCACATCATTTTTCTCTGTCCTTTCAATTCTTCAAGCAACAGGAGGCAACAGAGCCTTCCTAGCTACCTTTCGTCTCGCTCAAGTCAAGTCTTAGAACAATTTTCATTTCCGGATGCTCTGATGCCAGAGCCAATAAAAGCAGAATGCCTACTAAAACGGTGCTTCCTGGTTTCGAGTGTTTTCTTATCCATATCTGCCTTGATGGTACTGGAGGCTCATGGGCTAAGGCAGGGACCCGACTCAGGAAAGGTGAATGAAACCCACCGAAACGCTGGCCCTTTCGCGGCCCAGTGCACACTCCCCCTTGAGCTGGTGTGGCCGCTGACTCTACTGAGAAGTGACATCTTTATGAAACACCGGGGAGGCAGGGGCCTGCAGAGGGATGGGTGCAGGGCCCCCAGGCCCCTCCTCCAGGGTGGGGGGTCTCGCCCTCACCCTTTCCGGCCGAGCTGGACTGGGCCCTTCTCTGCGGGGCCAGAGGCCGGGGCAGCAGGCCTTCCCACGGCCCCGCTGTGCCTCCTGCCCTCTCCCGCGCAGCAGAGCCGGACCCCTTCCGCACAGGCACCTCCTTCAGACACTGTGGTGGTTTGCCCTGGACGTCGTCCGCTTGGGCAGCCGCAGCGAGGAGACCAGGGTGGCCTTTGAGCTGCCACTGCCCTGACCACGTGGTACCGGGCGGGCTCCTAGCCTCCCAGCCCCACCCCCCTTGCCCCAGCCCGGCCATCGGCCACGTCATCCCAGACGCAGCAGGAAGAGGCGCAGCCGTGTCTGCCCCGGCCCAGAGCGAGGCTCCCACTGCCCGGATCCGCACCCAGCGGACGTTGCGGGGCCTCCCCTGGTTCTTCTAAAAGCTGCTGTTTCCTGGAAGGACAAGAGACAGCGGTTCCCTTTACTCTGTTCCTCGCAGCCTCTCGGAATAGCCTCTGTCCCTTCAGGAATGCAGCCCCTCCCACATCGTGAGTCCGTGCTGCGCATCAGGCTTGCACCCTAAACCAGCCAGAGGCAGTGCTACCGCCCTGAACTCCGACGCGTGCTAGCTCCCGTCCGCTCGTCGCTCAGCCGGGCCCCTGGCTGCAGGAGTGCCTTCCTCCTGCCTGGGCGCCTGCTCTCGACAACAGGGAGACGTTCACCGTCAGGCACCTCTTCGGCAGGGGGCTCTGGGCGCTCACACAGGAGGTGGCCCTGCAAGCGAGGACCGGCACCGCCTTCCCGGGTGCGCTGGGGACGCTGCCCCCGGGGGTCTGAGGCCCCGAGGCCCCCGAGTCACTCGGCGAAGTGCCGGCTGTGCGAGGACAGCCTGTAAGCTCGCTTTCATGGGAAATACTGCAGATGTTGGTTGCCTATGAATCGATGATTCCTGGATCCAGGTCCCTGTGTGGGCCAGTGTTACTCAGAGCTGGCTTTGCTCCGGGCTGAGACGTGGCGTTAGAGAGCAGACTGCGTTAGCCCATTTCACATGGGGGGAGACTGGGGCTGGGGCACTTGGGTGCACCTGCCGGGGCCACACAGCTTGGAAGCAACAGGACAGGGACCCTCACACCCGATGGCAGAGGGGACTCTTGATCTCCTCGCTGCATAGAGCCTTCAGGCTGGCACAAAATTTAACCGAGGCGGGACCAAGAGGTGGGGGGCAGAGGGACGGGGCACCACAGGACGCCGTGGACATGGGGCGAGCAGGGCTGGGCGCTCCCTGTGCTGATTCTGCTGACCGTCCTGGCTGGGGGGGCTTGCCTCCTGTGCCCCCCGGGGTCGCCGGGCAGCAGGGCACAGGGCATGGAGGGAGCCACAGAACCTCCCCAGTGCGTGGTCTCCTCTCCCGAGGTGAGGAGAAGGGAAAAATGGAGTGACCAGAGATGAAGCTAAGTCACCAAATATCACCCCCGTCATGGTATGAACCCTGCAGTGGTTTGCAGCCTACATCTTCTGCAGCCTAAGCCAGGGCTGCGCTGAGAAGGTCTGGGGGTGCTGCCTGCATTCTGCCTCCAGGGGACGGCAGGGGAGCCCAGGGCAGGCTCAGATCGGCAGTGTCCTCTCTACCTGGGTCTCCAAGATGGCGCAGGAAGAGACAGAGGGGTGCAAAGGTCCAGCTGCCGGGGCTTCTGAGGAGACACTTCCTGGGCTTGTGCAGGAGGCTCCAGAGGGAGAGGTGCTCTGCTCTCTGCTCGCTCGGGGTAGGGCTTGAGGAGGGGACAGGGTGTCCCTGGGCTGCTGTGAGGGGAGCCCGGGACCCAGGGGTCTCTTGGGGAGCCTGTGGGAGCCACACCCCTGCTGCTGGAGGCTGAGCACTGAGCTCTGAGCAGCAAGGTCCAGTCCCGCCAGGAGCCAGGGCTGCCCGGAGACTTCTCAGCTATGGCTGCCTTTGAGTTGGCTGCGGGTCACCTGAAGCAGCGACAGTGGCGAGAGGTACAGCTGGCTTCCCGCCGTGACCAGACCCACAGCTGCTGGAACCCCGGCTCTGGTGTCTGCCTGAAACCCGCACCCCGCGGGGTTCAGGTCCAAATACTTTGGCTTTGAGTCTAGTCCTATCAAAGTCAGCTCTTGGGTTTAGCACCCATTCACGACCCAGGCCAAGCAAGCACGAGGCTGGAAAACGACGGATTTCTCTCTCTCTGTGTAATCGTTGGAAAGCATCCTGAAAAAACACTAGGGACGGTAAAACCCGACCAAGCCAACAAACCAAACGACGTCCAAGTCAGCAAAACCAAGGCGCTGCCTGGCTTCTTCCTGGGAAGTGAAAAGTTCCTCACCAACTCCCAAGGTGACTGCTAACCAGACTTCTTGCTCTGTTTGGTTTAGTTTTCCCTGTGTGGTTCTTTGCTCTTTTCCCTGATTTCCCACCCCAAACATGAGTTTCTGTTCTGTATGTGCATTGCTTCACCTGAGGGCAGGTCCCGGATCAAGGACGGGCAGGGCGGGCGCTTCCTTCAGGAGAGGGACGTCCCGCAATGTCTTTGTTCAGCACAGCCAGCACTGGGGGACTAGCCTTCTTCCCACGGAAACCAATTTCTCTTCTTAAAGAAGTGACATTTCGCCAGCCCTCAAGGTTTCCGTCGGGCCCTGGCACCATGTCCCGTCCTGACTGAGGTCTCTCTGCCCTAAGCAGCTGGTCAGTTAAAACCCTGTCATCTCCTGATGACTAACTAGCGCCCAGGCAGCCTCGGAACCGCCTGCGCCCCGAGGCTGGCGTCCGCCTCCGTGAGCAGCTCGCCGCGGTCCCGGAGGCTCGCTCTGTGCAAGGCTAAGAGGAATCGCGAAGCAGGCTGGTGCCACGTGACCAAGTCCTGCTGGTGGCTGGGAGCTGGGGACTTTGGTTCTTGGGAGAGCAGAGCAGGTAGGGGTGGGCAGGGAAACAAAGTGATTGTGCAGCAACGATGGCTTCTGTTGAAAACTCTCGCCCAACACAACCCAACTTCGTTTACCGCCACCACATGACAGCACGGCCGCCGTTCACAAGCACGTCCAATTACCCCCGTTTCCATGCTCGCCATCAGTCAGTTTTTACACGAACCCAATGACCTCTTCAGAGACTTAGCATTTCAACACTTTTCTACGTTTTCCACCCCTAATTGATAAAACAAGGAGATTGCTAGGGGGAAGCAGCCAGGGCGTGCTTGATGCAGTCAGCAACACGCTTCTCTCCTGCAAACTCAAGTCAGTCTTGGTGGAAGGTCAAAGGGAGCATCAATAATTCGAGCTAGTTATGTTTTTCTTTCCTTATTAAATCCGTTGAAATGATCTTTGTTCTTCTAAGATGGGCTCTGAAGGGTCTACTGTGGCATCGCAGTGCGGCATCCCTCACCTGTGCTCTTAGGGAAGGCAGAGATAATTAGAATGCTGTAATTTCATAACATCTTAGGGCGGGAGCGGGCTCTGCAGAACTTGTGGAATTTGATTCGGCCTTTTTAAAATCAGAGATGTGAAAATGGGGGTCCCGGGAGTGACAGAGGCTGGAGGTGGTGTCAGAGCAGGACCCTGATGGGAGAGACCCCTCTGCCCACTGGCCTCTTTCGAGGCAGGCCCAGCGCCCCGCTGGGGAGAGGCTCTGGAATCTCCCCGTGCGGCAGGCCCCCGCCGCCTCGCGCCCCTCCCTGGTCCTCCCTTCATCACCGACACCACGCGGCTGCAGCTGCCGCCCTCAGCAGGGCGCTGACCATGCTCTAGGCACTGTGCATTTTTTCATCTTCTTTTTTTCTAATTTTATTTTTTATTGAAGTGTAGTTGACTCACAATGTTAGTTTCAGGTGTACAGCAAGACATTCAGTCATACATTTACATACATAAATAGTTTTTCCAGAATCTTTTCCATTATATGTTATTACAAGATACTGAACACAGTTCCCTGTGCTGTACGGTAGGTCCTTGTTGTTTATCTGTTTTATATACAGTAGTGTGCGCATCTGCTAATCCCAAACTCCCAATTTATCCCTCCCCCACCCTTTCCCCTTTGGTAACGAGTTTTTTTTTCTAGGTCCTTTAATTTATTTTTGGTTTATAAATACAATTTGTGTTATCTTTTTAGATTCCACATAAAAGTGGTACCATGTGATATTTGTCTTTCTGACTTACTTCACTTAGTATGTTATCTCCAAGTTCATCCATGTTACTGCAAATGGCTTTACTTTAATTTTTATGGCTGAGTAGTATTCCATTGTCTATATATGTCACATCTTTATCCAGTCATCTGTCTATGGACACTTGGGTTGTTTCCATGTCTGGCTATTGTAAATAGTGCTGCTATGAACATCTGGGTGCACGTGTCTTTTTGAATTTGATTTTTCTCCAGGTATACGCCCAGGTGCGGGATTGCTGGATCGTATGGTAACTCTGTTATTAGTTTAAGAACTTCCATACTGTTCTCCACAGTGGCTGCACCAATTTACATTTCCACCAGCAGTGGAGGGGGGCTCCCTTTTCTCCACACCCTCTCCAGCATTTATCATTTGTAGACTTTCTGGTGGTGGCCATTCTGACCTATGTGAGGCATTACCTTGTTGTAGTTTGATCTGCGTTTCTTTGAGAATTAGCGATGCTAAGCATCATTCCACGTAGATGTTTTAACCCCTCGCCTTCTTCACTCCACCCTCAGCCCTGCGAGGCCGCTGTTGTTACGCCCATTTTCTAGATGAGGAGACCAAGGTACACGAGGCTTGGGGACTTGGCGGAGCGGGTCCTCAGTGAGGGTGGCTCCACCGTGAGGCCTGGGTCTGATGGACTTCCTGCTGTTCAGACCACCCACCTCCTGCCTCCCAGGGTCGATCCACGTCCCGCTACAGCCTGGGCTCCCTGGCGGTCTGTGTCCGGCACGCCCCTTGACCCTAGCAGACAGCACACGTCAGTCTCTCTGTGTTGGCCCATTTGGTGAAACTGCATCTCCTCCTCCCAGCCCCAGGGGTGCTGGGCCAGCTCAGGTTTGTTTTTGGAGACTCTCAGACGAACACATGGGGTGTTGCTGTGAGGATTTCAGCAGTTCCGGGGCCTGCTGGCAGCTTCCCCTGCCCCGCACATCTCACCCCGCCCGCCTGCCCGGCTTTGTCCTGTGTACCTGGGGTCATCAGCTGAGATTCCAGTTCTCTGTCTTTTGTGGGCACCCAAACGCCCCGCAGTCAGTTCTGGGGAGAGCTGGCATCGGGGTGGGGGCAGAGTTGTGCGGCCGGGTGAATGCACATGCACGGTGTGCTTGAGTGTCTGTGTGTGCAGGTGTGCGTGTCTGCATGTGTGTTCCCGTGTAGGTACGCGTGTGACTGTGTGCACGTGCATATGTGTGTGTGTGCATGGGTGTATGTATGCCTGTGTGTTCCTGTGTCTGTGTGCATCTGTGTACGTGTTTAGGGCGTCACCAGGGGTGGAAGAGGGTGCAGACCTGGCAGGTGCTGGAGATTCTAGCTCCTACGTTGCCCACATCTGCTCTGGAAAAGGTAGGGGACGTCTTCAGACACCTAACTGTAGAAGTGGGACCTCTTCCCCTCCCCAGCCCCCACTGCCCATAAAAACATCCCAATGGCTGGAGAGAGAAGGACGCTGTGTCCCTTCCCAGCCAGCTACGCTGATGGCGTCTGTTGACAGCTGGGGGCAGAGGTGGGCGGGCTGCGGCAGGAAACGTGCCACTGGCGTCAGAGGGCCCCGCGCGGGAAACGGGCTGACCTCCGGCCACCTTTCCTGGTGCTGTGACATCACCGCCTGCTCCTGTCTCACCCAGGCCCACCCCACAGGGCTCCTTCCTGGCCGTCCCCACTCCCGGGCGCTCCTGTCTTCAGGGTTGCAGTCTGCTTGGGCCACTTACCCTTGGCCTCCCTCCTCCCTGACCGTGGTGGCCACTGGACCCTGCACTCCAGCTGGCCAGGACCCCCGTGGCTCTGGGCACCTCCACTTGGCAGGCCTGGCTTCCTTGTGCTGGTCCTTCTCAGTCTCTGCCTTCTCCACACGGCCTCCCTGCTGCCCAGCACACTCACCCATCCAGGACCGGAGAGCGTGAACCCTGCACTTTCCTCCTAGAGGACGAGGGACAATGCCCGGCACATCAGCAGGGCTGCCACCTCGTGCCGGGCGGAGGGGGTGTGTTGGCTGGACCTGGCAGGGAGGCACACCAGCTCTGCCTCCAAACCAGCACCTTCCTAACACGCTCGGGTCGCAGAACCCTCCCAGGCTAGGTGGTGACCTCAGCCCTTCTGCAGCATCCGGCATGGAGCCCTGTTTCCCGCGGCCTCTGGGCTGGGGTTCTGCAGTGGCCCCCCCAGGTGCCCTGAATGGGGCTGGCCACATGTGCTGCAGAGCCAGCCCTGCGCTCACTCACAGGTCCCCACGGACCTGAGACAGCTCGGTGGCTCTGCAGGTTTTCTCGAGAGGCGGCTCAGGGTCCAGGAAGACAGACTCACTCACGCAGCACTGGGGGAAGTTCCCGTGTCTGCCTCCCCAGAGCCCTCCTTGCAGAATTCAAATCTCAAAGTCCCCACGAAGGTGACCCAGTTTCGGGGCTGACATCCTGTGCTATTTTCCCCACTTA
Source organism: Camelus ferus (assembly GCF_009834535.1). Taxonomy (NCBI): domain Eukaryota; kingdom Metazoa; phylum Chordata; class Mammalia; order Artiodactyla; family Camelidae; genus Camelus; species Camelus ferus. The sequence continues at coordinate 2,131,506 of NC_045702.1, read as the reverse complement.
AAGATGGATTATTTCTTTGCCCCTCGGAATTGACGCTAATAGGGTTTTGCTGTGCATATTCATAATTCTCTGGGCAAGGCGCCTGGCCACACAGACTCTACGGCGGGGCGGGTGGCGCCTCTCAGACTTTAATGGGCACGGCTCTCACTGGGGATTCTGTTGAAACGAAAATTCGGATTCAGCGGGTTGAGGGTGGGTTCTGAGAGTCCACATTTCTAGCAGGTTCCAGGTGGGGCCGGTCCTGCAGCCCATGGGCCACTCGTGACACAGAGGGACCAGGGTTCTGCCGTTTGAAGCTTTGGGTCAGTTTTCTTGCTGATTACCTAGTATGCCCTCTCTCTCCAAAAACGAGAAATGGAGCGATGTGCGCTGTTGATGGCTCCATGCCAGGCGGACTTACTCCTTTTCCATCTCTCATTCATCCTAACTCAGTTCTCCACGTGCTCGGCCAGTGTGGACGGGGCCCCCGCTCTGTCTCCGGCTCCAGGAACTGCCCTTGGGAGGTCCGGTCTGGGGGCAGCACAGGGCCTACCGGAGGGAGCCCTGGACGGAGGCGGGATGTCCTCCCCTCCTGAGGCCCTCCCTCTGGGTCCCCCTCACTCCCCCTCCCCCTGACTCTGGGCAGCATCCACAGGCTGGGGTCTCATTGTCCCCTGTCACCTCGTGAGTGTGAGATTGAGCCCCTCAGACAGGCCACTGTGCGCCAGGCAACGTTCAGGTGCAGGAGACAGGAGCCTCAGGAGGACCCTCTGCCGCCCCGGGAAGTTCAGGGCAGCAGTGCGGCCGCATCAGGGTCCAGGCGTTCAGATCATCTTCGCGGCGCCCGGTCCGCTGGCTGGGCCTTCATCCATCCTGGCTTCATCTTTGACAGGTTTTCTCTCCTTGTGGTGGGAACTCGGGGCCACACAGCACAGGCCTCGCCGAGAGCAGTCGTCGGGGGACAGAGGGGGCGCGCCTCTCACTGAGTCATAGGTGGTAACCGAGAAAATGCCCACCAGCTCCTAGGCCAGCCTCGGCCAAGCCAGCGAAGGGTTGGCCCACCTGAGCCACGTGCTCACCTGTCGGCCCTCCCGCACGATGCGCCGCCCAGGAGAGGCCGCGCCACGCAGAGTCCAGACAGCCGGTTCCCCTGGACCCTAAACTCTGCTCATGTGTCCACTGGCCTCTCAGAGGCCCGGGCGCCCCCCCCCCCCGGGGGTGACCGAGAAATCGGTGCTTCCCGATTTGATCACTGCTTTCTGATGCATGATTTAAATAACAATGCCTCACTCCCCTTCTCAGCCAGCGGTTCTCAGTCTCGGCTGTTCCTTAGAACCACCTGAGCAGCTTTCCAAACATCTTCACGCTGGGGACCCACCCAGAGTGTCTGCTGGGAGCCCAGGTGGTGAAGCATTAAAACCATTTTTTTAATGTCCCCACGTGGGAGAGTGCAGCCAGGGTAAAGGCCACAACGGAGACAAGGTTTACCTTGCTGGGCGATAAAGAACTGAACAATTTAGGGCGGCAAGGAGCCTTAGCGCCTGCCTACTTTCAGCCTTTCATCTTCTGGGTAAAGGAACTGCCCAGAGCCGCCGCGTTAGCGCTGAGTCTAGAACTCAGGGCGCCTCGCTTCCCACCCTCTGTTCTTTTCCTAACAGCCAATTTCACACTCGTCCAAAGGGAGGCCAAAACACAAAGAAGCAACGCAGCCGAGGGCGCAGCGCGCTCGCTGGCAAATCTGAAAAGGAAGAGAAGATACTTTGAAAATATTAAAGGTTATCACCAGATGTCAAACGGATGTCATGGAAAATGCTTCAAGTTTTTCAACACCCTGGACGAATTCCACTGATCGACACATCTTGGTTAGAGGAACCATTTTACCCCACGATTAATCGCCTGCGAGCCGACTAGAACTGGAAATAACTGTAACATTTGTTATACTTCAACTGATCAGGATTCAAGACATTTGATTCCTAAATCAAAAAAGTTTGTGTAGGATCAAAGATATGGCTGCCTTCCAAGAGGCTGGGATGTTTACATCAAAGGTGAGGTTGAGTCCCTTTCAACCTGTTTCCCTCTTCAGTGCTTAGATTTAAGTTCTTGCTGAAACTTTTAACTAGAGGGGCGCGTGCATGTGCGTGCCTGTGCGTGCGTGCGTGCTGTGAGCTTCAGCTGTCACCCACGACGCCGGCTGCCGGTGTGCTGACCCAGACGGTGGAAGTGATTTCTGGGTGGATCTCATTCTTGCCGGTCAGGTTCAGCCGTGTGAGCTTGGCAAGCAGCCCTACAAACACCCTTTTGCTGAGCGGCCCGGGTACCCTCCCCACCGCCCTGACCCTCGCGACCACAGTCGCGCTGTCGTGGAAAAGGCTTTTTGTCAGACCAAATGCCAATCACCCGCCTCCAGTCTGAAGCAGGCTGAGGCCCAGTCCACTCTTGCATCGGGAAGGAACGACGAGTGAGTCGATCCTCTCCGCACGGGCGGTGGCGTGCTTTGCGCCAGGACCCGTGAGCGCAGGATTTTGCCGCCGCCTGCATTTTCCCGTACTCTTCCTCCCCGCTCCCCTTTCCGCGTGAGCTTCGGAAGGCGGCGTCTGCGGGCGCCAGAGAGGACCTGCTTTGCCTTGCCGCAGGTGCCGCAGCTATGCTGGGAGCTTTAAAACAACAAACGTGGGGCGGACGGGATGCTGTCTAAAAGCGTGGAGCACAAGGATTTCTAATTGAGATAATATCCTTGTGTCTACCAAGAGCAATAGACGGTTTTAAAACAAGCGTCTAAACTTAACTTGCTCATAGAACACCAGTCACAAACACTTTCCTGTCTGACTCACCTAAGCTAGAGCAGTAACTTACCATCGCCATGTGCCTTTGTATTATTGCAGTTTAAAGGCATTCCTTTCAAAGCCCAGTGTTTGGCTCACGATGAAAGGGAGTCAAACAGCTTATTCTCAGTTACATTCAGTAATTACACGAGTAACCCTTTAAACACCAGATATGCAAATGGCGCTCCATTCTTTCTCGCATTACTTTGCGCGCCTGCTTTGAGAGAGTCCCGGGCGTGTAACACGCGTTTATGGAGAAGGTTAGCAAAGACGGCTTCCTTCTGAACGGAAGACATGAGACAGGCGTTCAGAGACCTGCAGTTGCCGTGAGTGACTTCGTGGGACCACGTGGGACGAAAAAGGCCAGAAGGACGCTGGAGGGAGTCGTAGGGGAGGCGGGCACCGCGTTCCCTCCGCCTCGCGTTGTCCGAGCTGTCTGAGCACCCTGAGCCCCCGATTTTTGCTTCCAGTCTTGAAAGAATCAATCCCCTCAAGGGGTTTTTGGCACTTCTGCCTGGTGGAGCTGGATACACCTCTGTGGGTGTTCAGAGGTTTCAGTTCTTACCTTACCTTGATCCAGGAGGAGTGGGGCTGACCTGCACACATGCCCCACTTCCTCACGCCCGCCCCCAACCTTTGAAGAGAAAATGGGGGTGATTTGGACTTAGATCGGTGGCTTTCAGTCCTCCTCCCCAGAAGATACTTTAAACAAGTTAGTTTAGGTGTAATTCTTGCTTGTGGTAAAAATAATCAGAGGTAAGAGGTATGAGCCTGTCCCCTTTGCCTCTCGTAATCCCGTCCCCCGGAGAGCTGCTCTTCTGTGCAGACGTTTCCCCTGACGGCAAAGCACAGAGGACCCCCGAGCACCCCGCACCTGCACAGCTCTCAGCACGCTGTGGGCGCCCTCACTTGTCCCGGGACGGCCCTCGCTGTCAGCCCATCGAGGGCCTTCTCACCCCACACCCCCCTGGGGTGGGATGTCCGTCCTCGTCCTCGCCCTGATGGCGACCACCTGCCTACCCCTGTCCCACTGGCTCATGGAGGACACTGCGGGCTTCCACACACCAAAGCATCTTCTGGACACCTACAACCTGCCGGACAGTGTCCCAGGATCACGGGTCCATCCAGCCACGATTCTGGCTCTTTAGGGACTGACCTATGGGGGAGGGGATGGAAAAGACAAGAAATGCACATTAAGAATGAGCAAATTCTTTGGTATATTGGAGGGTGGTTAGTGTCAGTGGTATGGAAAGAAAAAGGTGGAGCATGGTTGGGGGCTGCTGAGGTCATGGGCAGGGTGGGGGGTGAGGGTTGCTGAGGTCGGGGACAGGGTGGGGGTTGCTGAGGTCGTGGACAGAGTGGGGGTTGGGGGGTTGCTGAGATCGGGGACAGGGTGGGAAAGTCGTGGACGTTTATTCTCACTGTGAAGCTACCTCCCGCCCCCTCCCAGCCTGTGTGAGCTGTGTTATTGCTCTGACCTGTCTAGCTGGTCGTTTACGCTTTTGTCACATCACACAACCACCCCCCTATCTGCAGCTCAGGCAGCAGCGCCGGGCTCCCTGCTCCCCACTCCGCCCGACGTCGATGCTCGTGTGGCTGTGTTTGCTTGGTCAGGGCTCATCCCTTTTACCTCGCGCTCTGTAGCTGTGCAGATCCGAGGACAAACGTCTCTGATGAATTATCACCCCCAGAGACTAAGACTATGTGAAGTTCCTAATTTTAGACACTTTTCTAAGCATCAAAATAGAATGACTTTTTAAAAATCTTCCATCCAGTCATCTCTGACTCATTTCAGTCGCTCTCCCGTGTTACTCCCGTCTCCTCTCTCTCATTTTTTTTTTTTTTTTGGTCTCATATCTCTTCTGTTCAATCTATTCTCTCATTTTGCAGAGCAACTCTCCCCTCCCCAATTTTTTCCAAATAGCAAATTTTCTGACTTTTGAAAATGTCTGGATTTTTCCCACACATTTGATTAGCGGTTTGGCTGTGGAAAGAATCTCAGGTTCAAAGACCCTGCGGGCTGTGAGCTACTGAGCCTGGCGCTCCCTTGAGCGTCGCAGCGAGGGCCAATGACGTCTTGTTCTTATCGCGACAAGTTCCATGACGTCTTACTCTGATCTCGTTCCCGTGATGGTAGGTCGGGTGCCGTCGCATCTTCCTGGGGATAAGAAGTCAATGGTATCTCATTCTCCTTGCTCAGTCTTGCTGGAAGCTCTTTGGACGGCGTTTTTATTCTCAGAGGCTCTCTGTTTCAAAGGAGGAATCCAGAGATGGGTTTTGAAGAACCCACACTGCTCCGCTCTGGTGGCCCCGCTTACGTGGACGCGGTGGCTCCTCTGCAAGTGCTGGAGCCCCGGGAGCCCCTGCCGCTCTGGCCGCTCTGGAACGCCTCCTGGATGGATATCGCACCTCCTGGTCTGCCCTCTGTGTCTCCTGTTGTTTGTTTACTGTTCACATTTCCCATCTTACTTTCTCTCTTCTCCCCCCAACGCTCTGGGAGATGCTTCTGCCGCATTTTCCGCTGCATTAACTGAGTATTCTGCTGTGTTCAGTTATTCAGACCATCCACAGAATGCTCTGCTTGTCAGACCATTTCTGTTTCCTTTTCACTTTTGATTTCCATTGACTTTCGTTAACACTTCTGTCTCTTTTTCACAGAAGCCTGTTATTTTAGGGACAACATCTCTTCTCTAATCTCCCTAGGAATGCAAATGAGCGTTTCCTTTCCTTTTTTCGTAATTTTTTCTTTTTTAAATTGAAATACAGTCAGCTTATAATGTTGTGTCAGTTTCTGGTGTACAGCATGTACGTATACACATATATTCCTCTTCAGATGCTTTTCCATCATATGTTGCTGCAAGACACTGAATATAGCTCAGGGCTGTACAGAAGAAACTTGCTGTTTATCTGTTTTATATACAGCAGTTAGTATCTGCAAATTCTGAACCCCCAGTTTATCCCTTCCCACCGTCTCCCCACCCTGGTAACCATAAGTTCGTTTTTTATGTCTATGAGTTTGTTTCTGTTTTGTAAGTAAGTTCATTTGTGTGTCTTTTTTTAAGATTCCACATATGGGTGATATCATATATTTTTCTTTCTCTTTCTGACTTACTTCACCTAGAATGACGATCTCCAGGTCCATCCATGTTGCTGCAAATGGCATTATTTTATTCATTTTAATGGCTGAGTAGTATTCCACTGTATAAATATACAACTTCTTTATCCAGTCATCTGTCGATGGACATTTAGGCTGTTTCCATATCTTGGCTATTGTATACAGTGCTGCTGTGAACATTGGGGTGCAGGTGTCTTTTTGAATTAAAATTCCCTCTGGACATATGCAAAGGAGTGGGATTGCTGGATCATGTGATAAGTCTAGTTTTTTGAGGAATCTCCATCCTGTTTTCCACAGCGGCTGTAGCAAACTGCATTCCCCCCAGCAGTGCAGGAGGGCTCCCCTGTCTCCACACCCTCTCCAGCATTTACCGTTTGTGGACTTCTCAGTGACAGCCAGTGAACGAGAGTTTTCTCAAGCTCTTTGTCACTCTCTGGGCTCTCCCTGCCTTCTCCGGGTGAGTTTCTGTGGGTGCCTCTCGCTCCTCTCTCTTGTCCTGGGCTCTGGGGTCCGTGTCTGTGAGGGGAGGGGTTATTTCCAGGACCAGGAGCTGCCCTGGCCTCCTCTACAGTTTGGGGATCCCCTTCCCAGCAGCCTCCTGGCTCCGTGGCAGGCGTCGCCTTCTGGGAAGACAGGAGCGAGTCTCTCCAGGCAGAGTTGCCCACCTCTCTGCCCTGCAGGGGCCCGGGGGGTCCAGCTCTCCTCCGCCTCCCCCAGCAGTGTCCTCCTGGCAGGTCTCGCCTTTCCTTTGGGAGATGGCCTCGACTCTAACCTGAGGAAGACGAAGCTGCTTCCAACTGAGTCCCAGTGCGCGAACCAAGTCGGTCTAAACGCAGCTACCCCACGGGGGACCTCGGTGGCCCCCACCTGGCCTACTGGCACTTCAACTCTCTGTGGCTTGGACCTTCCAGAGACCTCCTTTCGGGTGACATGCACTTGTCTCTAGTGTCCACGCCCTGCAGGTCCCTCTCTTCCTCCTCATCAGGCTGGTTGCTTACACTTCTTATTTTCCAGGAATTTATCAGCAATTCCTGGCATAGAATGGTGCCCCTGGTCATTCCATTTCAACACGAACTCGGGAAAGAGGTGTGGAGGGGTGGGGGCTCAGGGGGCCGCTTTGCACCCACAGTCCTCCCCTCCCCCTTAGAACGAGACGGCCTGGGACGCCCACGGAGGTGCTTCCTCTCCGTGGTCCGGGAGAGGATGGTGGTCACCTCCATGGGATGGCAGGTCCTGGCTCCTGACTCAAAACTGTCCACTGGGGAACCCCGAGCGAGCCGTGAAATGTTCCAAACCTGGTTTCCGGGTGGGTGCCCGGCTCCCTGACCTCCATGGATGGAAAGTGCTGAATCAGATTCTTTCCTGAACCCCTTCCCCTTCCAAGTGTGAATCAAACTGTGCGGTCTCCAAGCAGCCAAGGGAAAGGCACGTGAGGCCAGGATGCTGGAATACTTAGCACTAAAAACCATTTAAGAAGTTTGAACGCCCTAGTCCTCACGTCACAAAAATGTGGCTCCATGACTGAGTGCCCTGGAGGGCGGCCTCGGCCTGGAGCGCCTCTCCTGTCAACGCGGGCGAGGCCAGGGGCTCCGGCTTGTTTACCGCCTGCCACCCGCTTTCTGCTAACGAGACGTTTCACGGGTAATGAACCAAAGCCTGGGTCCAAGCGGAATGAGGCTGGAGATGGAGCTGTCTTGGGGCTTTTGTTAGCGGCTCGCCTTTCAGGTCCCGGAGACCCGCCCACACCTGGCCGCAGACAAAACAACTCGGACTGACGGAGGCCTTCAGGAGATTAGCTGCCTCTGACAAACCTCCGTAAGTGCGTGGCGTTTGCTCTGCCAGATCAACAACCAGTCTGGGCCCCTCGGGCACGCCTTCTGGCATTTAGGGACCTGCGAAGGTACCTGAGTGACCGACTCAAGGTCGTGGGACAGCAACCTCGTGACAGCAACTTCTGGTGGAAATAAACTCCGCTGGGATGACCCGGGGCCCTGACCGAAGGAGCACGGCCCCTCGGCTACGTCTGCGCACTAAACAGATGCCAGGTTACGGCTGTGTGGAGGCAACACGGCCCGCCAGACCCGTCAGACCTCTTCCGTGGTGATGGGGACAGTCGCTTGCTGTCCGGTATGGCAGCCACTGGCCACGCGACCACTGAAATGTGGCTGGTGTGACTGGGAAACCAAAACTCTGCATTTTATTCCGTTTAAATTAATTGAAATAGGCATTTAAGCAGCCACGTGTGGTCAGTGGCTCCTGCTTCGGGCAGCACAGGTCCGGAGGACTTTCAGTCGCCCAGCCGGTCGCAGGTCTAAGTGGCTGAGCAGTGGGGCTGGAAGCAGGCAGGGAGCTCCTCGCCCACCCAAAGCAGCTCTTCCGGGCGGCGGGGGCAGAGCTCAGGGGCAGGGCGTGTGCCTGGCGTGCACGAGGTCCTGGGTCCAATCCCTAGTGCCTCTGTGAGGGGAAAAAAACAAACAAATACAGTAAAATAAAACGAAGTTGCTTTCTGCTCGCCTGCCCGCCTGCCCGCCATCCTGCTGCTACGGGGAAACCAGCGTCCCTCGCAGCATCCTGAGAGACACAAACCCGGAGACGACGCAGGTGAAAACGCGAGGTATCCACGTGCCGGGGGCCGCATCTCAGGTGCGGTTCCACAGGGCAGCTCCCAGGAGGGCACCAGGGACGGGCCAGAGGTGGGACTGTAGCCCTGACCACTCACGGAGAAGGGAGGAGGAGCACAAAGACGGAGCCCAGCGAAGAGCTCGGGTCCCCTCGGGGAGGGAGGGCGGCCGCAGGAAGGAGGCGGGAGCCGGGGCGCGAGGCGGCCCGTGGCCGCTGTGCCCAGCTTCCCCGAACGCCCGGCCTGGTTCACAGAGAGCCTGGCCCAGCCTCACAGGCAAACTCAGATGGAGTCTGCTTCTTGAATGAGCCAGCTCAGTGTCCCGGTCTACCCTGCCGGTTTCTGAGGGTCAGGTGACGCACGCACGTGGCGCGGGGGGCGGCGCGGCCGGGCTCCCCAGGGTCCCGGGCGCAGCCGCGGCAGCACCGACCGCGATGCTCGCCCCTGCGCCCTCGCCGCGCGCAGCTCCAGCCACCGCTGTGACCGGGGTCTTCACGCGGGAGTGCCCACCTGTGGTGGGGTTATCGTGAACTCGGCGGCGGCGGCTCCCGGCACCCGTCCCGCGTGCACCGCCCAGCAGGCCGCGCCCAGCGCCCGGGAGGACAGTCTTGGTCCGCCCAAGCCACCTCCTTCCAGGGCCCGAGGACAGAAAGCAGGCCTGGTCGCTCCGTGGTGCCCGCAGTGCGGTGCCTCCGTCTGCGTCTGATCCAGTGCTCCTTGGACGGTTTTCTCGCCCGCACACCTCTTTCAAGGCAATATTCCTGCTGAAAAGAAATAAACAGTTTATCTTTGTAACAGAGGAACTAGGTAAAGAGAATGATACTTGTCTTTTGGGAAGAAATCTCGTCTTTCCTTTCTGAGGTTTTTCTGATGGTTGTGGACCAGAGAACGCACTGAATCTGGGGCCAGAGACTGTTCCAGCTCCATCAGCTCTGGCTGCGGGACTTTGAGCGACTTCCCGGCTGCTCTGAAGTCAGACTCTACCTCCGGAGAACGACAGCTCTGTGCCTTTGCTGCCCTTAAAGACTTCGTGGGGGGGAGCTTTGTGAAAAACCCAGAGTTGCAGGGGATGGGAAAAGACGGTTTCTTTAAGAAGAAGGAAAGACATGAACCTTCTAGCAGCTTCCTCCATGACCAGCTGTTGGCTAATAAAGAGCGGTCCTCCTCTTCTCAGCATCACCGCATCTCTCCAACTCTCTCCTGCTCCCCACAGGTGCAGTCCTTCTCCTAAGAGCCTCATGCCCGAAACCCCCACCTCCAGTCTCGGGGATGCTCCCTAGACGTTCCTGGTGGGCTAGAATGGACGGGAGGAAGGCACAGGGAAGCGGGTTTCCCAGCAGCCAGAGCTGCCCCGCTGTGGAACACGCTGCCTCACGACATGGCGGACTGTTCAGCCTCGGGAGAAATGCCAGCAGGGCCACCTGCCCTGGGACTGTCGCCAGGGAGGCTGAGATCTGGGAGGGGGGGCCGTCCCCGGCTCTAAGAGCGCTTCTGAGACGGGGTTCTGGTTCTTAATGATTCTTCTTTGGGGAACAAGGTCTTAGCCACTCGTTCTACTGCCTCACATCCAAGCGGAAGGGTCGAAACGACCCGGAGAAACACAGCTGAACAGAGACTGGTAAGGCACCGAAAACGGCCAGAGGAGCGAACTGGCAAATCACAGAGACTCACGCAAGCCAAGCAGAGCGCAGGCAGAATTCTGCTATTCCAAAAACCACAAACAGAGTAACTGGGTATTTTTGCTGGAGCCTGGAGTGCACGAGGACAAAAGCGGTCTTTCTGCTGTCGTCAGCCTCGGCGGCGGAGGGGTGACGGGGGCCCGGGGGACAGCTCCCAGAACAGGACGGAGTGCCGGCAAAGCCCCAGTCAAGTGCTTTGGAGCTTTCTGTTGGCAGAAGAACCAGTTCAAGAAGTAAATTTATAATCACAAAATGTGTAAAAGGCAAATGTAGGCAAATACGACCTGACTTCACCATCTTCACGGAAGGACCCCAAGGAGAACCACTCAGACCACAGCAGAAAAGCTTAGCTGTGGAAGAGCCCCGAGCTGGGCGGGTGAGAGCTGGAAATGGGCCCCCAGAGGGCCTGGGGGGCCCACCCTCCCCGTCCACTGCGGGGGGCTACGGAGGCCGGAGGGACCCACAGTCAGAACGTGACCTTCGCCCACAGGCTCTGACCACCTTCCCTCGCTTCCCTCAGCCATTCGTGTCTAACCAAGACCAGGAACTCATCCTAAGAACAGTTTCCTGAGGACACAGATACTTTCTTTTGGTGATTCAATTTGGTGATTTTAGAAAAAATACAGAGATTCAAATTTCCCATTATTTCCTGGAGTTCCAGGCTGAAGTTTCACGAGGACACACTCGGACACGTAGATCTGCAAAGCAGAAGACACTGGGGACTCCCCCTCCCCACTGCATCTCTCCCCTTCTCACCTGGTGAGTTTGGCCACCCCTCACCTCGCATCAGAACTGCTGTAGAAACATGAGTATCTACAAGACAAAAGACCCCCTCGAACCGCAGCCCCACCAGCGCCAGAGGGACATGAGTTCAAGCCCTGTTTCGCAAGACTAGGGCACCGCGGTCCTGCCCGCTGCGCCACCGGTCCCGGGCTTCGCTGACACCCCTGGACATCATGCCTACAGCCTCCGCTCCCCAGACCTGCATCTGCTCCTCTCCGGCTGGCCGCCCCTCCTCCTCCAGAAAAATTCACATTTAATTTGCATCCATTAGAATAAGGGATGGAGTTTCCAGGAGGGGCTCAGTCCCTCAGGGAGTACCTGGCTAGAAATAGCGATTTAGAGACAGTCTTCACTCACGGGGCGAGGCTATGCTCAGCAAACGCTTTTTATCTCAGCTTTGGGGACACCGAGGCTGTGTGGGGGCTTCATTTTCCAGGCTGTGGTTGACCGGATCAGTCTCCTCACACAGGTTAAGAAAGAGACAGTTGCTGTTCAGCAGACTGGTCATTTTCTCGAAGCAGTCGCTGGCCCGCGTCCTGAGCTGGAGCGTTCTGCGCCTGGCGTGACTGTGGATGCTGCCAGTGACGACACCGCATCCTCCGCTCCACGCCTTCCTCTCACCAAGTGCGGGTTTTCGGGAAACCGCTAAACGTCTCCAGCAAAGACGGCCTCGCGGGGTCTCAAGACGCGTGGGCTTGTCTCCGGGCAGAGGATCCCAGAGTCTAGTTGCTGAGGTGTGCGTGCAGTTTCTGACATTTATTTAAAATGAGAGACACGTTTCACACATTTTAATGTTCATGTAACACTCTGGGCCATCGTCACCTGTCACTGACTCAGGGACCTATGCCAGCGGGCAGACTCCACCGCGGCGCGGTTGTCCCATGGCCGCCTGGGGGCCCTCCCTCCCTGGGAGCAGTCGCGGGTTCTGAGTAACGCAGAGATGCCGCGCCAGCCTGAGACGGCTGCTGGAGGTGAACGGTGTTTGGGAAGGATCCGCCTGTCGTTGCAGGATGTCCTGAAGGCCAGGAGAGACTTGCTGGGGTGGAGCACACACTTTACACGGGCCCCAAGCCCACATCGCTCCTGCTTCGTGGTCGTTTCGTGGACCCTGATTTCCTTGCACACCTGCCTGATGCAGGGCAGGCTGAACCCGGTCCAGCACAATTCGCAGCACTAACACCTGGATAGATACTCACCGCCCAGGCTCCCCTCCTCCTGTCTGTCCCCGCCGCCCCACAGGATGGAGAGACCTTGACCGTGGGGTGCCACCCGCCTTCCCCCACCTTGTACGTGGAGTGAGCGTGGCTGCTCTAGGAACAGGCGCCTTCCTGTGCTACCCCGGGGCTGGGGTCTCCCACGCGCAGGTGTACTGTGTTGCTTTCAATTGAATTTCATTGCTAGTTAGGCTCCCCCAAACTTTTATGTTCTTATTTGTTTGTTTATTTTCAGTGAGGCGGCCTCCAGGAAAACAAGACTCCTGAGCGATCGTGAAGGTAGAGCAAGGCTCCCTTGACAGTTCCACAGAGCCGAGAGGAGGGACACCTCACTGCGCAGGGACCACTCCCCACGCACATCGTCCCGCAGCATCTTTTACAGAGGCCTGGGAGGTCGGGGTCAGAGCTCTCCTCTTAGGAAAGGAGAAGCCAGAGCTGCTTCACAGGTTACAGGAGCCAGTGTCTGCTGGGCTGGGGGACCTTCTGCATTTGAAGCCTGGTTAGTGTGTGCATGTGCTTACATGTGACCCTGACCCAGACTAGAGAGAGGGCCACACGTAGCTCCTTCTGGCTCTAATATGGAGGTCTGCCCCTCCTCCTCATCCCACCCTTCTCCCCTCTCACCCCAAGATCTAACTCATCACCGAGCACCCCTGCCTGCTTGGACGCTGACGCCCCCTCATGGACCTCTGCCCTCCTGGGCCCATCTAATTCAATCCTCTGGGAGTCTGCGTGAGCACCACCAGTCCGGGAAGCCTTCCTGCCTCTGCACCCCCACACACCCCGCAGGCCTGGGTGTCCCTCCAGGGCTGCAGCGCCAGACGCCGTCCTGACACCAGCATCTCAGGATGACTGACCCCCTAGCTAGACGTGTGATCTCAACCGGGAGCAAGCTGGCCTTCCAGGGGACACTTGGGAGCCACTTCTGATTGTCACGACTGGCCACTGGGCCACTGGCATCGAGTGAGTAGAGGCGGGGGTGCTGCCCACGACAGACCCACAACACAGAGGGGACCACCCAAGACGTCAGAGCGCCGAGGCTGAGAGAGCCGGGCTGCCCTGGACAGGAACCTGACCTGCTTGCCTCGCTGGGGTTGAAAAGTGTCCAGTAAGTAGCCCTTAAAACTTAGAAGAGTGGAGGGTGGGGGTGAGAGGAAAGTCACAAAACCTGTCATGCACTGTGACGCAGCTGCTCCAAGAACTCTGCCACCACCAGGCTGAACACTGTGATGGAAGGACCCGCTCTGCACTAGGAGTTCCATCTGTGCTGAGAGAACCATGTTTAGGCCAAACTCTTCTACAAAAGGGTTGACCTTTTCATGTCTGGTTTGTGTGTGAAGATTCCTCAAAGAACTAAAAACAAACGTGCCATGTGATCCAGCAGCCCCACTCCTGGGCACATAGCCAGAGAGAACTGTAACTTGAAAAAACACACGCCCCCAATGTTCACAGCAGCACTATTTACAACAGCCAACGCATGGAAGCAACCTAAATGTCCACCGACAGAGGACTGGATAAAGAAGCCACGGTATATTTATACAGTAGAATACTACTCAGCCATAAAAAAGAATAAAATAATCTCATTTGCAGCAACGTGGATGGACCTGGAAATCATTGTTCTAAGTGAAGTAGGTCAGAAAGAGAAAGACAAATACTATACGATATCACTGAAATGTGCAATCTAAAAAAAGAAAAAAAGAAGATACTAATGAACTCACCTGTAAAACAGAAACAGACTTGCAGACATAGTAAACAATCTTAGGGCTACAGGGGGAAAGCGGGTGAAAAGGGATAAATTAGGAGTTTGAGATTTGCAAATATTAACTACTATAAATAAAAATAGATAAAAAGCAGATTTCTTCTGTATAGAATAGGGAACTATATTCAATATCAGGTAGCAACCTTTAATGAAAAAGAACATAAAAACAAATATATGTGTGTGTGTGTGTGTGTGTGTGTGTGTGTGTGTGTGTGTGTATACATATATATGATGGGGACATTGTGCTGTGCGCCAGGGACTGACACACTGTAACTGACTGCACTTCAATAAAATAATCGTGTTTGTTAGCAGAAGCTGTCCTTCTTTATTTCATTTAATTTTTTTCCTGAATATATTAGTAGAACTGCTTATAATGGCGGGGCAAACCACTCTATTCTCCAGACAATTAATAAATGGTTTTGATGTAGGAATCAGTTGATAAAGAGCATTTTTTTTACATCTTCAATGGAATTATTCTCTTATTGCTTGTTCAAAGAGTTTAAGTGTTTTGAGTTAAAAAAAAAAAAAAAAAAGAAAACCTTTAAACCAATACCATGAAGCCTTCTGGCAGTGGATGGGAGAATGTCCAGGGACAAGCAACATGAAACACACCTACTGAAGAGAGAAGGTGCTCAAACAGGTAAGGTTCTTTCTAAACCAGCAAAGCAGTTATGATGTGCAAAATAGTGCAACGTACCTTTAGCTACAAGGATGTCAAGAAAGGATGGAGAATTCCTTGTAGACAACAGATATGTGTGTATAATCCGCTGGCCAACTGCCTTCATCCTACTGGTTGACTTCAAGGCTCTTCCAACTATAATTTTATACCTGCATGACTCACGGGGAACTTTGCCATTTCTCAGAAATGAAATTTACGAACTATATTACAGTTCAGCAGGCTTAATAGGTACTCACAGCTTCACTTTTTGGATGATACCAAAATGGAATCAATTAATTAATTAAAATACTGACTCATTCCAAAAAGGATTCGAGGCAGCTCTAATGAAATGAACATAATGTAAAATCAGTGATCAGATTAAATGAGTGTTAGACAAAGGTAAATGCGAGTCAGCAGTGGCATCACTACCCAAAAATGTGCCATGAGTGCTGCATAGCTGGTAAAGGCAGGTCAGACATCAGGGCTGACTGTTTCCTGTTACAAAGCAGAGAAGATGTGGCCAGCTGTGGAACTATGCTGTTCAAAAGTTAAAGCACAGAGGTCAGACTAAATTAATCAGTAATATCAGAAGTCCTTATGTCAATGATCTCCAAGAAAGTTGAAAATAATGGGTGCTTGCTCATGACTGTGTATAACACAGATAAGCAGCAAGGACCTACTGCACAGCACGGGGAACTGGATTCAATTTCTTGCAATGAGCTGCAATGGAAAAAAATCTGGAAAAAACGTGTATATATATATATGTATAACTGAATCATTTTGCCATACACCTGAAGCTAGCATTGTAAGTCGACTACACGTCAATAAAAAATAAGAATTAAAAAAAGAAAAGAATCTGCGCCAAATTAAGAAGAGAACAGCCCCCATGAACCTAATCACAAGACAACGTATGTCAGCTTTAACTGTAGTGTGGCTTTCATAACCACAGAACTCGGAGACTGCCAGCTTGTAAATATCTTCCAAAATAAAACCTGGAATGGCAGTCACTACGTACCTCTAAAAAGCCGTTCCAGTTGGCACCTGGAGAGCCCAGCAGATGCACCAGTTCACCTTCATTTCTAGACCTCGTGCAGACAAACTAGGAGAGGCGTTTTCATGTCCCAACATTCAGCAGCCGAAGTTGGAGCAAACACGTCTTCCTCACCCACCGACTCCCACGTCTAAGCTGCAGGTTGCAGAGCCGTCCTGTCCGCCCAAGGAGTTGACCTAAAGCCGTGGGGAACTCCCCCTGTGTGAGTTCCTATGCTGGGGTCCCAGACGTCGACCCTGGGGCGGGAGGTGCAGGTGGCGTGTGTTCCCGCGCTGTCCCTGCGGCCACCGCTGGCGGCAGGTGCTGCTGATCACTTGCACCGCGGTCTGTCTGACTGGCCGCGTGCTGTATGGAGGATGCACACCGGAGCCCAAAGGTTACTTCCTGTTCCTTCTGCTGGTGTGACTACTGGAAAATCTGAAGTTACATTCCAGATTCACACTATCTTCCATTAGGCAGCCCTGGTCCAGGATGAAAATCGCGTCCTCAGCTGACTCTTCCATCCACAGCGCAAGAACTCAGGGTCTACAACTTGAGTGCCTGGATCTCAGCAAGGAGGCTTTACACGTCACCGCAGGTCTGCAGCCCAGAGATGGTCAACGTCATTAACATAACTTTGACAATTCCTCTTCTCTGCTGTGCCTTTTGGCAATTATGTTTAAATCATTTGGATAGAGAGAGATGTACATTTTAAAATCCTTTTTAAAACTTAAATTGCATTATGAATTCCACTTCCCTCAACACGGTGGGTTTAAAAGCAGTGTTTATAATGGTGGTCCAGCATTGCAACCAGGTAAACATCCTCATTTATTTAGGTCTATGTCTATCATTTGACATTGAAATCATGTTGTGCAAATCACTATTGTAAGTAACACTACAATAAACATCTCTCTGCGCAGGCTTTTGTATAGACTACAGGTTCTCTTTGGTATAGATTCCTAACCACTACGTCAAAGGGTAAAACGCTTTCAAGGCTCCCGACGCACACTGCCAGTCACCTCGCCAAAGATTTTATCTACCAGCACGACTGAAGCATCAGTTTAACTGTGCTCACGCCGGGGCTGAACAGCACGATTATAAACTAACTTCCTTTGGACTAGAAAAACGGCAAGTCATCAATGTTTCATTTCATTCCTTTGACTGTTTCTGAAACTGATTTTTTAATAGTTATTACAGATTTTCCTTTTTTTCCTGATTTACCCTGTCTTGTCCTTTTGTTTGTTTTCTGGTGGGACGTTGTGTATTATTGACTGATACAAAGAGCCTTCATGCACTGAAGGATTGGGGAGCTGCTGTTACATATAAATATTCCCCCAGTTTGTCTTTTAAAAATTTTGTGTTTTGTATTTCTTACGCTTATATATTATTAATTTCTATAACTGAAAAATCGATTTGTCCTCTACTCTGAGTTTCCCTCCATTGATTTCGTACAGAGCTTGGTTAAATACCCATAAGTGTTTTTCTATCTTGTTAAAGCTTTCACTTTTTACATTTAAATTTTACTTTCACTCTGTCTGGAGTTAATTTGGCATGGGATGGAAGGCAGTGGTAAGCTGGTAGGGGTGAAACCGCTGTCTCTTTGGGAGAAGCAGCCTTGACGAGTAACATCTGCCAATTTCTGTGGTGTAAATCCTCCCTCACGGACAATTTCACGCCATCACTGAATGCAGAGAAGGGAAGGGGTTTGCACAGCTGGCTCTGGTTCCAAAGCACCGCTGGATGAATGGGAGCCCACTCCAAGCAGTGGGTTTCCCCGACGTCTCCACGGAGCAGATTTCTGTGTGTTGGTCTTGCATCCTGCTTCCGTGCCGAGTTCTTTCACCAGCTGTAGTGGCTTTTGTGTGGAGCCTTAACGGTTTTCTATAAATAGTATCACGTCATCCACACACAGTGATGGCTCTGCCTCTTCCCTTCCAGCCTGGATCCCTTTCACTTCTTCTTCTTTCCTGACGGTGTGGCTGGGACTTCCAAGACTATGTTGAACAGAAGTGGTGAGAGTGGGCGTCCTTGTCTTGTTCCAGATTTCAGAGGGAAGACTTTCAGCTTTTCACCGCTGAGCACTGTGCTGGCTGCGGGTTTGTCACAAGTAGCTTTTATTATGTTGAGATACGTTCCCTCTACACCCACTTTGGTGAGAGGTTTTATCATAAATGGGTGATGAATTTTCTCAGATGCTTTTTCTGCATCTACTGAGATGACCATGTGGTCTCAGTGCTTTCTCTCGCGGGTGTGGTGAGTCATGCTGACCGATTCGCGTATGCTGAACCATCCTTGTGTCCCTGGGATGAATCCAACTTGACCATGGCGTATAATCTTTCTTATGTATTACTGGATTCTGTTTGCTGATATTTTGTTGAGGATTTTTGCATCTATGCTCATCAGTGATATTGGTCTGTAATCCTTTTTTGGTGGTGTCTTTGCCTGGTTTTGGTATCAGAGCGATGGTGGCTTCATAGAATGAGTTTGGAAGGGTTCCCTCCTTTTCACACCCCTTTCCTTTCTACTATAGAGAGCATCTTAATATATTTTCTGGTGTGATTTAGTTCCATTTGTTCTGCACCTTGAATTTTTTAGTAGCACAATTGATAGTTGTTGAGTGAATGACCAGTCCATTGACCTGTCTTTGGATTTCATATTACAAGTATTGTTTTACTTATGTTGACTTAAGAGATTTTGGTGGGATTCGTACCCCAACCACCTCCTTAACCAGACCCAGTTTTTGAAATGTTTTTGTCACTCCTGTTTGTTCTTCTTTACAGTGATGGTTAGGATCATATTCTAAAGTTCCAAACAAAAATCCTCCTAATATGATGTTAAATCTGTAACAATTTGGTTTGACATCTTTACAAAACTCAGTCTTTGAAATCACTCTGTTTACCTCGTCCTAGTTTTGTGAACCCTCTTCACTTCTAAAATACCTAATGTCATATTCTTTTCCCACTGGAACAGTAGGAACCAAAAGGAGGGAGCAGGGAGAGAGAAGGTGCGAAGGGGGAGCGATGGGCAGTGCAGAGAGGCTGAGGCTGGTGATAAAGTCACGTCTTTGCAGAGCTGGCGTCACAGGGAGGGAGTCATGTTTGCACTGCAGGGTCCTCACTGTGTGAAAGTCTCCCAGGACTCTGGGGAGCGGCCCCAGCAATGTACTCACATGACTGCACATTCACGAAATCTGCAGAAGGTTGGTTAGAACTGCTGCTTTTTCTATTCTGGCTTTGTCTTCACCACACCTCACGTTCTGTGGAGGTCAGAGGTGCCAGACATTCTGAGGATCCAGCTAAGGCCAAGCTGGGCCGGGTTGCGAGGATGTATGTCGTACCACCGCCTCTTGGTGGAGACCAGGGTCACCACTAAGCATCCTGGTGTAGCAACAGCTTCCGAGAACACCTCCGCTGGCGGTGCCGACTTGCCGGGCGTCACGAGACAGCACCGTGACACGTGGGGCCAGCGGTCCCACAGCTCCGGGCTGCGTGCTTGCACCTGGGCCAGAGGAACTGCGCGATGCAGAGAAACAAGGTTTAGAACGTATGGAGCCGGAAGCCAGCGTACAGAAAATTCCCCCAGTCATCAGATGTCTCAAACTGTGCTGAGAAAATGTGTTTCTTGGTCAAAACGTGACTTCCTTCATGATAAGAATATAGTTTTCAATGAAGCATATACAAACCTAAGTGCAGTATACATTCTTCTGACCACCTTGTTGTGAACTGTGTGACGTGGAATATATTTGTACGTTTACAGGGCCTGCGTGGCGCCGCGCGTTTTTGCCATCCCAACGTATCGTGTTACGTCTTAGCATATCCTGTGCGTCTCACTGACTCGTTCTGCCTGTCCCCACCAAAATGGATACACAGTTGCCACCAACACAGTTTAACAGCTTAAAGAAATGTGTTCCAATGACAACACTCATAAACATTCTCCTAAATAAGTCACTAAGAAATTTAATTACGCAATTAAATAGCTCCATGGAGCACAGTAGCACCTCAAAAGTGCGTTAAGGTTGCTCTTGGGTAGGCCTCAATTTCCTACACATTTTGTATTTTTTCATATCGCCCACAATAAAACTAGACTATAATGGAAAGGAGTGCTCCCAGAGGAAGATACAAACGAACTGAAAGACAGAAGACCGGCAGCCCTTCGCAACTCAGAACCTCTCATTGTATCTCTAAGGAAACAAAACCTTTGAGTTTGCAACAATGAAGCATCTCGACATCCAGAGGTAAAGACCACAAAAATAACCAGAGGAGATAGAAAAACGATCTCCTTAAACAGGAAACAAAAAGGCAGAAGATGAACGTGACATGAAGAATACAACCTATACAACCGCGGGGCAGACATGTGAGTGCTGCTGCCACCACCTCGTCGTAAGAAGAGGCCGTCCCAGGGTTTGGGGCCCGAAGTCGTAGGAAAGCTGTTAACAGGCGTGTGGCAGAGTGAATCTATCAAACCCTCGTGTTGTCTCTCAATTCCATGATGCCAAGCTGTATTTGTTAACGTTGAAAAACTTGTAATTGGTTGTGGTTCTTTTCTCATTCTAAATAAAGACTCACATCTATATTTAAGTTTGTATTTAGAGTTTGGATTATTTTTTTTAAAGGATGCCCCAAACTCCTTAAGCCTTAGGCTGCCTGAAGCTGGGGTCTTCCAGTTGATGGCACCCCGAGACCCGCCCTGGTGGGAGGGTCTGCGTCCTGGCCCGCCTGCCCCGCCCCTCCCTCTGCGACACGTTCCTCCACCTCCTTGGTCGGCTCGGGTCACTCAGCTGTCATCTGGGAGGCTGGAGAGAAGGAGGCTGGGGGATGAGAGACGTAACAGTCTTCCTCTTCCTTCTGTCTTGACGGCCCTTTTGTGTCCTTTATCATTTCTTTTCTAGGACTGCACCTCGAATTGCCCCCCGCCCCAGCTACTCAAAGTACATCCCACAGTCCAGCTAAGCAGTCGAAGCACACTGTTTCTGACCCCAGAGGATTAAGAATTCTGAAGATCAACAGGAGAAGAGAGAGAGGCGGTCACTGGGCTCCAGGGCACACCCCCAACCCCACCCTGGGGCTGCGGGTCCTCCGGGCGTCCCAGCACACGGCTGAGAAGGAATCAGATGCTTTTCCTTTCGAACATCCAGGTGCTTTAGCTCCTCACCCATCGGTGGCCGGGAGCCCACCTCTCCTCCTACCTGTCCGCAAGGTCTCTTACTGTCACTCGGTCCCTTTCTGGGCTCCATTCCAGGACACATAACTGGTGTCAGCATGTTGGGCGGGGAGGCTGCACCACCCCTTTGGGCCACGCACTGAGGGGCCGCCCACTCACTGCCCAGGACTGCAGGGCCAGCCCTCCCCACTCTGTGCCTCGGGGCCACCCCTCCTCCAGGGGCCTGGCAGATGACGGAGGGGGCCCGTGAACCACCACTTAGACTGCATTTCAAAGAGCAGCCCCACACGGTGAGGTCCCACACACGGGACAACACGGATGAACCTCAGAAACACAGGCGCAGGGAGAGACGCCAGACTCACGAAGCCGCAGGGCTAGGCCGCCGCTGATTCGGAACGTCCAGATGAGGCAGGTCCACGGAGGCGGACGGCAGGTACGGTTGCTGGGGGCTGGGGTGGGGGGATGCAGAACCATGCTCATGGGGACAGGGCTTCTTTTTGGACAGACAACAGTGTCCTAAAATTAACGGTGGTGGTGGCTGCACACTGTGAATATACATCCATTGAACTGGACACTAAGTGCAGAAACTATACTGTATACAGATTATGTCTCAATAAAGCTTTTTTCTTTTTTCTTTTAAAGCAGCCTCAGCACAAATGAGGCTCTGAGCAGGGAGACGACAAGCAGCAGAAAATGACCCCTGGGCGTGCCTGGAGTTCAGGCTTCTGCAGGCGGGAGGAGCTGAGTGTAAGGACGGACGTGCTCCCCCCCCCCGCAAACCCAGTGCTCCCACCACCGCCCAGTGACATCGGGACCACTTCCTTCAGGTCCCAGAAGAGAACTTCCCCCTCACCGTCACCCCTGCTGCCTGAGCTCACTTCCTGCAGGAGAAGCCCACATCCGAAGGCCTGGATGCTTCAGCCAGGGAGTAAGCAGGTGCCTCTGGTCAGGGGCTTCTAGGCTGAATGAGCAACAAATCCCTGGGGGTGGGGGGCACAGGGAAGTGTCTCTGGACCAGAGGCTTGTCCCGGACCCACGGGAATCCTCGCAGCCCTGTCCCTGGGGCTCAGGGTGGGGGAGGTGTCCAGCTGTAAACGTGGTTCTTTTCCTAGGTTACCTCGTGGACAGGAAGGGCCGCTGGGCCTGAAATGAGACACAGGTGGGACAGCGGGAGGGTGAGCACAGGGGCGGAGCTGGGTGCCCAGGATCAGCAAGAGGGCTGCTTGAGGGAGCCCCCCTGATTCCGCCTGAACAGGCTCCCTGCTGACGGTGGGGGGGAGGGCCGGGCTGCCTCCTGCCCCTGAGGTGCAGACTGTCAGCACTATCAGGGCCGTGTCACCGGGTCTGGATGCTGCGCTGTGGGCCTGGATGGGGGTGGTGCGGGAAGCAGGGCTCCATGACCACGGAGTCTTCCAACCAAATGGGGACTCAGCAGGCTCTAAACTCTGGATTCTTTCTCCCTGAACTGACTGAGAGCACCCTGGGGCCTCCCTCTCTGCGCTCACCCACCGGTCCCCACAGCTCCCAGCCTGCTCTTCGATGGCTGGCTGTTCACCGAGCAATGGCGATCGCCCGCTAAGTGACCACCGAGTGGCTGGCACAGCCCAAGCCGACTTGCTTCCTGGACACCCACAACATCCACTTGGTGGGAAGGTGCACCGTGACTTGCCAGGGGGAGGTGGCAGCAGGTGTGCGGCCATGTGCCAGATGCCTGCCAGCAGCAGATGTGTGGCCAGCAAGGTGACCGTGGAGCAGCCTTGGAGCTGGCCAGGAGCCAGCCAGCGACCTGGAGACAGACAGACCCCAGAGCTCCAGACAGATGTGCCCTGGGACACGCTCGGGCTCTGGGCCCTGCCCTGGGACGGCATCCTGGCTTCCCTCCTCTGCTGGCAGGAGATGGGAGGATGTGGAGAAGCAGGTCTGCACCAGCGGCTCCCAGCCACCCTCTCCCATGGCCTCAGCACAGGCTGCTCTGGCTTCTGGCTCCCTCCCCTCCAATCTTCCATCCAGGGCACAGTGGCCATGGCGGCCATGGCTTTCAGACATAGCTGGACCCCGAGTGCTTACAGCCCCGCTGGCCCCCTAGCCTCCCACACGTCCACAACAGATGTGCCAGGAGGCTGTCCTCTGGGAGGGAGTCCCCCAGAGAAAGTCAGGCAACTGGCGGGAGGAGACCACCCCTGTCGCCGCCAAGCAGCACATGACCTCCGCCCCCCCCCCCGGCTGCCCCCTGTCACTTCGGGGGGCCGCAGGGCAGGCAGGGTAGGGGCCCCACAGCAGCCCCCCGAGCTGCTGCCCAGCAGGTGTCGGCTTCCCAGGGCAGCTTCCCGTCCCAGGTTCCCCGGTCAGCGCCACCCACACCAGACACAGGAGTCAGCGGGCGGACAGATGGGTGGGACGCTACGTGTCCACAGGGACACCTGACGTTCACCAAAGATGCGAACCTGGGAGCGGCGAGGCTGTGGACAGGCAGCTGTGGTCCTGCGTGTGTGTCTCCGTGGGTGTGGCCTCAAGCGAGACCAGATGCCACGAACTGTCCCTTCCGTGTTCCCTGCAAATGGTGGCACAAATAAAGTTGCCCCGCCGTGGTAAGCCTGGCCCTGAACAGACTTCCCAGAACAGCCGGCTTTCATTCCTGCGGGCCTTTGAAGCCATCACGGCTTTGTGCAAACGCCCTTTGAAACCACCCCTGGACCGGCCTCGTCTCCAAGTGAACTGTTGTTCGGGTGTCTCCAGCGCTGCCGGCCAGCAGTCGCTCCCCCAGCAAAGAAGGAGGTTCCTTCAATACGCTCCGCTTTAAACCATCCTGCACAAACCAAGCAACGGAGCCCAGGGCGAGGTCGCTCCCCGCCCAGGGGGCCCCTCTGCGTGGTGATGCGATTGTTGTTTCTGAAATGCGGTCACTTTCCCTTTGAAACTCTCACGCTTCTAACGCACGAGAAAACAAATTCTGTTCCCCAGAAGCTCTCTGTCTGGGCCAGGCTGTCCCAGCAGACGCTTAGGGACTGCCTGCGCCTCCAAGGGGCCCTTTGGTCATTCCGACTCTGCCCAGGGTGGTGAGCGGGTCTGCTTGGGACAAAAGGGAGAATCCAATTTCCTTGTGAGTCACCTCACTGTCCCCCCCGTCTGTGCCATTTTCTGAGTGAGCACAGCTTTTTTTTTTTCTTTTTGGGGATCCACAAAGGGGAAACTGGTTTACTGGGGCCACAGGCAGCGGTCTATGGTTAGACTTGGCCACACACCCCGGTGTGTCCTCAACAACATAGGAGCTGGTGGAGCCTGTGGCCGTGAGGTGTGCTTGTGGGAGGTGGAGGCAGACGTCACAGAGGAGCCGAGTCCTAAAGGATTCTTGGGGTTTGGCCGCTGGAGACAGGGGGCAAGGGGCCAGGGTCCGGGGGGGAAGCAACTGGAAGACTCCGGTCACCCCGGGGGGAGGTGTCTGGAGAGATACGGCTGGAGAGGGCAGGGGGCTTCGACCCACGTTGGACCTGGAGCTAAGACATTACTTTGTACTTGACTGTGTGAATCGTAGGAGGCCTGCTGCAGAGGACTCCCGCCGTCTGTGTGTTTATGTTGCTTCTCATCGGGGTCAACCCCTGTGGGCGTCCCTGGCGCATCCAGCTTCCCCGCAGACACTCGGGTCCATCCTGACACAGAGCTGGACGCGCTTTCCTGGGGCATTCACGTTCTACTGAACCCAGACATGCAGCTAAATGATGCAACATAGTAGATGGCCCGCGTCCCCCTGTGTCTCCCCGCATCCGTCAGCTCCCCGTGGGGGAGGGGCCGCCGTTCCCAGAAGGTCAGTGCGGGCTGGGAGCCCCGACCCAGGGAGGGGAGGGTGTGCCCTGCAGACACGTGGGGATGCATCCCGTGGACGGGGAGGTGGGAGCAGAGGGAGGAAGGTCAAGGTCCGCTGCCCGCTAGTGACCTCGGGTCCCTCCATGTCCTGTGAGCATGACCTCTCCTTCTCAAGGGAAAAATCAGATTTTTATTTAGTCGGGGAAAAATGGCAGATAATAAATCTAAAAGCACAATGTCCACAACTGCCTCTTCCAAGAGCGCTGGCTCCGTAACGAGACGACAGCTGGGGAAGGGGGGCTGAGCCCCGAGAGCGGATGCTGGCGGGAGGAGGCAGCGCCCTGGCGTCAACAGAGAAGGGTTTCCTTGGTGCCAAAGCTGCACCGAGGACGCTGCCGCCCCTTGCCTGTGACCGAGGCTGGCCCTGAGAGGGAAAAGACAGCCTTAGACTCGCTCTGGAATCCTTGCTCTAGAAACTGGCTCGGGTAAAACTCCACTCTGCCCTTAAACTTCACGCCCACTGAAGTGCCTCCTTCTCCCTCCCAGAAGACTTTCACTGTGTTAAGACTACACGTGGAGGCTACT